>NC_133328.1:648645387-648977700 GCF_042186555.1 Aquarana catesbeiana | reverse complement strand
AAGCTCTACTACGCCAAAAAAATGGTTTAGTATGGATCCAATCCAAGGCAAAATTGAAGTAAACAATTTTTTTTTGGAAATTTGCACCAATCTTCTTTTTAAATTTTTCACATAATGCCAAATGTCAAATTGATGATTTATTCTTTCGTATTTTGCAGTTGTTAATAATTTTCGTATGTCAGTGTTTCGATCTGTTCCCACAAATTCAATTCAAATAATTATTATTTTTTTCTTTTACCTAATTTAGAGGATAAGTCAGTGTTTCTTCAGGCTTTCTTGTCTTGGAGGGGAAGCTGTGAAGGAGAAATTGCTTTTCCTAAACCATTCTGCTATGTCATGTCACATAAAAAAAAAAAATTGGAACTACCGCTATCCCCTACAGTCGTTCACCACCTAAGCCTGCTTTGACCCAACTGGGCGTATTTCTCTTTGGGTCCAATAGATCCGGTAAGCCTCCTTATTGTCGGTGGTGGTGTGCTTTTGTGTCTTCACCTCAGATGTCACGCACCCATTGATTTGTTCCTCACATGAAGTCACGTAATTTCTATGGACCACCAGTCATTAGGAGTCATACAAACATGGAGGACTTTTTTCTAATTTGCACCTAGAGGTTTTACCAGCTCTTGGACTATATTGTCTTTATGTTTGACATTTAAGATTGTTTTAGCGCTACACTTTTCTATATGCATATATCCTATTGGCCATGTTAGCTGCTTATTCTTTTTTCTTAGGGCAGAATTACTTGGTACATTCTCTTCTCTGTAATTTAGAGGATATGTCAGTGTTTCTTCCGTTTCTCTGTCTTCTACACTTTCACAAATACTAATGTCGTCTTTTTGTGGTGTATCACAATCAGACACGTGGAAAATTGGGTCCTCATAATAGGCCAATTTTTCTTTTTGGTCTGATTTCTGGACTGCCAACCTCTGACTGAAAAGGTGAATTGATAATGGTTGTTGTTTGCAAATTAGGTGTCAAGACAACTGAGGCTGATAGTGGCACCGGAGGGGGGTGTCATTAAACCTTCCCCAGAACTGCAGTATGAATGATCCAAAGTAATTGCTTGCTATTTTGCAATAACTTTCTTCCGATTGAGACATAGTGAAATCGAAAAAGCCTGTTTGTGTGCCAGCATCGTTCATTAGCACTTTAGTACATTGGCATGTACATCTTGTGCTGCCAACCGAAGATTTTGATGTTCCCTCCATCATGGAATTCAATTGTCGAATTTTGTTCAGTCTCGTTTTTCATTTATTTTCTGATGCTGTCTTTGTAGATGTTTCATTAAAAAATATTCGGGACCGATTCTGGTTTTAATTTTCTTTGTTTTCCTTGACCAATAAAACAAGCACTGTTGAAGTGTGCAGAACACATTCCATATACAGTATATATCCTGTATCCACACTCCCAACTGACAGCTTTAGCGCTTAAGGAACTTGGTGTTTGACTGATAGAAAAAGTGTCCATCTACCTATTCTAATTGGCCACTTACAATTCTTACATCATCTACAAGTCCACAGTAATCCGGCACCTTCCTAAAATGTCAAGAAGTGGTTATAACAGCCCTAATTTCTCCGGAATGTACCTGAAAAACTTCGATCTGATAAAGTCAAAATGAGAGACACTTCCCTGATAATCTTCCTCCCAACAAAAGAGGCCAACCCCCCCCCCCCCCCTAAAAATGTGATGTATGCTCCAAAGATGGAATTAAGCGTGACACATGTTACTATTGTCCCCAATGCCCCTCACAACCTGGGCTCTGCATAGTAGACTGCTCCCATTGATACCATACCAGGGTTGCCACCTCATCCCCTTAAAACCGAACACATAATAATTACTAGGGGTTCTGTGGCTGATTAAGGTTTAATTACCACTCACTTGGTGCCTCATCTGCAATAAATTAGCCTCAGAACCCGAGTAATTCATATGTGTTCGGGTTTAAAGGGATGAGGTGGCAACTCTATACCATACCAGATATTAGTGTAGGTATGGTGAAGATGTTTCTCATGACTACATGCCATTTGCCTGTATCTGATGTCCTGTGTACCAACCCTTTACCTGTCTTCTAAACCACGTTTCTGCCTGTAGCCTGCACCAGCCATTTGCCAGTATAACTAGCCACACCTTCGCCTACCACTTGAACTGACCTTGTCTTGACCTTGACTTGACTCAGCCATGTTTTTGCTTTCTACCTGGATTGATATTTTGCCTGCATATTGACTAAGTATTTGCCTGCTTCTTGGCAGGCTGTGGGCAGCTGCCTACAAAGGGAATGCACCATGTTAGCAAACTAGATAGTCTGCCCAGGCTAGGGAAGGGTTACTGCCAGTTCTGCAGTTCCTGGTCATATTGGACTCTGCCTCTCCCCCTGTGCCTTTATAAAAGGGGGGAGGACTCTGCTTACAGGGGGTTTGCATGGGAAGAAGACAGAGACAAGCCATAAAGATGTAATCTCCAGCTGCTTTACAAGGAGGGCTTTGCTCCAACTCCAGCCACATGTGAACAGAAGCAAGAGGCTCACAGAAGAAGATGTAACCCTTTACAGACAGCAGCCACCCAGTGGCGTATCCAGGGTATGGCACATATGGCAAGTGCCATGGGTGTCATATGAAGGGGGCGCTCGTGAGTGGCTGGACCCCCCAACATTATCCTGTACCCCCCATGTACCCCCCTAATTAAATTAAACTGACACTGGGAGCATTGGCATCTGCAACTCAGGGCCGATAATGGGCAGAAATAGGGATTATTTCACCACTTTCAAGTGCAGGTGGAGTGAACTACCGCACTGCAGCTCCCGACAATTAAATTAAAGTCCCGACCCCTTCTATATCAATACGATGAGGCCGGCTAGGGCTTTAATTTAATGGTCAGGAGCCGCAGTGCGGTAGATCACTCCACCTGCACTTGAAAGTGATAGTGTCCCACACCGCGCGGTCCGATGTCCAGGTGGGTTCTCAAGAGGAAGGGACACCACCGGTCCCTGGCTCTCGGCTCACTCAGGAGAATGATGCAGAAGGAGCACTGCACCCAGTTCCGGGCCCCAGGTAGGAGAAGTCGCCCGGACCGGGTGCGGAGGGAGACAGGGCTGCCGGTGTCTTGTTTCACTCTGCAATGGTTACCTGCAGCACCGATCGCTTCCCTGTGTTCCCTTCCGTCTGCGGGGAAAAGGGGGGGTGTTGCTATGATTCAGTTTGTGAATGAAAGGTAAGCTGCTTAGCACAGAGCACTTCCCATTCATTCACTGTCCAGTGCAGCTGAGGCTGTAGAGAAATGGACTGGGGAATCTCTGTCCTCAGTCCCTTTCTCTGTCTCAAAAGTGAGATATTAGGGGTCTGTTTAGAACCCTGATATGTTACCAAAGACCCCCCCCCAATAGGGCTAGACAGTGCCACCTATATCAGTGCAGCTCATCAGTGCTACCTATCAGTGCCACCTATATCATTGCAGCTCATCAGTGTCACCTATCACTACCAGTATCACCTATTAGTGCCACCTATATATGTGCCACCTGTCAGTGCCACCTATCAGTGTCAGTGTCACCTATCAGTGCCAACTATCAGTGCAGCTCATCAGTGTCACCTCTCAGTGCCAGTGTCATCTATTAGTGCCCATCAGTGCAGCTCATCAGTGCCATCTATCAGTGTTAGCGCTGCCTCATCAGTGCTGCCTTATCAGTGCCCATAAATGCTGCAAATCAGTGCCAATCAGTGCTGCCTATCAGTGCCCATCGGTGCTGCCTATCAGTGCAGCTCATCAGTGCTGCCTATCAGTGCCCATCGGTGCTGCCTATCAGTGTAGCTCATCAGTGCTGCCTATCAGTGCCCTTTAGTGCAGCACATCAGTGCCAATCCATAATTTGTTAATTGAAAGATTAAAGAGCTTGACTTGTCCTTTTGTTAGCTGTTTTTTTGTTAAGGTTATCTGAAAAATGGGTTTCAAATGTTCTGACAGGGGCGCAGTTTCAATGCTTGCCATAGGTGCCATTTTCACTAGATACGCCTCTGCAGCCACCCAGGAGCTTCCTGGGGCTCTCCTGCCATAGCACGGACTTGTACCAAGAAATGGATTCTCACCTTTGCAAGGTATGCCTGGGCAGTCACACTCTTGAGTAGCTAGTTAGGGATGGATGCAATACCTTATGTTTGCATTTGACCTGTTCTGCTGCAGAACTTTCAGTAACCTTTGTTAACTGTTTCCTGAGCCTGGTCTGAAGTCACAAAAGGGGTGCATGAGTGTCCTATGGCAGATACACAACACTATTTTGGGTCAGTAAACCACATACGGGGTATGAAGCAGGTCAGTCACGAGGGGTTAACTCAGCAAGGCAAGGAGGAGTCAAGCCATTGCTAAGGGTAACCAAGCACAGGTTCGAGACGCAAAGCAACCAGTCATTATGTGTGGTACCTGGTAAGGTGACAGGTCCTCTGGTAGTGAGGGGATCGCTATTTGGCTCCCTCCCGAGCGGGGTCCATCTCCCATAGACATGGGGAGCAGACCAGAGTTACAGAGATTTATGACCTGGCCACAAGGTACGGGAAGGAAAAAGTTAACGGTGAGCAAGCATGAGGTCCACGCTATGTCCACGGTGGGACTCTATTCTGTTACTGGGAGTGAGGACACAGAGGTACGCTGGACTGATGAAGAGGGAGCAGGCTCAGCATGTCCATCTCTAAGTCGGGGGAACTGCCTTCATGTTGGATTCTTTACAGGACCGCAGTCTCTGTCTGGTTCCGGGCATGGATGATATTTAAATTAGGGGGTGCACGAGTTTAGTCAGGCCGAGGACAGCACAAAACCTAAATACATCACTGCCTGGGAGTCACTGTCTACTTTCCAAAAAAGGGTCATTTGGGGGGTATTTGTAATGTCCTGGCATTTTTATGCCTCAAGAAATGAGATTGGCCATCAGTACATCAGGATTGATCGATTTTCAGATATATATCCCATAGTTTGTAGACTCTATAACCTTCACAAATAACATACACTGATTTGGGTTATCTGTTTAATCAAAGAAATGGAGCAGAATACATTTTGATCTAAATTAATGAAGAAAGATAGTTTATTTGCAAAATTTTATAACAGAAACTAAGAAAAAAATTTTTTGTTCAAAATGTTCTGCTTTTTTTTTTTATAAGGCAGAAAATAAAAAGCCCAACGGTGATTAAATACTACAAAAAGAAAGCTCTATCTGTCTCAAATACAGTAATTATATAAAATGTATTTAGGTACAGAATGCTCATCATCCGGGTAAGCATCCAGAGTTCCAACAATTGTCCCACAACTGTCCGGAGTAGCAGAGCCGCCACATGAAATCTTTTATTTCTTCTCCTATAGCAGTAATTTCCAAACTGTGACCCTTTGCTTGCCTTTATCCATCTCTCGGGGTGTCATGCCTTTCAATGACACCAACGATGGGGCACCATTCCTCCCCCACACAGCAACGATGGGGCACCCCATTCCTCCCACACACACCAACGATGGAGCACCATTCCTCCCACACACACCAACGATGGAGCACCACTCCTCCCACACACACCAACAATGGGGCACAACTCCTCCCACACACACCAACAATGGGCACCATTCCTCCCACACATACCAACGATGGGGACACCATTCCTCCCACACACACCAACGATGGGACACCATACCTAGCACACACACACCTACGATGGGGCACCACTCCTCCCACAGATACCAACGTTGGGACACCATTCCTTCCACACATACCAACAATGGGGACACCATTCCTCCCACACACACCAACGATGGGACACCATTCCTCCCACACACACCAATGATGGGGCACCACTCCTCCCACAGACACCAACAATGGGGACACCATTCCTCCCACACACACCAACGATGGGGCACCATACCTCCCACACACACTAACAATAGGGCACTTTTCCTTCTACTAAGACCAATGATGTGGCACAAGGGCCGGTGCAAGGATTTTTGCCTAAACATGCGAATGTGCATTTTGGTGCCCACCACCCACCATCCGCCTGCCAGCCCCCTCTCCTCCACAATTCAACCCTCCACCCCCGCTGTCTACAGCCTCGCTGGTACCGCCTTCATGTTGCGCTCGTAATGTGATGGAGTGAAGCGTGAAGGACATCGCACAGCATTGAAAATTTGAGCTGTACTGAACTGGCACTAAATGGCAGTGTGTAATGAGGGGGAGGAGTTATGCCCACTTCCTCCATTCAAAAAAATAATAGTCCATCGCTAATTTGCATGCTCCCCACCCCAGCACAAATCCCCCCCCCCTCCCTGAGCAAAACCCCCTCCCAACAGAAATCTTGTTCAGGGCAAGTCCTCCTCCACCCTTCCAAAATCCCCAGTCCCAGCACAATTCTCCCTTCTTCCCTATCCTAGCACGTATCCCCACACCCCTCAATTCCCCCTCCCAGCACAAATCCTCCTTCCCTCAATACCCCTCTCAGAATAAATCCTCTTCCACCCCTCAAATCCTCCCTCCCAGCACAACCCCCCATTCCAGTACAAATCCCCCCAGACCCAATTACCCCTCTCCAAATCCCCACAGCACAAATCCTCTCCCCCCCAATTCCCCTTCCCAGCATAACTAATCCCCCCAAATGTCTACTCATAGCAACCCTCCCACACACACCCCAATCCCTTTTCAAGCACAGTTCTTTTTCTTAGTGTAAATCCTTTTCCCATTTCTTGCACCTCTCCCCCAAATCTCCCTTCCCAGCACAAATCTCCTTCCACTACCCTGAATACCCCCTCCAAACACAAATCCTCCTCCGAGCATAAATACTCCACCCCCAAATCACCTCCCAGCCCAACTCCTCTTTCCCCCCAATCCCACACACCAGCATAAGTACACTGCCCAATTCCATCATAAATCCTCCCACGCAAATCCCCCTTCCCAGTACAAAACCTCCCCCCAAACACACATCCTCCCCCCTTATAATGCAAATCAATCAAGAATACTTCCCAACTGTCCTGCTTTTAATGGGACCTTCCTGAAATAATAAAAAAAGCATTTGAGTTGCGATCTGCAATGGGTATCAATATTAACTTAATGACATCCCAAATGCAGGTTGCAAATGTAATGCGTTTGCATGTACTGGATTGTATGGTACAGTACTTCCATGTGATGCGGGTCCTGTGCATTTTATAACTTGGTGCGGTCCGGCATGATTTAAAATGAATGGTCTGAAATTGCACTGCACCTGGAACGCATGTGAATCACACAGGTATGCACAGTGTGAGATTCATGGTGTGAACCGGCCCCGAGTTCTGGAGCCCAGTGCCAAAAAAACTTCCCTCACCTGGCTCCACTGACTTGCCTGGCAGAGGGGGCACTAATGTGGGCACTAATTGCCCCATGTCTCTAGCGGTGTGCCCAGGGTTCCAGATACCATGTTCCACCTGCTTAGCAGCTAGCATCTCATTGATTTGGCGTGGGGGGGGTTCTAACAGGATACTGTATGTCCTAGGGGTGCTTTGGAAGAAGAGAGGACTTGTTCCCAGGAGGGGGAGGGGGTGGACAGATTTCATATCCAACCCGCCTCCTAGCACAAGTCCTCTCTCCTTCCAAAGCACCCCTAGGACATACAGTATCCTGCTAGAAACCCCCCCCCCAATCTCTGCAAGTATTCATCTTCAGCTTGTCCCCCTCACTTTCCTTCCTTGAGTTTCCTCTCCCAATTCAAATCCCAACCCCCCCCCAAATGTCATGTATAGTGTGTGTAATAATCACAGACCTCAGACCAGCGCAGAACATGCACAGTGATGTCTCTCCTCCTTCTGGGCTCCCCCTGTATGTATACTGTATATATCAGAGCTGAGGGAGGAGGGGGCAATATTAATTCACTGTTGCAACACTGATCTTCAATCCGGCCAATCAGAATCAGGTGTGAGACCCTTTTTCTGATTGACCAAAAAGAGAAGACTTTTGATTGGCCGCTGAGTGTTAGACTTTCAGAATTTATGAATGGATTGGGTCTCTGAGAATAATGGACTTGGATACATTTATATATTTATATTTGTGTTTGGATATCGAAAAGTGAAAAATATAGACTTTATATATTTATGTAAGTATATATTTTGTTTGAAGATTCAAATGCTTTTCTAAAGAGCCCACATATGGCAGTAATTGTTACTTAAGATGCTAAAGATTTAATGTTTTAGTTAAGATAATAAGTCCTTTATATTACAATATTTCTTGATTAGGATATTAATAAGAACATTGCGTTTTAAATGAATATAATTTATATATTGATATATATGTAGTATTTGATTTAGAAGAAAGGAAACTTATGTTGTAAAAGTTAAATGGTTTTACATATAGTTCTTCTCTTAGCCCACACCCCGGAAATGTTGACCCCCACCCTTGTGATAGGAGGGAGGAAATATATGTCTTAGGAAAGCCCACGTTTTTCTATAGGACTACAAGTGAATTAAATTTTTTTTAAGACAAACCAACCCTTTTTAGAAAGGTGAGGGTTGCATTTTAGCAGTAGAAAGCACAGAGAGTTTTGAATCTGCAGCTCACATTCATACTAAGTCCTTTATATTACAATATTTCTTGATTAGGATATTAATAAGAACATTGCGTTTTAAATGAATATAATTTATATATTGATATATATGTAGTATTTGATTTAGAAAAAAGGAAACTTATGTTGTAAATGTTAAATGGTTTTACATAAGACCATTTGACCCTTTGACCCCCTTTTTAGAAAGGTGAGGGTTGGATTTTAGGAGTAGAAAGCACAGAGAGTTTTGAATCTGCAGCTCACATTCATTCGGGCAGACTTACACTCCACAAGGACAGTTACACACACACATCACAAGACATTGCTGTTACATTTACACACAGACATATCTGATTTAATCTTCCAGTTAAGAATATAATACATTATTAATAATATTTTGACATTGTTTTTGTAATATTTTGCTATTTTCATTATTAAATCAATTTTTGAGTTTTTACACGAGAACTGAACGGATTTTCTTGGAACTTGGGAACTTGGGAAGCTGAGATGGGCTAAGTACGACCGACTGTCCCACCGACCGACTGACGGTGGCATTCTGTTTGCCGCCCCCCCAAAACAAATAAAAAATCCCATCAGCCGCCACTGTCTGTGACGTACTTGAAATCCCGGCAAGGTGGCTAATCCAAGAGGTATGGGAATTTACCAACCCCTCTACCCTGGCGCCCTCAGGCGGCTGCCTGAGCTGCCTTACGGTGGCGGCAGCCCTGTGTGGCACTATTCCTTCCACTAAAACCAATGATGGGACACGGTTTGTTCTCACCAACACCATGGCAGTTTCTAATACCACTGGCCACAGTCTGGCACTTGTAAAGCATCAAGGACTGTGAATTGGTCCTTTGTTCAGAAAGTTTGGAGATCCCTGTCCTATAGCATGCAGGTGTTCCACCATTGTTAAGGAACATCTCATGTAGTGCTTCATGTGCTGGCCTATAATAGTAATAATAAAGCAATAAAATGTCTTTAATTGTAAAGCTATCCCAGACTAAACCAATGAACAGCCTAGTCTGGTATAGTAAATACAGTTTATTTTTTAAGTTTAAGTTTATTTTTTTAAGATTTGTTCTCTTGTGTATTTTTCTGTAGCTCCTCATTGCCTCCTTTTCTTCTTCTTCACATTTTCTCCTTTTTCGCACTCACATATGTGCACAATCTGATCATCGTCTATGCTTGCAGGGGATATGGGCATCTGACATTTCTGATCATTCTGTGTCCACTCATCTGTAGATGGATGTAGTCTGGACTCTTGTATACACTTCCATGTATCTTCTCTTATCAGTTGCATCTTCACTTTTAAACTTATCAGGTTAGCAGCTGAAAATATAGAGATGCCCGGAGTAAGACCAAAAGGCAATAAACAGAGGGCTGTCATGACAGGGGTTAAAGGGGCTTGGACATAGGAAGGGCAGCACAGTGGTGTAATGGGTAGCACTCTCGCCTAGCAGTAAGAAGGGTCGCTGGTTCAAATCCCAACCACGACACTACCTGCCTGGAGTGTGCATGTTCTCCCTGTGCCTGCATGGGTTTCCTCCGGGTACTCCGGTTTCCTCCCACACTCCAAAGACATGCTGGTAGGTTAATTGGCTTCTGTCCAAAAAATTGGCCCTAGTATATGAATGTTAGGGACCTTGGATTGTGGGCTCCTTGAGGGCAGGGACCGATGTAAGTGTGAGATATATGTGGGGAGCACTGCGTAAAAATTGACACAGTGCTATATGGGTACCTTAAATACAAATAGGGATAATTGTAGACACGCACCCACACTTGCTCAGGTTGAACTCGATGGACTGGTGTCTTTATTCAACCTTACTATGAATACAAGTTTGGGCTGTTTCTGGACAAGGGAGGTAGATGGCTGATTGGGGTAGGGTTAGAGCCGGGTGGAGCTTTGGGGGAAGTGGTGGGTTTGCCCCAGAAGAGGTGGTCTTCAGAAGGAGGTCAGCAAGCAGGGAACATCTTCCCGCCCTACATTTGGTGTTTTTGGGGAATTGGGTTGTGGGGAGCCGGGTATGGCAATTGGCGGGGGTGCAAGGTCCTTTAAGGTTCATATGGGCACATAAAGGTATGGTGTAGGGACCCGTCTGAGGTACGGCTCCCGGTTGGTGTATGTGTACCTGTGAGTTGTCTCAGAGTCAGTGGTTTTGCGGCTGGAGGCCTGAGAAGTGACACGCAGGTAGCGCCTTGGTTTTGATGCCTATAAGACCTTGTGTTACCATTCTTTAATACACTGTATGTTCAGGTTATTGTTTTATTGATCAGTTAATTATTTGTTATTTATATTTTGGTTAATAAAAAGGATGCTATAGCCAATTTAACTCCAATCTGTTGTGGTGTGGTTATTAAACTGGAAGGGTGGGTTTTTTTTTGGTATAGCCGTCAGTACCAGCCATATTTAAAGTGGAGTTCCACCCAAAAGTGGAACTTCCACTCATCAGATTCCTCCCCCCCTCCGGTGACACAGTTGGCACCTTTCAGGGGGGAGGGGGGTACAGATACCTGTATATTACAGGTATCTGTACCCACTTCCGGCGTAGATAGCCGCAGAATCTGCAGGTATTTACGCCACTTCCTGCACCCTCCCCGCTGCCTGCTGGGAAACACACGGCTCCCAGAGGCAGCAGGGACCATTGGTATTGCGCTGCGCGACTCGCGCATGCGCAGTAGGGAACCGGGTAGTGAAGCCGCACGGCTTTACTTCCTGATTCCCTTACCGAAGATGGAGGCGGCAGCACCCGAGGACGGAGAGACGCTTCGGCCTCGGGTGCCGACATCGCGGGCGCCCTGGACAGGTAAGTGTCCATGTTTTAAAAGTCAGCAGCTGCAGTATTTGTAGCTGCTGACTTTTAAAAAAATTTTTCTCGGTGTTGCTCCGCTTTAATACTAACAGTTCTTCATCATAACTATGCTAACCATCATATGAGCTTTCTGGCCTTTCTTCTTCGGAGACTGTTTTTCTGGCACACTGAGCTGTATCTGTAGTTAGAAGCAGTACAGTATATGGTATTTTGGTTGTAGCCGGGCCCATAACCTGTTGGAAAGCTGCTGTAGATACATTTCTTACATCAGATGCTGATGAATGGAATGCTTGGCCCTGCTCACTTTTTTTTTGGAAACAGAAATATACACAGAGACAGGGGATGGGAGATAGGAAATTACACCCAACATACAAATTACAGCCAACACTATATTAAAAGTAAGCATTTCAGCTGACAGCAATGCAGAATTACTACTAGCAGTATAATATATGAGGATTGTTGTTGCAGTAGTGTATGTTCATGTGTACACAACATGCTAACAGGGAGGCAGCTAGAGAACAGCGAAATCCAACAAAACGATAATTGGGACCTTCCAGACTTCCAATGGTTCCTTGTTAGTCAAAAATGTCAAAAACTGTGTCAGTTTCTTCTATTAAGTTGTCTAAGACTGCATCTTGAGCCTGAATATTACTGATAAGATTAAATCTTTTAATGGCTTCTTCCAGCATTTTGATTCTCTCCCTAAATCCATCCGCTCTTTCCCGATTTTCTTTCTCGATGAGCAGCTTGATGTAATCTAAAGCAGACATTGAGTTGGGTTTTAGGGCGATCTCCTGGAGACGTTGAAGAATCGTGTCGACCTTCTGAATAAGTTCCAGTGCCTCATCCTCTGCCTCCTGAATCTTATCCTCCAGTTGAAGAACATCTTCAAGAGTTATCACCTTCTTCCCCTCTTCTTCATATTTTTTTTTTATTTCAGGAAAAGTTATCACTTCAAGTACCGTGGAAGTTTTATAGTAAGACTTTTCTGAAGAGTGTACTTTAGTGCTATGTCCACACACACGACAATTTCCCTTCACATTAAACACTTCACAAAAATAAACAAAAGGGTTGAAATACACGAGGCAGTCTTTATGACATGTAGACCGGCACTCATTGCAGTTGGTTGAGTGTTCAGATGACTCTATCTTTTCTTTACGGCATTGCATCACCGTCATTCGAAAATGCTCATTCTTTTCAATCTCCACCTTGTGTTCATTCAGAGCTCTCTTTGTTTGTTCCAGTTCATGTCGTTTAAAGATCACCTCCTCAATTTTTTGGACAAGTCCGTCCAAAGTTACCTCCAAAGCATTTCTTTCTTTTAGAACTTCTTTTGTTAAACTTAAATCTTTACTGGCTATTCCAGGCAAAAAGGCTAAAAGAAAATTTTCAATGTTTTCCATTCCCATCTCCCAATGTAGTTCTTGGACCTTGTGGACACGATTGCCCGGCTTATCAGGGCAGTTATTAGCGTACACCATGCTGTTATTGACACTAAAGTACACAGGTTTTCCATCTTCAGATTTTGCACAGGGAAGGTCAGCCTCCATAATTGCTGAGAGAACGTTCGGTTCCTGAAAATCTGCGAAGGTTGTGAAGAAGACTATATTATCCTTGATGTCATTCCCAAAAATAGATAAAATGTTGTCATAGATGTACTTCTGTGTTGGAGTTAACCGAGCCATAGATGACTTAACCACAAAACTAACCGCAGCGATTTCTGTGAATTTGCATTTCTGAAAAAATTCTCGTATCTTCCGCATGATTTTCTCATCATGATCTATCCCTCTGGTGTCTCCAAACCCCGGAGTGTCAATGATGGTTATGGAGTACGGGATTCGGAAATAATCTTCATGGTGGATCTGGTAGATGGTGACACTCGATGTTTGGCTGTGGGCTTGACTCTTCTTACTAATATCCTCTATTAGCTGAATCCGCTGATCATTCTTCCAGTCCGCACCAAGGATGAAGTTGACCATAGTGTTAATCAGGGCTGTTTTACCAGATCCGGTTTCACCGACCAGCATGATCACTTTGTTTTGCTTATCTGGCTTTGGCGTTCCAAATTCCCATATCTGCTGACTGTTCACACAATTCAGAAGCATCCTGTAAATGTTCAGGGAACCAGCCTTCTCTATGATGCTCAGGCCCTCGTTTAGCTTCTGCCAAGCAAACCTTCCACAATCTTTTAGCACCGTTTTACCTATAGAATTAACATACAAACAGTTATTGATGATATCTTTATATGGTCACTATAGCAAGTTACCAAAGATTGAATATTGTATCAAAAAGGCAAATGGGAAGGAAAGAAGGGGGGGGATGGGGAAAATGTAGCGTCAGAAAGAGCAGGTATTATCGGGAATTTAATTGAGACAACGGCTAATAATGATAAGTGACATCGTCTCAATCCCTATTGGTAAAAAAAGAGAGAGGATAGCATTACAGTTAAAAACATGCAAAATATAGTAAACATGATTGGTAAATCACATAGAAAAGTAGAATCATAATATTAATTACACAATATGCATCATAGTGTCCAAATGAACGCTAAGTATATGACTCAAGCCAATTATCTTGAACAAACATGATTGGCATGATAATAAAAACATAATATAAAATTTGATTTATAATCCTCAAAGATAAAAGATTAAAATGGCATGCTGTTGCATGGTAGCTGTGACATAACATCAGTAAAAAATCTCGACGCGTTTGGTGGATAATATTCCACTCATCAGGAGCAAATATAGCCTGGATATATCTGTAATAGAGTATAAAATTAACGATATAGTAGTAGGTTAGTTCAATGGAAGGAGGGGGAAACAAAAACTATGATCCCAGCATTCTTAACAATTGATGGATTGTTGAATAGTATAAAAAAAAAAATTATTATGTTTTTTACACGCTGGCAGTGTCTGACTGCTTTCCATTCACGCCTAAACACTTGTGAGGTTATGTGAGTGGATCATTTTGTGGTTATCTCTCTTCTGTGTTCCTTATCTGATCATTGGGCAATGATGTCTTTATTTTCTCTCACATGAATGGTTTATATTGAGTTTATAAGAAAGCCATCAATTATTTACTCTTAACTTGGAAAAGACACTTTCAAGCTATTTATGTTTGGAGCTTAACTATCAGGCTGAATACCAACTTTACTGAGCTTAACCCTTTCAATGCAGTTGCAATTTGTTGATGGACTAATGGATGAATATTGATAGAGGAATATTTCATTATATATATTTATATATATATTTTTAACTGCTTTCTTCTTCTTCCTCCCAGTCATTTTTTTTTTTTAATTTTGCAACCAATCACATTTTATTTTTATTTATAAATGATTTATTATTAATATTCTCGTGCACTATTCACTAAAGTGGTAGTTGTTGATTATTGTAATTATCACGTTCTCACTAATCATATCTCTGGAATATTTTTGATGTTTGGATTTGTGCACAATATATAATTTTTATAGTGAGTTGCACACAAGTTGATAGTTCAAATTAGAACGCATCAATAATTTTTATTAATATTTCACTTAATGGTGTCTGAACACTCACGATTGATTGCAGCTTAATTTTTAGTTTCTATCACATTATAACAATTTGATTATTATTTATTTTCATTTCAGCGCTTGAGTTTTTCATTACATCTTTAGAGACCAAAACATGTGAACAAGCCCTTAAATATTTATTTAAAAAAAAAAATGTTATATAGTTTTTATAATTTGACTATTTTTGTTTTTTTCTTACATTTTCAACAGCCTTGTTGGGGGGCTTTGGTGAAATACCAAGGCACTAAACAGACCCCCAATGCTTAACTTTTCAGACACTATGTAGCTTGGAGCTTGTGAAAATGCATGTTAGCAGATGTGTGTGTGTGTGTGTGTGGGGGGGGGGCTTTAACCATACCTCCTGACTTTTGAACTTGAGAATGAGGAACATTTTAGTAAGAAAGTGACCAGCAGCAAAAAGTGTGTGTGGTCACACATGATAGTGAAAGGGGCTTAAGAGCCGTGGTTAACCAAAACCTGGGCTTCCTTGTACCTATAAAATATGCTTTGATTCCTGTGCCACTAAAGGTCATGGAAGGCTGGAAGGATGGGTCACTACAGGGCATGGAAAGCAGGAAGGATGGATCACTACAGGGCATGGAAAGCAGGAAGGATGGGTCACTACAGGGCATGGAAGGCTGGAAGGATGGATCACTACAGGGCATGGAAAGCAGGAAGGATGGATCACTACAGGGCATGGAAAGCAGGAAGGATAGATCACTACAGGGCATGGAAAGCAGGAAGGATGGATCACTACAGGGCATGGAAGGCAGGAAGGATGGATCACTACAGGGCATGGAAGGCAAGAAGGATGGATCACTACAGGGCATGGAAGGCAGGAAGGATGGATCACTACAGGGCATGGCAGGCAGGAAGGATGGATCACTACAGGGTATGGAATGCAGGAAGGATAGATCACTACAGGGCATGGAATGCAGGAAGGATGGATCACTACAGGGCATGGAAGGCAGGAGGGATGAATCACTACAGGGCATGGAAGGCAGGAAGGATGGATCACTACAGGGCATGGAAGGCAGGAAGGATGGATCACTACAGGGCATGGCAGGCAGGAAGGATGGATCACTACAGGGCATGGAATGCAGGAAGGATAGATCACTACAGGGCATGGAATGCAGGAAGGATGGATCACTACAGGGCATGGAAGGTAGGAAGGATGGATCACTACAGGGCATGGAAGGCAGGAAGGATGAATCACTACAGGGCATGGAATGCAGGAAGGATGGATCACTACAGGGTATGGAATGCAGGAAGGATGGATCACTACAGGGCATGGAATGCAGGAAGGATGGATCACTACAGGGCAACTCCTTACGGTACTAGGCTCCTCTGCGGGACGCAGCCTGGATTCGCGGGACACTGGGATTTACTTGAAATTCCGGGACAGTCCCGGCGAATCTGGGATGGTTGGGAGGTATGCCTTTAACAATTAATGGAAAATGAACATCTACTAATGGACAGTGAGTTTCTGTGTGTGTCAGGAAAGCCACAATTATGTGGCTAACATGCACAGGTGTGAACCTTGCCTTATAGAGAATCACTCCGGTGCGCTGCGGTTTGGCCACAGTGTGATTGTATGTGCGGTTTTAGGTACGCTCCCAATAAATTTTATTACACAGCGCATTTTCTGAAAGGGCATCAAAGATGCATCATGCAGGACTTTGATGTGCTTTCATGAAAAACCTGTATTTGGAGCGCACCTAAAACCGCACATACAATCACACTGCGGTCAAACCGCAGCAGACTGGTTTTTAGGGATAAGAAAGAGTGAAAAAGTGTATGTGTGTGTTGGGGGGGCGTCTGGGTAGTAAGAGTATGTTTTAATGAAGAGCAGAGTGAAGAACTGCGGGGAAAGTGTTAAGGCTGCATAAGGACAGGACATTTAGTAGAGAAGTAAACTGTAATGGAAAAGGTGTCAGCTAAATGGCTGTGTGGAATGTCCAGAGCTGAGACCAGAGGTTGTAGGACTTGCAGTGCACATTTATGGACGGGACAGCTGATAGAAGAAGGTGAAGGGTTAATGTGAACAGTAGAATCTGTGCTGACTTACCACTGTGCAGGGCAGGGAAAGAGACATGCTGGTGAGATGAGCCGGTGTTCTATCAAAATAGCCAATTCATCGAGATCTCCAATCACGTCACTTACAGTAACTGTAAGCCCTCATTAATTGGAGATTTTGATAAATTGCTGTCTTGACACAACACCCGCAATCGTGTACACTCCAGTACACGCTATTATGACCGGACATTGTTAGTCCGCTCAGATACAAACCAACAAAATGGCCGCCTCCAAGGTGGCAACAACTTTTTTCTCCTTACCCGCTGTTCTCTCAAAAAAACAAAATCTTCACGTACCGGAGTACGTGAAGATTTTGGATGGATTACTACAGGGCATGGAAGTGCACACGGTTGTCGGTGTTGTGTCAAACAGCAATTCATCGAAATCTCCAATTACTGATGGTTTACAGTAACCAGAAGTGACATGATTGGAGATCTCAATGAATTGGCTGTTTTGATAGAACACCGAACAAAGTGAAAGTGATCAACAAGGAAGACTGAAGTGACCTGACCAGGAAGAAGAACAAGCCGACAGGGTGAGGGGAGCTTTGAAGGAGAGGAATGATGGTGGTGCAGTTGAGATAAGGCAGAGTGGAAGTTGCTGGAACGAGGAGTTGGGGGAATCCATTTATTAAGCAGTAACAGGAGAGAAGATGACAGGCAGGAGAAGTGGCAGAAGCTCCCACCGCTCCCCCATTACCACAGATTAAGACACCGCCCAGGGCAGGTGCCCCCCCCTCCTGTACCAGCCCTGCTCACATGACAAGGTTTTGAAATTCTTTCATGGTTCCAGACAGTGGTGTCGGGAGGGGGGGGGGGCTGACCGGGGCTATAGCCCTGACTGGGCCCCCAAAAAGCCCAGGCTCCTATCATTCATAAGAGAATTATTAGCCCTGAGCCGTACACAGAGAGAGCTCACGCTTTCCCAGCGCGGCCGAGTGACATACACAAAGTCCTGCCACCTGGACCTGGCTCTTATGATAGACGTCACATTGGTCCTATGCTGTGACATCCATCATAGGCAGCGCCGGATCCTGGAGGTGGGAGTGACACAGCTGCTTCTCTGGGTGGGAGATCCACACTCTCGCTCTGTGTAAGCGGCCGGGCGGCTGGCTCGCCTATCCTGGCTCTGGCTGCCTTCAGTGCTGTCTGAGTGGTAATGCATGGGATGGGCGCAACCACACACTACAGGTAAGGCTGAGCTGAGCTGGCGCCTGGCCGATTGCTACTGGTCCATGATCCAATCCTTCTCCCTTCTTTGTTTTCACTTCAACCACTGCAACCCTTGCAAAAAAACTCCCAGCCAGTACGATATCTCCGAGCCAGTGCGAGAACCCCCAGCTAGTACAAAAACTCCAAGGCCACTGATAACAGCAATCGTTGTGATTCACACACTGGTCCTTCACCCCAAATTATAACATTAATTACCATCCTCTGATACATTGAATGATTGAATGGTATCTGACAGGGATGCTGGGTGGTTTAGAATTCTTCTGAAAGCCTATTATCACCACACCTACTGTATTAATACATGCAAAAGATAGGAAATTAGTCTAAACATTTATCAAAAGGATCCTGCTATCTATCTTCCATAACTCAACCCCAATTATGTCCAACCCTACCACACTTATCTCTCACCTGAGTACACAGACATCCCCACTTAGGCCCCCTCCTGAAAAGCAAACGGCTAGATGGCAATTACAGCTACAGCTATAGTTCTCAGTTTCAGCATGGTTTCAATACTGTCATCAAAGTCTTTATAGTCTGCAATTCCTTCGAACATCACAGACCTACTAGGTTACAGCACAAGTCATACCCTCACCTACTTAAATATATATAATTCCACAATGGATTGGGGACAAGTCCCATATTTTCTTCTGTATTAAGCCATCAATTACATGTAGCCAAGTACCGGGCCTGTCCAGGCCTACCTAATGGTGACCTCCAGAGTTAGGAACAGCCGACATCCTTCTATGTAGAATGGGTTAGGGGGCATGGTGGGTGCAATGTAAGATAGATTAATGGGCACCAGGCATTTCTTGAATGCAAAGAGATTTATTTTCTCTTAAACAGAACTGTGGGAGAGAGGGTTAGGGCCAGGACACCCTTAGTAGTTGCAATGTTAGTTAGCAGACTCCGAGACTTCTATAGACAGACAGCCATGCAGGGAAAAGGTATCTAGCCAGACACCACATCTGCATGTGTAGACACGCTGTCTCCTATGGCAACAATTTTGAACAGTTTCTAACAAAGGTTGCAATGAACTCTTTCACTTCCTCCACAATCTCCTCCTTAGATCTTCGATCAACTGAGCTCCGAGTCTATCACCTAGACCCGCTGACCCACTGCCACTGGATCCTATGTGCTCTTCAAATCTTCTCACTCAGTATCTTCCTCAAGCGTCACCCCCACGTCCCTGCTGGGTCCCTAGTTTGGCACTCACAGATACTCCTCAAGCTACACCCCACTGGTCTGCTCAGTCCCTGGCTTGGCGCACAAGGCTGTTCTGCAAGCGTCACCTCCGCTGGCTGGGTCCCTGGCTTGACACCTGCTGAAGTTTCCCAATTCTTCACCATCCCCGGTTGGTGAGAATACTGCTCGGGTACTTGCTTCAGATACTCACTGTGGTTCCTTAGTGGCGACAGGTTCCCCTCTACCTTCAACCACGACAGGTTCTCCGGCTTACTTTTGGTTGGACTGCAATCCGCAATCCCAACCCTGCGCTGCTCTTTTGCTTCTGGATAGGCCCTCAGACAGCCTAGCAGCCAGATGTCCCTGGGATAGGCCTCAGGCTCTGGCCTAGCAGCACAAAGGTGGCACAGAACCCCCGATCACCTGAATAAATAGGTTCTCCCAGCAGGCCAAGGGACCCAAGAAAATCCCTGCCCATTGGCTGAGACACCCCATCTATTAATAATTTCTGTCCTTGCAATGCCCTTGTCTTATCTAATGCCACCAGATAACCGGCTATCTAGTGACAGAAGAGAGAAGTGCAGCAATTCCAGAATTAGGGTGGAATCAATTGATCTCCTATCAATTGGCCAAGGCAACTATACTTGGCAGGTAAATTTACTAGCAACCCAAGGATCAAGAGAAATTGCACTAATGAACAAGACTTCTTAACCTAAGCAACATTTATAGGTAACAGGTTTAAGGACAAAGGCTACACCGAAGAATTTATACAAAATCAGATAGATAATATCAAGAATCTGGATAGAACAACAATGTTGCAGAATAAAAATAACCATCAATGAACATTTGAAGCTCCTTTTCTAGTACTGAACTATAATATCCAATACAAATGTAGCAATTACCTCCGAAGGAGCTGCTGGTTCAAATCGGGCCTGTACTCTGCTCTTACGCCCCCAATACTTGGCTCAGTCCCCTTGACACAGCTGTGGTGCAGTGTTGGTGTGAAGCTAGCAACAAAGGATAATCACACAACGTACAATATAATGATAGTGTACCCCTACCATTACCTTGGGTATCCGTTGTTCCACCTGTAGGGAAAAGGAACAACGCTTCACACCAATTGTAATTAACCAGAATGGGTTCTTTACTGGAACTGGCATAAAACAATAATTACAATGCTGTACCGTCACACAAACGTAATACGACAGCACAGTGGGTCTTGGATGACCCTCTCAGGCGCGTCTCCAAGTGGGACCAATGCTCAGGATGACAATGTCTTGACTCTGAGTACCTTCCCACTTCCAGCACGCTGTAATAAACACAGTAATGTAAAGTTATTCACCCAGCACAACACAGTTGCTAAGGAGCTCCCCCTGTCTTATAATACAGTCCTTCCTTATTGTGATTGAATGCAAGGCCTTGCGATAAAAGATGTAGTCTTCTGTCTTCTGCTAGCTATTGTATTGTAATCCAGGAGGTTTATCAGACAAAGATAGTGTAGAGTAATTGGTGTAACTTTTCTTGTGGTATAGCACACTTAAAACTGCTTCCGATGTAGTTGTCTCTAAACCCTGCAGTGTCATTTCTTAGCGGAGTACAGGCTTGAGGCCTGCTTAAACTCAGTCTAATAGGATAGGACCTTTTCCGTGGAACTGCAGGTTCGAGTGACACTGATGTATGGGTCTAAGTGTACAAAAGTGCGTTAAGAATTATGGGCAGCAGCCCTCTCACCAAATCAGCCCTGAAAGAGTAGGAAACCTCTGTTCCTGTTGTCTCTGTCCTGCTTGCAGCCAGGACCGTCACGCTGTCTCTGTTCCGTAAGATGACCGGGACCCTCTGATGGCCCCGTCAGGTGTCTCTGGAACCTTCCCGACCCTGTCACACTGTCTCTGCAGCACACAGGTGTAAAACAGAGACACTGGTCGTTCCGCTCTGCAGTTGGTGTAGACCGCGTTCTCTGGAATACCTCCCCCGTGATCCCGGCAGGCAGGCCATGTGTCCAGAAGAGAAAGAAAATGGCCCTGATCCTCCTTTTATACCCTACCCAACATGCACTTCAGTCACTATGTGTTCTTGGGCAGGTGGGCATTGTGGGTAGGTCAGTCTTCCCACAAAGTAAACATCAGGTCACTTCCTGTTAGGCTCTGCGAAGCCTTGAGTGTGAAATTAAAGAAGTCTATTCACATTTTTCGCCACTGGAGGGAGCCAAATATCAATATATGCATTGTCCATACTTTCACATTACATTGCATTAGTAGGCAAAAATGCCAGTGCTACACAGAGAAATAGAAAAACTAATAAAAAGGCATTGGCATGTATTGAAGAGTGACAGACACCTTAATAGTATTCTCCCTGACAAACCTAATATAGTATACAAGAGAGCACCAACTTTGAGAGACATCATTGTGAAGAACGTTATTGAACCTCCCCCAACTAGGGGTTATACATTCTTCATTGGAAAAGGATTTTTTCCTTGTAAATATTGTTTCGCTTGTCAACATTCTAAGAAGCCACAATTGAAACGCACAGAGTTTGTATCCACCAACACTGGACAAAGTTACCCCATTAAAGAATTTATTAGCTGTCATACTGAGGGTGTAGTATATGTCCTCCAATGCAGCTGTAATTTACAGTATGTGGGAAGAACAAAGAGACCTCTCATGGTCAGGATTAGGGAACATGTCCAGAACATTGTAAAAGACTTCCCGAAACATAATGTATCTAGACATTTTGCACAGGTCCATAACAATGACTCCAAACATTTACTATTTTGGGGCATTGAGAAATACAACAGACCATAGAGGGGGGCAAATAAGGTCACATCCATTAGCCAAAAGAATCTAAATGGATACACACCTTACATACTCTTACACCAGATGGCCTTAATGTTGAATTTGATTTGAACTGTTTTTTAAGTAATTTTTAATCTTCACTCTATATGTACTGGTTACTGTATGCTTATTACCTCATTTCCGGCATGCTATTTACTTCTCGTCTTCATTTTTTATAGTATCGAGTTTTTTATATTATTGAGTCATCCATTTTAATTCATAGACTCGTACCATCATGTATTTGATTTAGCCATGTTTATGGCTCAATTATATTTTATAGATCCATTTTTTAGATCCTTATTATGTTTTAGGATGGAGAGCTTTGTATTTATACTTTTAGTCTCTCCATCACATCAATGCCATATATCGTTGTTTACGATTTCATTTGTATACATTTACATTCTTCGCCACATTAAAATTTTATACTTTTGCCATCTCTATTGAACTACTAGATGCCTTGGTGGCATAGTCATGAACACCAGTATACTATCGTCGTAGTTTGCCTTCACCAACCTATAAAATGGCCGCCGTTATAGTGGAGACGGTTTCTCCAATAAAATGGCCGTTCATACTTACTCCAAGAAAATGACCGCTATAGTCTATCTTTACCTGCCTAGAAAATGGCCGCTGCTATGTTGGAGACATTTTCTCCAACAAAATGGCCTCTAACACACGTCCTGTTTCTGGACATAAATAGAGTTGTCCAACAACCAATCCGGTTCCCCTGATGAAGTCACGTGCCATGACATAACGCACTGGAGCGCGGTCGGATGTTCGAGCATACCGGAAGTGACGTAAGAATCGTGTTTTGCACTGCACAAGCCTGTTTTTATCTACTTTTATGTAAGGATCCACTTTAATGGTTGGTACCAGATGTTAACTGTGTCATTGTGAGGCCTGGAGGAAAATTTAGTTTATGGCAGAGGGAGACTAGAGCCCGGCAGATCATCACCTGCATTCAGAACCCTTTATATGATCACCAATTGGAGATCCGTGTGTCGTTTTCCCTGCTCCTACCACAGGATATTCATGAAGCTTACTATACTCCTGATGGAGGACAGGGCTCTGTGAGCATTAAGTGTTTGTGAAGTCACAAAGACTTATATTAAGAAGAATTTGTGTCCATTTCTTAGAAGATTTATTTCACTTTCACTTGTTTGGACATTTGTATGACATTTTTTATTATTATCTTTTGGTAATTTTGGACTCTATTACTTATTAGATTTTTTGGATAGATTTCACTTATTGTTAATTTATTTAATCACTCACCACTTCAGAAACTCACGCTGATCACTTTATTCATTTCATTACTAGTAACCCTGCCGTCATTACACTGTAGCAGGTTGGCATGGTTGTGCAAATCGTCATAGGTGTATGTCGGGCACTTTAAGAGCAAAAGGGGGCGCGCGCTAAGGTTGCCACCTTTTCTTCAAGCCAAACATAAACACTTTCACGGTCTACAGCAATTTTTTTGTAGTACACGCTATAGGATTGTAAATTATCTGGGACACCTTTTGGGTTCCCCAAAGAGAGAAGCAATGAGGTGTGCTACGGTGAACAGTGGCTGTGGCCAAATTGCATTAACAATTAAGGGGCATGGTTAAATAAAACAAAAGCATTCGTGTACCCATAAAATATGATTGAATTATTAAAAGAAATGTCAGTTAAAATATGAAACTACCTTAAAAGTGGACACTGTCAGCCAGTAGAGCAGTGGATGGTGTCAGTAGAGCAGTGGACGTTGTCAGTAGACCAGTGGACGGTGTCAGTAGACCAGTGGATGGTGTCAGTAGAACTGTGGACGTTGTCAGTAGAACAGTGGATGGTGTCAGTAGAGCAGTGGACGATGTCAGTAGATCAGTGGATGGTGTCAGTAGAGCAGTGGACGGTGTCAGTAGAGCAGTGGACGTTGTCAGTAGAACAGTGGACGGTGTCAGTAGACCAGTGGATGGTGTCAGAAGAGCAGTGGATGGTGTCAGTAGAACAGTGGACGGTGTCAGTAGACCAGTGGATAGTGTCAGTAGAACAGTGGACATTGTCAGTAGACCAGTGGATGGTGTCAGTAGAGCAGTGGACAGTGTCAGTAGACCAGTGGATGGTGTCAGTAGAGCAGTGGACGGTGTCAGTAGGGCAGTGGACGGTGTCAGTAGAGCAGTGGACGGTGTCAGTAGAGCAGTGGACGGTGTCAGTAGAGCAGTGGATGGTGTCAGTAGAACAGTGGACGGTGTCAGTAGACCAGTGGATAGTGTCAGTAGAACAGTGGACATTGTCAGTAGACCAGTGGATGGTGTCAGTAGAGCAGTGGACAGTGTCAGTAGACCAGTGGATGGTGTCAGTAGAGCAGTGGACGGTGTCAGTAGGGCAGTGGACGGTGTCAGTAGAGCAGTGGACGGTGTCAGTAGGGCAGTGGATGGTGTCAGTAGAACTGTGGACGTTGTCAGTAGAACAGTGGATGGTGTCAGTAGGGCAGTGGACGGTGTCAGTAGGGCAGTGGACGGTGTCAGTAGAGCAGTGGATGGTGTCAGTAGAGCAGTGGATGGTGTCAGTAGAACAGTGGACGTTGTCAGTAGAACAGTGGACAGTGTCAGTAGGGCAGTGGAAGGTGTCAGTAGAACAGTGGATGGTGTCAGTAGAGCAGAGGACGGTGTTAGTAGAGCAGTGGACGGTGTCAGTAGGGCAGTGGATGGTGTCAGTAGAACAGTGGACTGTGTGAGTAGGGCAGTGGATGGTGTCAGTAGAGCAGTGGACGTGTCAGTAGAACAGTGGACGGTGTCAGTAGGGTATTGGACGGTGTCAGTAGAACAGTGGACGGTGTCAGTAGAACAGTGGACGGTGTCAGTAGGGTATTGGACGGTGTCAGTAGAACAGTGGACGGTGTCAGTAGGGTATTGGACGGTGTCAGTAGGGTATTGGACGGTGTCAGTAGAGCAGTGGACGGTGTCAGTAGAACAGTGGATGGTGTCAGTAGAGCAGTGGACGTGTCAGTAGAACAGTGGACGGTGTCAGTAGGGTATTGGACGGTGTCAGTAGAACAGTGGATGGTGTCAGTAGGGTATTGGACGGTGTCAGTGGAGCAGTGAACGGTGGCAGTAGAACAGTGGACGGTGTCAGTAGAACAGTGGACGGTGTCAGTAGGGTATTGGACGGTGTCAGTAGAACAGTGGATGGTGTCAGTAGAGCAAAGGACGGTGTCATTAGGGCAGTGGATGGTGTCAGTAGAGCAGTGGACGGTGTCAGTAGGACAGTGGACGGTGTCAGTAGGGCAGTGGGCTGTGTCGGTAGAGCAGTGGATGGTGTCAGTAGAGCAGTGGATGGTGTCAGTAGAGCAGTGAACGGTGTCAGTAGGGCAGTGGACATTGCCAGTAGGGCAGTGGACGGTGTCAGTAGGGCAGTGGACGGTGTCAGTAGGGCAGTGGACGGTGTCAGTAGAGCAGTGGACGGTGTCATTAGGGCAGTGGACAGTGTCAGTAGAGCAGTGGGCGGTGTCAGTAGAGCAGTGGACGGTGTCAGTAGGGCAGTGGACGGTGTCAGTAGAGCAGAGGACGGTGTCAGTAGGGCAGTGGACGGTGTCAGTAGGGCAGTGGACTGTGTCAGTAGGGCAGTGGACTGTGTCAGAAGGGCAGTGGACTGTGTCAGTAGGGCAGTGGACGGTGTCAGCAGAGCAGTGGACGGTGTCAGTAGGGCAGTGGACGGTGTCAGTAGGCCAGTGGACGGTGTCAGTAAGGCAGTGGACGGTGTCAGTAGGGCAGTGGACAGTGTCAGTAGGGCAGTGGTTGGTGTCAGTAGAGCAGTGGATAGTGTCAGTAGAGCAGTGGATGGTGTCAGTAGAGCAGTGGATGGTGTCAGTAGAGCAGTGGACGGTGTCAGTAGAGCAGTGGACGGTGTCAGTAAGGCAGTGGATGGTGTCAGTAGAGCAGTGGATGGTGTCAGTAGAGCAGTGGATGGTGTCAGTAGAGCAGTGGACGATGTCAGTAGAGCAGTGGGCGGTGTCAGTAGAGCAGTGGACGGTGTCAGTAGAGCAGTGGACAATGTCAGTAGAGCAGTGGGCGGTGTCAGTAGAGCAGTGGACGGTGTCAGTAGGGCAGAGGATGGTGTCAGTAGAGCAGTGGACGGTGTCAGTAGTGCAGTGGATGGTGTCAGTAGAGCAAAGGACAATGTCAGTAGAGCAGTGGACGGTGTCAGTAGAGCAGTGGATGGTGTCAGTAGAGCAGTGGACGGTGTCAGTAAAGCAGAGGACGGTGTCAGTAGTGCAGTGGATGGTGTCAGTAGAGCAGAGGACGGTGTCAGTAGAGCAGTGGATGGTGTCAGTAGGGCAGTGGACGGTGTCAGTAGAGCAGTGGACGGTGTCAGTAGAGCAGTGGATGGTGTCAGTAGAGCAGAGGACGGTGTCAGTAGAGCAGTGGATGGTGTCAGTAGGGCAGTGGACGGTGTCAGTAGAGCAGTGGACGGTGTCAGTAGAGCAGTGGATGGTGTCAGTAGAGCAGTGGGCGGTGTCAGTAGAGCAGAGGACGGTGTCAGTAGAGCAGTGGATGGTGTCAGTAGAGCAGTGGATGGTGTCAGTAGGGCAGTGGATGGTGTCAGTAGAGCAGTGGATGGTGTCAGTAGAGCAGTGGATGGTGTCAGTAGAGCAGTGGACGGTGTCAGTAGGATAGTGTACCTCCATCCCTTCAGAAACTCACGCTGATCACTTTATTCATTTCATTACTAGTAACCCTGCCGTCATTACACTGTAGCAGGTTGGCATGGTTGTGCAAATCGTCATAGGTGTATGTCGGGCACTTTAAGAGCAAAAGGGGGCGCGCTCTAAGGTTGCCACCTTTTCTTCAAGCCAAACATAAACACTTTCACGGTCTACAGCAATTTTTTTGTAGTACACGCTATAGGATTGTAAATTATCTGGGACACCTTTTGGGTTCCCCAAAGAGAGAAGCAATGAGGTGTGCTACGGTGAACAGTGGCTGTGGCCAAATTGCATTAACAATTAAGGGGCATGGTTAAATAAAACAAAAGCATTCGTGTACCCATAAAATATGATTGAATTATTAAAAGAAATGTCAGTTAAAATATGAAACTACCTTAAAAGTGGACACTGTCAGCCAGTAGAGCAGTGGATGGTGTCAGTAGAGCAGTGGACGTTGTCAGTAGACCAGTGGACGGTGTCAGTAGACCAGTGGATGGTGTCAGTAGAACTGTGGACGTTGTCAGTAGAACAGTGGATGGTGTCAGTAGAGCAGTGGACGATGTCAGTAGATCAGTGGATGGTGTCAGTAGAGCAGTGGACGGTGTCAGTAGAGCAGTGGACGTTGTCAGTAGAACAGTGGACGGTGTCAGTAGACCAGTGGATGGTGTCAGAAGAGCAGTGGATGGTGTCAGTAGAACAGTGGACGGTGTCAGTAGACCAGTGGATAGTGTCAGTAGAACAGTGGACATTGTCAGTAGACCAGTGGATGGTGTCAGTAGAGCAGTGGACAGTGTCAGTAGACCAGTGGATGGTGTCAGTAGAGCAGTGGACGGTGTCAGTAGGGCAGTGGACGGTGTCAGTAGAGCAGTGGACGGTGTCAGTAGAGCAGTGGACGGTGTCAGTAGAGCAGTGGATGGTGTCAGTAGAACAGTGGACGGTGTCAGTAGACCAGTGGATAGTGTCAGTAGAACAGTGGACATTGTCAGTAGACCAGTGGATGGTGTCAGTAGAGCAGTGGACAGTGTCAGTAGACCAGTGGATGGTGTCAGTAGAGCAGTGGACGGTGTCAGTAGGGCAGTGGACGGTGTCAGTAGAGCAGTGGACGGTGTCAGTAGGGCAGTGGATGGTGTCAGTAGAACTGTGGACGTTGTCAGTAGAACAGTGGATGGTGTCAGTAGGGCAGTGGACGGTGTCAGTAGGGCAGTGGACGGTGTCAGTAGAGCAGTGGATGGTGTCAGTAGAGCAGTGGATGGTGTCAGTAGAACAGTGGACGTTGTCAGTAGAACAGTGGACAGTGTCAGTAGGGCAGTGGAAGGTGTCAGTAGAACAGTGGATGGTGTCAGTAGAGCAGAGGACGGTGTTAGTAGAGCAGTGGACGGTGTCAGTAGGGCAGTGGATGGTGTCAGTAGAACAGTGGACTGTGTGAGTAGGGCAGTGGATGGTGTCAGTAGAGCAGTGGACGTGTCAGTAGAACAGTGGACGGTGTCAGTAGGGTATTGGACGGTGTCAGTAGAACAGTGGACGGTGTCAGTAGAACAGTGGACGGTGTCAGTAGGGTATTGGACGGTGTCAGTAGAACAGTGGACGGTGTCAGTAGGGTATTGGACGGTGTCAGTAGGGTATTGGACGGTGTCAGTAGAGCAGTGGACGGTGTCAGTAGAACAGTGGATGGTGTCAGTAGAGCAGTGGACGTGTCAGTAGAACAGTGGACGGTGTCAGTAGGGTATTGGACGGTGTCAGTAGAACAGTGGATGGTGTCAGTAGGGTATTGGACGGTGTCAGTGGAGCAGTGAACGGTGGCAGTAGAACAGTGGACGGTGTCAGTAGAACAGTGGACGGTGTCAGTAGGGTATTGGACGGTGTCAGTAGAACAGTGGATGGTGTCAGTAGAGCAAAGGACGGTGTCATTAGGGCAGTGGATGGTGTCAGTAGAGCAGTGGACGGTGTCAGTAGGACAGTGGACGGTGTCAGTAGGGCAGTGGGCTGTGTCGGTAGAGCAGTGGATGGTGTCAGTAGAGCAGTGGATGGTGTCAGTAGAGCAGTGAACGGTGTCAGTAGGGCAGTGGACATTGCCAGTAGGGCAGTGGACGGTGTCAGTAGGGCAGTGGACGGTGTCAGTAGGGCAGTGGACGGTGTCAGTAGAGCAGTGGACGGTGTCATTAGGGCAGTGGACAGTGTCAGTAGAGCAGTGGGCGGTGTCAGTAGAGCAGTGGACGGTGTCAGTAGGGCAGTGGACGGTGTCAGTAGAGCAGAGGACGGTGTCAGTAGGGCAGTGGACGGTGTCAGTAGGGCAGTGGACTGTGTCAGTAGGGCAGTGGACTGTGTCAGAAGGGCAGTGGACTGTGTCAGTAGGGCAGTGGACGGTGTCAGCAGAGCAGTGGACGGTGTCAGTAGGGCAGTGGACGGTGTCAGTAGGCCAGTGGACGGTGTCAGTAAGGCAGTGGACGGTGTCAGTAGGGCAGTGGACAGTGTCAGTAGGGCAGTGGTCGGTGTCAGTAGAGCAGTGGATAGTGTCAGTAGAGCAGTGGATGGTGTCAGTAGAGCAGTGGATGGTGTCAGTAGAGCAGTGGACGGTGTCAGTAGAGCAGTGGACGGTGTCAGTAAGGCAGTGGATGGTGTCAGTAGAGCAGTGGATGGTGTCAGTAGAGCAGTGGATGGTGTCAGTAGAGCAGTGGACGATGTCAGTAGAGCAGTGGGCGGTGTCAGTAGAGCAGTGGACGGTGTCAGTAGAGCAGTGGACAATGTCAGTAGAGCAGTGGGCGGTGTCAGTAGAGCAGTGGACGGTGTCAGTAGGGCAGAGGATGGTGTCAGTAGAGCAGTGGACGGTGTCAGTAGTGCAGTGGATGGTGTCAGTAGAGCAAAGGACAATGTCAGTAGAGCAGTGGACGGTGTCAGTAGAGCAGTGGATGGTGTCAGTAGAGCAGTGGACGGTGTCAGTAAAGCAGAGGACGGTGTCAGTAGTGCAGTGGATGGTGTCAGTAGAGCAGAGGACGGTGTCAGTAGAGCAGTGGATGGTGTCAGTAGGGCAGTGGACGGTGTCAGTAGAGCAGTGGACGGTGTCAGTAGAGCAGTGGATGGTGTCAGTAGAGCAGAGGACGGTGTCAGTAGAGCAGTGGATGGTGTCAGTAGGGCAGTGGACGGTGTCAGTAGAGCAGTGGACGGTGTCAGTAGAGCAGTGGATGGTGTCAGTAGAGCAGTGGGCGGTGTCAGTAGAGCAGAGGACGGTGTCAGTAGAGCAGTGGATGGTGTCAGTAGAGCAGTGGATGGTGTCAGTAGGGCAGTGGATGGTGTCAGTAGAGCAGTGGATGGTGTCAGTAGAGCAGTGGATGGTGTCAGTAGAGCAGTGGACGGTGTCAGTAGGATAGTGTACCTCCATCCAAAAACCTGAATCAGCTCTACTGAACCCAATCCCATATAAACTGTTCACAAAGTGGCACTGTACATTCTACAACCCTTTCAAGCACCTTTTAAATACAAAAAAAGCCAAAAAAATTCAAAGCAATCCACAAGCACCCCACAAATAGAGAAGGAAATAATAGATTAAATATCAGACAGTGCCTGTGGCCCTCCAATAGAGACCTCCATTACAGCGAGAAAAAAAAACCCTTACCTTCCAGAAGCCGTTGCAAAAATGTGTGTGTGTGAACCTGTTAGGGGGCGTAGTCTGTAATACCATGCTTTCTCCTGCAAATGTGTCCCTGTTTGCTAGGACCCCGACCAGTGGCCCTCCATTCACTGTCTCTGGCGGCATTGGCGATGGTGGCTGGGTGGGAGAGAGAGCGCACAGACAGACAGTGCAGTGTGACCCGGCTGCAGGACATTAGCCCCACTGGAGCGGGGGAAGAAGGGGGGTGCGTGCTGTTTGGGGGTAGCTGACAGAGGAGGGGAAGGGTAGCTGACAGAGGGGGGTAGCTGACAGAGGAGGGGGGGGTAGCTGACAGAGGAGGGGGGGTAGCTGACAGGGCAGGTAGCTGACAGAGGAGGGGGGTAGCTGACTGGGGAGGGGGAGGGTAGCTGATAGAGAAGGGTAGCTGACAGAGGAGGGGGTAAGCTGACGGGGGGGTAGCTGACAGAAGAGCGGGGGTAGCTGACAGAGGAGGCGGGTAGCTGACTGAGGAGGGGGGTAGCTGACAGAGGGGGGTAGCTGACAGAGGAGCGGGGGTAGCTGAAAGAGGAGGCGGGTAGCTGACTGAGGAGGGGGGTATCTGACAGAGGGGGGTAGCTGACAAAGGAGGGGGTGGCTGACAGAGGGGGGGGTAGCTGATGGGGGGGTAGCTGACAGGGGAGGGGGGTAGCTGACAGAGGGGGGGTATCTGACAGAGGAGGGGGGTAGCTGACAGAGGAGGGGGGTAGCTGACAGAGGAGGGGGGGTAGCTGACAAAGGAGGGGGGTAGCTGACAGAGGAGGAGGTAGCTGACAGAGGAGGGGAAGGGTAGCTGACAGAGGGGGGAGGGTAGCTGACAGAGGAGGGGGGTAGCTGACAGAGGAATGGGGGTGGCTTACAGAGGAGGGGAAGGGTAGCTGACAGAGGAGGGGGGTAGCTGACAGAGGAGGGGGGGTAGCTGACAGAGGAGGGGGGTAGCTGACAGAGGAGGGGGGTTAGCTGACAGAGGAGGGGGGTAGCTGACAGAGGAGGGGGTAGCTGACAGAGGAGGGGGTAGCTGACAGAGATGGGGGGGTAGCTGACAGAGGAGGGGGGTAGCTGACAGAGGAGGGGGGTAGCTGACAGAGGAGGGGAAGGGTAGCTGACAGAGGAGGGGGGGTAGCTGACAGAGGAGGGGGGTAGCTGACAGAGGAGGGGGGGTAGCTGACAGAGGAGGGGAAGGGTAGCTGACAGAGGAGGGGGGATAGCTGACAGAGGAGGGGGGCAGCTGACAGAGGAGGGGAGTAGCTGACAGAGGAGGGGAAGGGTATCTGACAGAGGAGGGGAAGGGTATCTGACAGAGGAGGGGAAGGGTATCTGACAGAGGAGGGGAAGGGTATCTGACAGAGAAGGGGGGTATCTGACAGAGGAGGGGGTAGCTGACAGAGGAGGGGAAGGGTATCTGACAGAGGAGGGGAAGGGTATCTGACAGAGGAGGGGGGTATCTGACAGAGGAGGGGGTAGCTGACAGTGGAGGGGGGTATCTGACAGAGGAGGGGAAGGGTATCTGACAGAGGAGGGGGGTATCTGACAGAGGAGGGGGGTATCTGACAGAGGAGGGGGGTAGCTGACAGAGGAGGGGGGTAGCTGACAGAGGAGGGGGGTAGCTGACAGAGGAGGAGGTAGCTGACAGAGGAGGGGAAGGGTAGCTGACAGAGGGGGGAGGGTAGCTGACAGAGGAGGGGGGTAGCTGACAGAGGAAGGGGGGTGGCTTACAGAGGAGGGGAAGGGTAGCTGACAGAGGAGGGGGGTAGCTGACAGAGGAGGGGGGGTAGCTGACAGAGGAGGGGGGTAGCTGACAGAGGAGGGGGGTTAGCTGACAGAGGAGGGGGGTAGCTGACAGAGGAGGGGGTAGCTGACAGAGGAGGGGGTAGCTGACAGAGATGGGGGGGTAGCTGACAGAGGAGGGGGGTAGCTGACAGAGGAGGGGAAGGGTAGCTGACAGAGGAGGGGGGGTAGCTGACAGAGGAGGGGGTAGCTGACAGAGGAGGGGGGGTAGCTGACAGAGGAGGGGAAGGGTAACTGACAGAGGAGGGGGGATAGCTGACAGAGGAGGGGGGTAGCTGACAGAGGAGGGGGGTAGCTGACAGAGGAGGGGAGTAGCTGACAGAGGAGGGGAAGGGTATCTGACAGAGGAGGGGAAGGGTATCTGACAGAGGAGGGGAAGGGTATCTGACAGAGGAGGGGGGTATCTGACAGAGGAGGGGGTAGCTGACAGAGGAGGGGAAGGGTATCTGACAGAGGAGGGGAAGGGTATCTGACAGAGGAGGGGGGTATCTGACAGAGGAGGGGGTAGCTGACAGTGGAGGGGGGTATCTGACAGAGGAGGGGAAGGGTATCTGACAGAGGAGGGGGGTATCTGACAGAGGAGGGGGGTAGCTGACAGAGGAGGAGGTAGCTGACAGAGGAGGGGAAGAGTATCTGACAGAGGAGGGGGGTATCTGACAGAGGAGGGGAAGGGTATCTGACAGAGGAGGGGAAGGGTATCTGACAGAGGAGGGGAAGGGTATCTGACAGAGGAGGGAGGGTATCTGACAGAGGAAGGGAAGGGTATCTGACAGAGGAGGGGAAGGGTATCTGACAGAGGAGGGGGGTATCTGACAGAGGAGGGGGGTATCTGACAGAGGAGGGGGTAGCTGACAGAGGAGGGGGGGTGTCTGACAGAGGAGGGGAAGGGTATCTGACAGAGGAGGGGGTATCTGACAGAGGAGGGGAAGGGTATCTGACAGAGGAGGGGGTAGCTGACAGAGGAGGGGGGGGTATCTGAGAGAGGAAGGGAAGGGTATCTGACAGAGGAGGGGGGTATCTGACAGAGGAGGGGGGTAGCTGACAGAGGAGGGGAAGAGTATCTGACAGAGGAGGGGGGTATCTGACAGAGGAGGGGGGTATCTGACAGAGGAGGGGAAGGGTATCTGACAGAGGAGGGGGGGTATCTGACAGAGGCGGGGGGTATCTGACAGAGAAGGGGGGTAGCTGACAGAGGAGGGGGGGTATCTGACAGAGGAGGGGAAGGGTATCTGACAGAGGAGGGGGTATCTGACAGAGGAGGGGAAGGGTATCTGACAGAGGAGGGGGGGTATCTGACAGAGGAGGGGAAGGGTATCTGACAGAGGAGGGGGGTATCTGACAGAGGAGGGGGGTAGCTGACAGAGGAGGAGGTAGCTGACAGAGGAGGGGAAGGGTATCTGACAGAGGAGGGGGGTATCTGACAGAGGAGGGGAAGGGTATCTGACAGAGGAGGGGGTATCTGACAGAGGAGGGGGTAGCTGACAGAGGAGGGGGGGTATCTGACAGAGGAGGGGAAGGGTATCTGACAGAGGAGGGGGGTATCTGACAGAGGAGGGGGGTAGCTGACAGAGGAGGAGGTAGCTGACAGAGGAGGGAAAGGGTATCTGACAGAGGAGGGGGGTATCTGACAGAGGAGGGGAAGGGTATCTGACAGAGGAGGGGGGTATCTGACAGAGGAGGGGGGTAGCTGACAGAGGAGGGGGGGTATCTGACAGAGGAGGGGAAGGGTATCTGACAGAGGAGGGGAAGGGTATCTGACAAAGGAGGGGGGTATCTGACAGAGGAGGGGGGTAGCTGACAGAGGAGGGGAAGGGTATCTGACAGAGGAGGGGAAGGGTATCTGACAAAGGAGGGGAAGGGTATCTGACAAAGGAGGGGGGTATCTGACAGAGGAGGGGAGTAGCTGACAGAGGAGGGGGGGTATCTGACAGAGGAGGGGGGTATCTGACAGAGGAGGGGAAGGGTATCTGACAGAGGAGGGGAAGGGTATCTGACAGAGGAGGGGAAGGGTATCTGACAGAGGAGGGGAAGGGTATCTGACAGAGGAGGGGGGTATCTGACAGAGGAGGGGAGTAGCTGACAGAGGAGGGGGGGTATCTGACAGAGGAGGGGAAGGGTATCTGACAGAGGAGGGGGGTATCTGACAGAGGAGGGGGGTATCTGACAGAGGAGGGGGGTATCTGACAGAGGAGGGGAAGGGTATCTGACAAAGGAGGGGGGTAGCTGACAGAGGAGGGGGGTAGCTGACAGAGAAGGGGGGTGGCTTACAGAGAGGAGGTGAGAGGGCAGATAAGAAATAGACCTCAGTGAGGAGACACACAGGCAGGGAGGCGGGACTCTGGGCGGCCACGATCACCCACGGTCCAGCCCCACCTCTACAAGCTCCACTGGGCCAATCACAGACCCTCGTGTCCGCCGCTTGCACGTGACCCATTCAGCCAATCACAGGGTGCCCGCTGCCCATCGTTGATATGGGCTCAGTGTAACATTGATGGCGGGCACGGGAATCGCCGCTCTAGATGTTGCGGCCGGAGCCACTGTTCACAGGACTGTTGAACGTGAATGTGCCTGGGTTTCTGGCAGGTTGAAACCTGGGCACATGTGTCAAAACCCGGACTGTCCGAGTCAAAACTGAACAGGTGGCAACCCTAGGGTGTGCGTGTGCCCGCGGCACGACGCCGGAGCCGATGCACGTGGCCAGTGGCCGCGATGTTCATCTTTAATGCATCTTTTAGGGTGTGCCCCCCAAATATCTTGTTTGTTTCGCTGGCCACCCGCAATCGCTCCTCAGAGAGCCAGAACGGGGATCTGTGTATGTAAACAAACAGATCCCCGTTCTGTCAGGGAAGTAGAGAGAGATCTGTTGTTCCTAGTGACCAGGAACAGCGATCTCTCTCTACTCCCAGTCAGTCCCCTCCCCCCCCCACAGTTAAAAACACCTCCCTAGGGAACATTTAACCCCTTGATTGCCCCCTAGTGTTAACCCCTTCCCTGCCAGTGACATTTATACAGTAATCAGTGGCTATTTTTAGCATTTATCGCTGTATAAGTGACAATAGTCCCAAAAAAATGGTCCCAAAAATCTGTCCGCCGCAATGTCGCAGTCCCGCTAAAAATCGCAGATCGCCTCCATTACTGGTAAAAAATAAATAAACAATAAAAAGAAATTGTCGCACTTTTTTTGTTTAAAATAAATAAAAACCACAGAGGTGATCAAATACCACCAAAGGAAAGCTCTATTTATGGGGAAAAAGGAACATTTGTCAGTTAAAGTGATGCAGTGCCGTATCGCAAAAAATGGCCTAGTCATTAAGGGGGCAAATCCTTCCGGTCCTTAAGTGGTTAAGGCTTAAAAATGCTGACAACCAGAAAATTATTATTTTTCTGCTTTTGTCTTTATAATAGAATTTTATGTGGAACGTACAATCAACATTTAAGATTTTTTATTTATTTTTGAATTGCCTCTCAGCAATACATCCTAACATGCAACATAAGACGTATTAAACACACTGCAATAGATTGCCTTGGTGTCAGGTGTGTATGGAATCTAAGTATTTATCTTGTCTTTCAAGATATTGAAAAACATAAATCTAGTGCTAAACTAAAGGATATAATAAATGTATTTACAGATAATAATGGGAAATAACTGTAAAGTAGGAAATTGTATTTTCGCTACAGTGTATGAGACTATTTCAAATTTTCACTCAATACATTGTTATTTCTTTTATCTCAAACTATTATCTTTTTGAAGGTAACTTTTCTCTTCTGCCATGATGTGGACACAAGGGGGTGTGTGCGTACATACAATATCTCACAAAAGTAAGTACACCCCTCAGTCACATTTGTGTAAATCGTTTCTTCTATCTTTTCATGTGACAACACTGAAGAAATGACACTTTGTCTACAATGTAAAGTAGTGAGTGTACAGCTTGTATAACAGTGTAAATTTACTGTCCCCTCAAAATAACTCAACACACAGACATTAATGTCTAAACCGCTAGCAACAAAAGTCAGTACACCCCTAAGTGAAAATGTCCAAATTGGGCCCAAAGTGTCAATATTTTGTGTGGCCACCATTATTTTCCAGCACTGCCTTAACCCTCTTGGGCATGGAGGTCACCAGAGCTTCACAGGTTGTCACTGGAGTCCTCTTCCCCTCCTCCATGATGACATCACAGAGCTGGTGGATGTTGGAGACCTTGCGCTCCTCCACCTTCCGTTTGAGGATGTCCCACAGATGATCAATAGGGTTTAGGTCTGGGGACATGCTTGGCCAGTCCATCACCTTTACCCTCAGCTTCTTTAGTAGGCAGTGGTCATCTTGGAGGTGTGTTTGGGGTGGTTATCATGTTGGAATACTGCCCTGCGGCCCAGTCTCTGAAGGGAGGGGATTATGCTCTGCTTCAGTATGTCACAGTACATGTTGGCGTTCATGGTTCATGGCACTTCTGATTTCCATCCAGTAAACCCATCTCTTCTGGTACAATGGTTATTCCTTGTTCCCTCAGGTCAGTGTTGGAAGTCTTGTATCTCAAGGTCCATATCTAGGTCCATGTTCCTTTTTAGAGCATTGCAATTGCAGCAGCTGATTGATAATGAAAAAGACACTCCCATTCACTGTCACAGATAACAAGGATAACTTGCCACAAATTTGTGGCAGTGTTGAATCGCAATGCCCTGTACACACGATAGAATTTTCCGACAACAAATGTTGGATGTGCGTTTGTTGTCGGAAAGTCCGACCGTGTGTAGGCTCCATAGAACATTTGTTGTCGGAATTTCCGCCAACAAATATTTGAGAGCAGGCTCTCAAATTTTCCGATCGTGTGCACACAATTCTGCACTAAAACCCACGCATGCTCGGAATCAAGCAGAAGAGCCTCACTGGCTATTGAACTTCATTTTTCTCGGCTCGTCGTACGTGTTGTACGTCACCGCGTTCTTGACGTTCGGAATTTCCAACAACATTTGTGTGATCGTGTGTATGCAAGACAAGTTTGAGCCAACATCCTTCGGAATGCTACGGTTTTATTGTCGGAAAATCCTATCGTGTGTACAGGGCATTAGTCTGTTAACTTGCTGCACATTTTCAGTGGTACGTTGTACACTTGCGGAGCACTTGAAGCACAAGTTCTGGGTGACACTTTTCCAATATGTAGCAAATTTGCACGGCAGGTCTTTAGCAAGAGCAAAGTTGCAGTGGTGAGTCTACAGCAAGAGCTCTGCAAGTCTACAGCATGGAAATTTAGCCGCAGTGCCCCCCTGTGGTGGGATGAATATTGCACAACATAACGGAACCAGAAATTGCAGCAGACTTGCAGAATGTTTGCAAAGAAAGTTAATCGAGTCATGCAATGCAGACTTGCTGCAATTGTGCAACAAAATTGTGAAGCCGGACAAGTCTAGCAATAGCTTAGAAAGTCATTTTCAAACTTGTAGCACAATTGCTTGTTATCTGGGATGTACATTGACACCAAACAGCTATTTCATCAGAGCAACAAAAGGTAGAAATCTGCTACAAAGGTAGTTAAATTCCTTCAAAGTACATAGATAACCCGGAGCGGATTGTTTTATTTCTCAACTAAGAAGAAGTTACTCTTTAATAATCCCAATACATATAATAGTAGTGAATGAACCAATAAAAAGATGGAAGTCTAGAAACATTCCACAAATCAATAACCCCACACAGTAGATTTCAAGCCTTTTCATCATGGAATCCTTTGGTTGAATCAGGAAGATTCTGGCATCAGGCAAGAGTTCCATCTTATAGTAAAGGAGTACAAAGCTGAGAGCCAATCATATGCAGCGGAGGCGTTCACCACCTTGTAGCACACCACTTGCATACAGTGGCTTGAAAAAGTATTCATACCCCTTACAAATGTCCCCCATTTTGTCATGTCACAAGCAAAAACGTAAATGTATTTTATTGGGATTTTATGTGATAGACCAACACAAAGTGTCACATAATTGTGAAGTGGAAGGAAAATGATAAATGATACAAATAAATATGTGAAAAGTGTGGGGGGGGGGGCATTTGTCTGGCGCCCCCCGGAGTCAATACTTTGTAGAACCCCCTTTCTCTACAAGTCTTTTTGGGGATGTCTCTACCAGCTTTGCACATCTAGAGAGGACATTTCTGCCCATTCTTCTTTGTAAAATATCTCAAGCTCTGTCAGATTGGATGGAGAGCGTCTGTGAACAGCAATTTTCAAGTCTTGCCACAGATTCTCAATGTGATTTAGGTCTGGACTGTGACTGGGCCATTTTAACACATGAATATGCTTTGATCTAAACCAGAGATATGCAAGTAGCGGACCTCCAGCTGTTGCAAAACTACAAGTCCCATCATGCCTCTGCCTCTGGGTGTCATGCTTGTGGTTACCAGAGTCTTGCTATGCCTCATGGGACTTGTAGTTCTGCAACAGCTGGAGGTCCGCTTATTGCATATCCTTTTGCATATTACTTTTTTTGGTTGTAACATGACAAAATTTCAAGGGGTACGAATACTTTTTCAAGGCACTGTAAGTGCAGCTGGGAGATGGGAATTCCTCCGCTGCTTGTGATTCATTGTCAGTTTTCAGGTGGGATACCTACCTTGGGTGGGTTGGGACTTGTGTCCGAACCCCCCTGAGCTCATTCCTACCCAGGAGGAGGCCCCGGGGGCTGGCAACCCACACAACTTCATTGTAGGAGTATACTATGTATTCTTGTTTTTCCTTCTGTCTTTTGTCTTGGGTTTTCATGCCGACCATACAGAATATGTGACAGACAAGAATTGTGTAGCAAAATTTTTAAAACAATAAAGTAAATAGAAAATTATAATAAACAGACCGAATAAAGAACTTACTAAAAGTATCACTAAACCCCCATCAGACTCACTCATCACTATGAGATTCCTTTTCTGCAAAAAACCTGGTTGATCCTGCTGCTCTCTATCTCCCCCTCCTGTCCATGTCACCAATGCAGTTGAGGATTTTGCAGAGCCGTGGTGGCAGCTCTGCACATGCTCAGTTGTCAGTGAGTTTCTATGCTGAGCATTTCCTCCCTATCACATCTGAGCAGCCCATGTGACTGTAGAGTCACACATGTGGGCGTATACACAATGACAGCCCACTCCCTCCCTCCCTCCTCCTCCACCGACCAGCTAAACACAATGGGGGGCGGGATATTACATGTAGATTGATGGAGGCTTCACCTCCCTCTTATTCTAAGACACAGGCTGGAGGGGGTGTGACACAACCTGTGGCTGGCAGAAAACTGCCTACCCCATGTTATTGCCAAAAAAAAATAAAAGATTTGATTTCAAATATAAATTTGCATGACAATTTAAAATGCTTTATTGATATTAATGATTTATTTTTACTCTGTATTCCAAAGGCTGTTTTTATTTTGAACATGTGACCAGCAGCAGAGGACTAGAAGCTCCTCCTGCTGATGTTTCCCTGCAGACAGGCTGGGAGAGAGCCGGGTCATGTGACAGCTGCATATCAATTAGGAAAAGGGTACTTGGATTATTTTTTTGTTAAAATAATTACATTATATTCTGAAAATGCCACGAAATACGTCCCTACTGGCAAAATATACGTATCATAATTAAGGATCTTACTGGCCTAGCACTTGATCAGAATCCAGCAGCCTGTCTATTACATCTTAGTAAATATCAGCAATCAGTGGTGAGACATCTTTTAAATATGGATAGGGTCTGTGTGCCAACACATTGGATTATTTAACAGTAAAATGAATGCTGTGCCTTAGAAGTGCCAGGCCAGCCAATAGCCCAGAGCAATATCAATGATGAAAAAAATTCTTATTACTGAGGATATAAAATGTTACAAATTGGATCCAAATAAAGAGAAAACCCGTCTTCCCACCAACAATGTGACTAATAAAGACTCATCACCGCTCTGTTATTTTGTATATAATCCAGAGACGTCTTCACCGGCCATGAATCCCCCATAATTCCCCCTACAATCAGTGGCGTCTCCAGCTTTCATATTTAGGGGGGGCACATGGGGGGACAGGGACAAAAGTAGGGGGGCAACGATAGATAGATAGATAGATAGATAGATAGATAGATAGATAGATAGATAGATAGATAGATAGATAGATAGATAGATAGATAGATAGACCCACAACGGCCCCTTCACATGTTCTGCAGAGAGCTCCCTTCCTACTGTATTGGGGCCCCCCAGGGTGGCAGAAAACAAGAGATATATGTCACCAGCATACCAAGAAAATATAAGGGTCCAAAGCAGTGGGAGAACTATCAGGGTTGCAAAGGTTGTCTTGCCTCCGGGCCCTGGTGTTCTGCCACTGTGGGGTTCCCCAGCCTCCTCTTGCTGTCCTGCCCCTGCTATTGACAGCGCTGGTCTGGCATCTCTTGGAATTTACAGGCTGGTTCTCCTGTCCTAAGGATGGGAGAAATCAGTCTGTTTTTTCAGTAACTGAGAGTCCTGGTGGAGTCCTTCCTGCAACTCGCTCTTCTCCCTGCCAATGAGGATGCAGGTGAAGGAGCAGATCAGGCGGCCGTGGTTGTGTGAGCGCTCGCATTATGCAGTGTCAGCGAGCAGAGGGAGGGGGGAGGAATCACCCGCAGGAGCTGACTGGGGACTCTCTCCCTCTTAGACATTGATTTTTTGTAAAAAAAAAAAATAAAAAATTATTTTTTTTTTTATTGGGGGGCACATGGTGGGGCACAGCATAATGTTGGGGGGGTCAGGGGCCCCTCTGCCCCCCCCTAGGGACGCCATTGCCTACAATCCCCCCCATTATTACAATATGTAGTCATACCTGTCCCTGGAGCACCAGCCATGGTCTCTGCGTTGTGTTTGCTTCCTCCAGATTTCTGGCTCCTCTCTTATATACTCTTCATCCTCTTTCACTTTCCTCTTCTCCGAATATCGGTGGAAAATCCCATATTTATATATAGAATTGACACTTCTCTCTACAAATACTGAATACAAAGAGTACAATACAAACACTGCGATCGCTATCAGATTAATGATTTGATGATTGACTCAGGGCGGCTCCAGGCAAATAAATTTTTGCTTGGGGTATAGATCAGGAAGCCACGTTTTATATCGAACGTTTTCATTTAAAAAAACACATTATATTGAGAAATTCTATAATTAGAAAATGAAAGTTGTAATATACACTATATTACCAAAAGTATTGAGACGCCTGCCTTTACACACACATGAACTTTAATGACCCCCCAGTCTTAGTTAGCTCCGCCCTTTACAGCTATAGCAGCTTCAACTCTTCTGGGAAGGCCGTCCACAAGGTTTAGGAGGGTGTCTATGGGAATGTTTGACCATTCTTCCAGAAGAGCATTTGTGAGGTCAGGCACTGATGTTGGATGAGAAGGCCTGGCTCGCAGTCTCCGCTCTAATTTATCCCAAAGGTGTTCTATTGGGTTGAGGCCCAGACTCTGTGCAGGCCAGTCAAGTTCCTCCACCCCAAATTCACTCATCCATGTCTTTATGGACCTTGCTTTGTGCTCTGGTGCGCAGTCATGTTGGAACAGGAAGGGGCCGTCCCCAAACTGTTCTCACAAAGTTGGGACCATGAAATTGTCCAAAATGTCTTGGTATGCTGATGCCTTAAAGCGGAGTTCCACTGGTTTTTGAGTTTATTAACCACTTCAGCCCCGGAAGAATTTCCCCCTTTCCTGACCAGAGCGTTTTGTGCGATTCGGCACTGCGTCGCTTTAACTGACAATTGCGCGGTCGTGCGACATGGCTCCCAAACAAAATTAACGTCGTTTTTTTCCCCACAAATAGAGATTTCTTTTGGTGGTATTTGATCACCTCTGCAGTTTTTATTTTTTGCGCTATAAACAAAAAATTGCGACAATTTTGAAAAAAACGCATTATTTTTTACTTTTTGCTATAATAAATATCCCCAAAAAATATTTAAAAAACATTTTTTTCCCTCAGTTTAGGCCGATATGTATGTGAGCGTATAGCTCACCACAGCAAACAGTGGGCGTGGCTGCATTGTGAGTGTTCTGTACAGAATGCAGGGGTCAGATATGTCCTGGGGAGAGGGCTAGTGCTAGCAGGGGGGTGGGGAGAGTTAGATATGTGCTGGGGGTCAATGGCGGCTGGTGCTCAAAAAAATTTTTTTTGGGGGGGGGGGGGGGGGGGCGCAAACAAACTGAATAATTCTGGAAAACAAACATCAATTGCAGTCTCACTGTGGCCCATCAAATGCAGCCATTGTGCCCATCAAATTCAGCCACTGTGCCCATCATATGCAGCCATTGTGCTCATAAAATGCATCCTCTGTGCCCATCATATGCAGTCACTGTGCCCATCATAAGCAAACCTCTGTGCCCATCATATGCAGCCTATGCCCATCATAAGCATCCTCTGTGCCCATCATATGCAGCCTGTGCCCATCATACAGCCTCTGTGCCAAATATACAGCCTCTGTGCCCATCATATGCAGCCTGTGCCCATCATACAGCCTCTGTGCCAATCATACAGCCTCTGTGCCCATCATATGCAGCCTCTGTGCCCATCATACAGCCACTGTGTTCATCATATGCAGCCTCTGTGCCAATCATACAGCCGCTGTGCCCATCATATGCAGCCTCCATGCCAATCATACAGCCGCTGTGCCCATCATATGCAGCCTCTGTGCCAATCATACAGCCTCTGTGACCATCATATGCAGCCTCTGTGCCAATCATATGCAGCCTCTGTGCCAATCATACAGCCTCTGTGCCCATCATATGCAGCCTCTGTGCCAATCATACAGCCGCTGTGCCCATCATATGCAGCCTCTGTGCCAATCATACAGCCTCTGTGCCCATCATATGCAGCCTCTGTGCCAATCATACAGCCTCTGTGTCCATCATATGCAGCCTCTGTGCCAATCATACAGCCGCTGTGCCCATCATATGCAGCCTCTGTGCCAATCATACAGCCTCCGTGCCCATCATATGCAGCCTCTGTGCCAATCATACAGCCTCTGTGTCCATCATATGCAGCCTCTGTGCCAATCATACAGCCACTGTGCCCATCATATGCAGCCTCTGTGCCAATCATACAGCCTCTGTGCCCATCATATGCAGCCTCTGTGCCAATCATACAGCCACTGTGCAGCCTCTGTGCCAATCATACAGCCACTGTGCCCATCATATGCAGCCTCTGTGCCCATCATACAGCCTCTGTGCCCATCATATGCAGCCTGTGCCCATCATACAGCCTCTGTGCTCATCATATGCAGCCTATGCCCATATGTGCTGGGGGCACTTGGGGGGGTCAGATGTGTGCTGGGGGGTGTGCTTTGTGAGAGAAGAGGGCCAGTGCAAGGGGGAGGGGTAGGAGGGGGAGGATATGTGCTGGAGGGGTCCTTTGGGAAGGTAGAGAGTTTGCAAGGAGAGGTTGCCAGATTTCAAATCCAATCCACACTTCTGTATCTTCCTCCTGCCAAAGCCCCCCCAGCACATCTCCTCCTAACCTCTCGATCACTCCACATATTTTCTACCTTGTCCTCCTTTCCAGTTGCTCTCTCCCCCTCCCTCCTCCATCTACACAGCATAATAAAAACTTTCTACAGACCTGATATCAGCATGTCCCTGCTCCCCTCCTCCTCCTCATGTGTGTACAGAACAGAGAGGGAGGAGGAGGGGAGGAGCTTTTATACACTGACACTCTGCTCTGCTGAACCAAGCTGCTGTCAGGGAGAGGGGAGACTCGTCACTCTCAGTGCAGTCCGTGTGAATGATGTGTCCGGGTCTGGGGCACAAGTAAACCCGAACACATCATTCAATAACCGGACTGTCCCGGAGAAAACCATACAGGTTGCTCCCGCTGTGATTTGACACAGTGGGAGCCAATCAGTGGGTCTGGGGGACCTGATGTCCGCTGGGACCCACCAATCGTTCTTAAGGCAGACAGAACGGCGGTCTGCCAATATAAACAAGGCAGATCACCATTCTGTTAGAGGGGAAGATGGAGATCTTGTGTTTCTGTCAAGCAGTCAAAGCACCTCCCACACAGTTAGAAAGCACTCCCAGGGAACACATATAACCCTTTGTGCGCCCCTGATGTTAACCCCTAACCTTAGTACAGTGACAGTGCATATTTTCAGCACTGATCACTGTATTAGTGTCACTGGTCCCCAAAAAGTGTCACTTAATGTCAGATTTGTCTGCCACAATGTCGCAGTCCCACTAAAAATCGCTGATCGCCGCTATTACTATTACTATTTTAATTCCATAAATCTATCCCATATACACTTCCCAATAAGGCTTACCTGTAGGGATGGGCGAATGGTTCGGCCCGAGCATAGTGAACAGTGCATTGCAAGCCGTGATTGGCTGAAGCAGTGAAAGCTTCAGACAATCAGGGCACAGGGCACTGTCAGAGTCATGATTGGACACTGTCATCGTGACTTTATCCAATCATGGCTCATTCCCGCCCCACAGTATAAAAGTATTCTTTCAATGGTAGCCATTTTCAGTGGGATTTTGATGTGGAGAGAGATAGAACAGGGCTCTGTTCAGTGCTATTGGTTAGTGTGCTGTACTGTGCTATTTTACTTCAATTGTCAGTGTAGAATATTAGTTTAGTGTCAGTCTAGGGATAGTGTGAGTGTAGTGAGGAGGACCATCATTCAGCTTTTTATAGTGTGCAGCTAGAGTAGGGACAGCTCAGATAGTTTCACTGTAATGTAGTGAGACCGTGTCAGTAATCTTGACATTAGTATATAGCTAGAGTAGGGACAGTTCAGATAGCTTCAGTGTAGTGACAGTTGAACACCGTCTATTTGATTGCGTTACTACCAGTTTAATGCCATATAGTTTTGCGTGCGTTACTGCCAGTTTAACGCCATATAGTTTTGCATGCCTAACTGCCAGTTTAACGCCATATAGTTTTGCGTGCGTTACTGCCAGTTTAATGCCATATAGTTCTGTGTGCGTTACTACAAGTTTAACGCCATATAGTTTTGTGCGTTGCTGCCAGTTTAACGCCATATAGTTTTGCCTGCCTTACTGCCAGTTTAACGCCAAATAGTTTTGCGTGCGTTACTGCCAGTTTAACGCCATATAGTTTTGCATGCGTTACTGCCAGTTTAATGCCATATAGTTTTGCGTGCGTTACTGCCAGTTTAATGCCATATCGTATTGCGTGCATTATTGCCAGTTTAACGCCATATAGTTTTGCGTTCATTACTGCCAGTTTAACGCCATATCGTTTTGTGTGCATTACTGCCAGTTTAACGCCATATAGTTCTGTGTGCGTTACAAGTTTAACGCCATATAGTTTTGTGCGTTACTGCCAGTTTAACGCTATTTACTTCTGTGTGAGTTACTGCCAGTTTAATGCCATATAGTTCTGTGCGTCCCTGTACGTTTGGCGGATTATATTGCAGTATATTATATTGTATCCGTGGAGTGTGTCTGTGTAGTGTGAGTACTCAAATTAAAGGGCACCAAACACCTCTTTACATTGATTAAAGTGCATCTACGTACAGATTTCAACTTCTCCTTTACATTTGCTTATAAGCACCTTCCCCTCCCTCCCAATAATGTCTGGGAGGACAACAAGGAGAAGCAGACATTCCCTTGGCACTGTAAGGGGGCCAGCAACAAATGTGTCCACAGGCAAAGGTGGACGTGGTGGTCAGTCCTCAGGCACGGCATCATTTCCTCTGTTTAGTGAGTTTGCCTGTGCTATCCAGCCACAGCATGCAGAGGAGGTGGTGGACTGGCTTACTAAACCTTCCTCATCCTCCTCATCCTCTGTCACGCAAGCAGAGACAAGTGCGCAGTCCCCTGCAGTTGCCAGAGTGGATAAACCTGCCTCCTTGTCCACATCTATTCCTGCCATAGCCCCAACATTAGCCATTGAGGAGTCAGCTGAGTTATTTGACCACAGCGTCAGCCACTTGCTCCTTGATGATGCCCAGCCATTACTGGATTCAGATGCTGGTTCTGAGGTTGAGGATGACAGGAACATGAGCCTAGAGAGAGGGAGGAACACTGGTAGACAATTTGGCATTCATGTTCCCCAAGCCGTAGCGTATTGCCAAGTTGTCTCCAGTGGTAATGATGAAGATGGAGGAGATGGAGATACTGATGATGAGGTCACTGATGCGACTTAGGTGCCAGATAAAGCAGAGGTGGAAACTGAAGGTGAGGCGGCACAACCCCAAGGAGGTCGGCATCAAGAAAGAGTAGAGATTAGCCACCCTATTCCATCATATTCTGCAGCTGTTATCTCCCGACCCACTCCCCAAAGCTCAGCTGTCTGGGCCTTTTTCAGCACATCTGCAGCAGATTGCACTGTTGCTATCTGCAAACTGTGTCACAGGCAAATCAAACGTAGCAAAAACACCAACCATTTGGGTACCACATGCCTAACAAGGCATTTAATGTCCAACCACTCAGCCTGTTGGCAAGAGAACCTCACACAAAAGGGGCACAAATCTGTCCCTTCTCCTCCTTACCCACTTCAGTCTGCCCCTGCGATACTGAGTCATTACCTTTCAGCAGCCTCCACTGACAGGGATGATGGTATAGCACAGGGTGTCCAAGGTCCTAGCAGCTCATCTACCAGCAGCACACCACCAGCTGTAGACTGTAGCCGGCAAATTTCTCTGCCCCATCTTCTGCAGCGAAAAAAAAAACACAGTCCCTGCCACCCACATGCCCAGCGCCTGAATGCAAGCTTGTCAAAGCTATTGGCTCTCCAACTTCTGCCTTTCAGCCTGGTGGATTCTGCCCCCTTCCGTGAATTCTCACAATGTGCTGTACCACAATGGCAGGTTCCCAGTCGATACTACTTTTCACGTAAGGCCGTTCCATCTCTCTACCATCACGTGGAAGGGAATGTTCTGGCATCGTTGGGCAAGGCAGTCAGCCGTAAAATCCACCTTACTGCAGACGTGATCCAGCAAGCATGGGCAGACAATATATTTCATTCACAGCACACTGGGTAACGCTGCTTGCAACTTGAAAGGATACAGGACAGGGCTCGGTGCTGCAGCTTGTTGTGCCCCCACGTCTCCATACAGCTGGTGGTGATGATGCCAGACCTGTGAGCTCTAACCCCTCCTCCTCCTCCTCCGCCACCTCCATTCCCTCCTCTTCAGAATTGTCCTATGAACATCAGGTACCCCCTAAGAGTTCAAAGGGCTTTTCCCAGAGTCAGGCTAAAAGGTGCCATGCAGGGCTTCAGCTGGTGTGTTTAGGGGACAGGAACCACACTGAAGCAGAGATACTTGCAGATCTGCAGGGACAGGCCCAGAGAGGGTTCACACCATGCCAGCTGGAACCAGGAATGGTGGTGTCCGATAATGGCTCAAACCTCCTGTCCGCCCTTAGACAGGGAAAGTTGACACATGTGCCATGCCTGGCACATGTCCTCAATTTGGTGGTGCAGCGTTTCCTAAGTACGTACCCAGGGTTGCAAGATACTAAAGCAGGCTAGAAGAGTCTGTAGCCACTTCAGGCGGTCATACACAGCCAGTGCTCAGTTGGCTGAAATTCAGCGGGAATTCCACCTGCCCGTAAACCGCCTGATTTGTGACATGTCCAACAGGTGGAACTCAACATTGGGAATGCTGCAGCAGCTTTATATGCAGCAGAGGGCTGTCAACGAGTACTTGTGTCAGTACGGCACGACGACAGGCTCAGGCCGCCTCGGCTTTTTTTCCCCACGCCAATGGCTTATCATTAAGGATGCATGCACTGTATTGTCACCATTTCAGGAGGCCACAAGGATGGTGAGCAGTGATAGTGCATGCATCAGTGACACAATCCCTGTTGTGTTCCTGCTGGAGCAGACTCTGCATGGCATTATGGACAGAGCACTGGAGGCAGAGCAGCAGGAGGAAGAGGAGGACTTCCTTTCATCTCAAGGCCCACTTTATGCAGACACCATCATTCCTATGTCACAGAACACACAGGAGGAGAGAGGGGAGGAGGATGAGGAGGAGGATTCTGGCACTTTCATAGGCTTTGAAGAAGAGGAAGACATGTGTCAATCTGTAGGCGATGGCTTTCCAACCCCAGGACCCTTGGGAGTAGTCCGTGGCTGGGAGGAGGAAATTCCAGATGCTGCTATCCTGAGTGACCCCGAGGAGTCTGCTTCTCAAGCCTCTGCAAATTTGAGGCGCATGGGCAACCTCGAGCTTCAAAGCCTGCGAAAGGACCCAAGAATACGTGGCATAAAGGAGAAGGATGATTACTGGTTGGCAACCCTCCTTGACCACTATTATAAGGGGAAGGTCTCTGAACTCATCCCGTCCCCACAGAGTGCAGAGGATAAAATCTCTTGAGGACACATTAAAGAGGATTTTATTGAACGTTTTTCCTGACTCTAGTAGGTTACAGTGTGGTGGAAAACATCGTTTTGAGTCTTCCGTTGGTCAAGAAAGGAGCGTTGGAGAAGGCATCCGCCTAAGTGAGGCATTTCGGATTTTTTTTAGTACTCACCGCCCAAGGCTGTCAGCTTCCACATCCAATCTGCAGCGTCTGAATCACATGGTGGGCGATTACCTCAGGGCCAAAACAGAGACGGAGAGCTTTCCAGCTGATGATCCACTGGCTTACTGGGTCATGAGAATAGACCACAGGCCAGAACTTGCCCAGTATGCTACTGAGTTGTTGGGCTACCCTGCATCCAGTGTGCTTTCAGAACGGGCATTCGGTGCTGCAGGAGGTTTCGTTACTGATCATAGAATGTGTCTGTCCACAGACTCCGTGGACCGTTTGACTTTTATAAAAATGAATCAGTCCTGGATTACCAGCTATGAAGTCCCTGATGCCGATGTCACTGATTAAGTATTTTTGGGATATGGAATCTCTGCAGGACTTTGAGGCTGCCTAGCTTTGAAGGTGTTCAATCATTTCATCTGGAAGAATGTTTTTGGTATAGGTTTCATGGGCACAATTAACACCCAAAGACAAATTTTTCTGCACCTGTTTGACAGGTGCATATCATTGCAATTTTTTACAGCAAGGCCAATTCTTGCTTTCATCAAGATTACCTCTATAGGGTTACGGTGGGAAGGCGCCACCGACACCCAAAGACCAATTTTAACGCACCCGTTACTTCTATCCAAAGTCAAAGTGACACCAGAATGTATCCAAAAAATCTCTTATCTTGTTCCCAGTGCACTACATTGTGGCCTCATCGTACACATTGGCTCCCCAGCTGTTGTTGAGCAAAATAAAGGCAGCTTGCAGAAAAAAAATGTAATTTATTTGGCTTTATAAATTCAATTATTGCTGCAGCAGACATGGTACAGATCTGCCACTTTACAGTTAGACTAAGGGGGCCCCCCTGGCACTATATTGGAAGGAATTTTTCATTTTTAGGCTTACACTTTAAAAATCAAAAAAATCACTGCTCATTTAAAAATGACGTTTTTCACAAACTTTTTTTTATTGATTCATGTCCCCCAGGGCAGGACCTGGACCCCTATAACCATTATATGCCTAATTACTTACATTTAAGCCTTCAAAATGGGCACTTTTGATATTTGACATTCGGTCCCATTGACTTTAATGGGGTTCGTTGTTCGGGTCCGAACGTTCGCGGTGTTCGGAAGTTCTGGCCCGAACCGAACAGGGGTACGTTTGACCCATCCCTACTTATCTGTAGGTAAAAAGAATATCTTCTAAACCTGCCTGGTATAGGAGATATTGACCCTGCATACAGCTGCTGACATCAGCAGCGCATGCGCTCTGCAGGACTGGCGTATCCTGCCGGAACTTGCTGGATCGGAGGGCTTCCATGCGCATGCGTGGGAGTGACCTCATCGCGGCTCCAGCCACTCACAGCACTGGAGCCAGTGATCCTGGAAGAAATGTTGAGGGAACATGTCACCTCCCTCAGCAGTGACCAGGCGTGCAGTGGGATCCTCATTCTAAGGTAAGTATTTCATAATGTACTAGTATGCGATGCATACTAGTACATTATGCTATTGTCCTGCAGGGGTTTTTTTTCTGCGGTTTACTACCAGTTTAAACCAGAGACTTGTGGCTGTTGTAAAATCATTTAGATTAGAAGCAATACACATTTCATGTCTGGCTTTACTTGACCTGAAACTTCCCTCTTTCAAACTCTACACATAATCCATAATCTCGGCTATTAAAAAAATTACATTGATAACAAGCGTCTAGCTGAATGTATAAGAAAAAAAGTGATCACTTAGAAAACAAATACCCCTATATTATGAGGTGCAGAAAACTCATTGGACACATTACATCTCCTAAGGAGAAAAGACATAACATCAGTATCATGTTTGATGTCTATCAAATCATGATTTCATTTAATTTAGTAATTTGTTAGTTGTAGGATTGCAAAACAGGGTCATCTTAAAATATAGATACAGTTAGCATAATTAGCACTAAGGAAGTGTCCTCTGAAATATCATAAATGCTTCAGCACTCCTAAAATCATATCCCTCAATTCTCTTGACTGGGTCAGTGACACCCTCTAGAAGGTCCACATGAAGCTGCTGCAATTGGAAGCTGACATTTCTCAATTTTACATCCAAACTACACACAAATGTCAGGAGTCATTCCTGGGAGCCTGTGACCCTGACACCAGATTGGACTACGCTGAACTGAACTGAACTCTGCATGGCAAGAATAATCCAGGTAAACTTTGTTTAGGGCTTTTCATGTTTAATCCAGTTTATTTTACTCTTGCCTATTGTACAGTATATGTAACACCCTCTTTGAAGTGTGCTAGCGTTAGTGTAGGTTTTGTTAGTGTAGGAAACTTTAGTTTGGCTCAGAGCTAAGCCTGAGCTGTGTAATCTGGGTCAGGGTCCAGTGACTCAGGGCTGGGTGACTCATCTGGCAGCTCGCTCTGTCACTTCCCCCTGGTCTGGAAGTCGGTAGAAACTTCCAGAGCTGGAGGGTGGGAGTAAGGAGGGGCTGTCATATTTATGAGGTCCTCACCAATCCTTAGCAAACAAGGGAGCTAGAAGGGGGCAGGTTCACCTCATAAATAGTCATGCCAGCAGGGGCAGTCGATTGGAAGAGTCGGCTGGAAGATGGAGTGCTGAGGAGGCTGTTGTAGCCCTCATAGATACCCCCTAGTCTGGGGGGGGTGACCTTGGGCCGGGGCTTGGGTGCTGGATGGATCCCCCACAACACATAGAGAAAGCCCTTCCTGGAGGGATAGGAGCAAGAAGAGAGGACAGCAGGACTGGTGGGGAACAACAAAGGGGGGAGACTTCTACATGTAGTCAGCCTCCCTTGAAGACAGGGGTGGGTTTAAGTCTTCTGCCTTTTCCCTGGGAGATCTCCTAAAAGTCAGCCGGGTGGGCTGGTAAGTGTCAGTCTGGGAGGACTGTGGGAAACGTTAGTATGGAGGGCTAGTGAAAGGGCCAGCTGCAGCCAGGAAGGTTGACAGGGCTTGAAGAGGTTTTGCTGGGATCTGTGACCACAGAGAGGAAGTGGTGGGAAAGCTTAAGCTGTGTCACTCTACTGTTCTACATGTATAGGGGCAGCGAGTCCCTGCCTGTAAAGGGCCTTTTCTACAACTGCCAGAGAGTGACAAAGCTGGGAACCAAGCGTGTGTTAGAGACTGTAATCAAGTGGGCATCCCATAATTTCCTATCCCTATCCAAGTTATTAAGCCTCAATAAACCATAAAAACAAAGCTGCGGACTGTTCCCTGGAGTAGTATGCCCCTCACATTGGTGTCAGTGGAGTAGTATGTCCCTCCCATTGGTGTCAGTGGAGTAGTATGTCCCTCCCATTGGTGTCAGTGGAGTAGTATGCCCCTCACATTGGTGTCAGTGGAGTAGTATGCCCCTCACATTGGTGTCAGTGGAGTAGTATGCCCCTCACATTGGTGTCAATGGAGTAGTATGCTCCTCACATTGGTGTCAATGGAGTAGTATGCTCCTCACATTGGTGTCAATGGAGTAGTATGCTCCTCACATTGGTGTCAGGGGAGTAGTATGCCCCTCACATTGGTGTCAATGGAGTAGTATGCCCCTCACATTGGTGTCAGTGGAGTAGTACCCCACTTATTTTGAGTAGTAAACACCTTAAATTGGTGTCAGTGGGAACATTATGTCCCTCACATTGATGTCAGTGGAGTATTATGTCCTTTGCATCATGGTAGTAGTAGACCCCTGTAATAGGAAGAGGGATTGGCTGAACAATCAAACAGAGGAAAGTTTTACCTTGAACTGTACTAAACAAGTGCAGAGTAAGATTAATAGTGCAAACAGGGTCAAAATGGCAAAAGGGTGTGTATACAGGACAGAACAAAGTTAAACCAGTTCTGAAGTTGTGCAAACAGGAGTTTATTGGAGCAACTCCTCATTGGTGAGGTCTGGTGAGGACACGGCACGTCTAGTAACCCCACACCTTCATTTGAGCTATGTGAGTCAAAGGGCACTCCACTACACTCCACACCTTTTAAACTTTCTGTCCCTGGCAAGTGTGCAGACCAGACAGAGATTAAATTAAATTAAGCAAATAAAGCAATTAAAGTATTCAGGGGGTCTCCCTCAGTTGGGCCTCTGGGGTGCCTTGGCTCAGTCATCTGGGACAAGAGGTGATGCATCACTGCCTTCAAGTGCATCAGTGGATGGTGGTTCAGAGTCTCCACAGTGGTAACATGGACCTAAGCTGGGTGACCAATAGGCTGTGTAATATTGTCAAGACCCATGGCTTCTCCAGGAGGGTCTTGGAGGTAATGGTGGATGAGCAGGAAGAAGCCACCGTTGAACCTCTGACGCCTGAGATGCTTGTGGCTCATGAGACTGGACATCTTAAAAAAAAAAAAAAAATGATATAAAACACAGAGAAACCTAAGTTCATGCTCTCTGGATATTATGGACTGGCCCCTCTGGAATAAGCTTTTGTAGGAAAACATCAGGGACTTGTTCCCAAGGTGTTTTCAATTTTCCTTGCTGGTGTGTGCCTTTGTGTCGACTAGCATTCTGTCCCCATGTTGGAGGTCAAAGTCTGACCTTTAAGACTCTCCTTTCTCCTCCCATGATCGGTCTTTAACAAACTGTTAGACTTCAGACAAGTGTTGCTTCCATTCCCGAATCCAAGAAGTAGGAATGCGCCCTAGTTCTTCTGTTGGGACTATGACTCACAAGTTGTGCCCCTCAGTAGCTGTATCAGGGTGTTTGAACCTCTCTCATGCCCTGTTGCCTTCTGAGTAGTACAGGGTAGTATGTGATTTCCTAATGCCTGGTCTCATTACCATTGTCTGGCATAACCTATCCTGATTGTGGATGCCATGTGTAACCGGTAGAGAGATTGGCCAAATGATTAGACAGAGGGCAGCTTTAACTTGAACTTTACCAAACAGGTGCAGAGTAGGATTAACAATGCAAACTGGGACAAAATGGAAGTGCATACTGTACAGAACAATGTAAAACCAATTATGAAGCTGTACAAGAGCAAAGTCTCTACAACTCAATAAGGACCATTCACCTGAAGAGCCGTACTCTGGTAGCAGTCGGAGCAGTGCATCCTGCAGTGGCTGGGTCTTCTCAGAAGGTGAGTGCTATTGGGCACCTGACTTGCTGCACGCACACCGGGACTAATATTAAGGGAACGCACACCTGGCTGGTAGATCATATGCCCATCCACCTGGGTTTATCCAGGTGTAGTCTCTCGGAGCTGCAGATTATGGGAAACAGAGAAATGCGTATCCCCCAAACATATCCAAAAGCTAGGGGCTTGTGGAAACCCTAATGATTGTGGGAACCCAAGGGATTGTGGGAAAAGGAATTAAAGGAGCCTGTGACTGCATCTGAGCATGCATTTTGTGTTTCTTTGCGTTTCAATATTTTTGTCCCTACTTCACTCCGTGGGTAGGGGGTGCTCTGTATATTTAGCAACTCCCTCCTTCTGTATGCTTTAGTCTCCATGGTGAACACATGTATACTGCTGTAACTGGTCATTTTTATGATCATTTGACCTATCTGGATGTTCATTCTGTTAAGATCTGCAGAAGTTTTGGATTAAAGGAGAAGTATGGGGAATCGGAGCAGTTATAGAGATCACACTTTTAGTGCTTAGACTGGGGAGGCAGAACAGTCAAAAGATCTTTTGTAACTCTGCAATATACTGTGAGATGTGATTTGGACCCTGGATATACAGCACATTAGGACAGTGCAGCCATCATCACACAAGCCTGTACATGCCAGCAAGCTAATTGCAGCACAGTATGCTACAGCCTATAGTTGCATCTCATAAAATTAGAATATCATCAAAATTTAATTTATTTCAGTAATTCAATTCAAAAAGTGAAACTCATATATTTTATTTAGATGTGTTACACAGGGTGATATATTTCAAGCATTACTTTCTTTTAATTTGGATGATTATGGCTTACAGCTAGTGACAACCCGAAATTCAGTATCTCAGAAAATTTGAACATTACATGAGACCAATTTAAAAAAAAATTATTTTTATTACAGAAATGTTGGCTTAGTGAGAAGTCTGTCCATGTACAGTATAGTGTGCACTCAATACTTGGTCGGGGCTCCTTTTGCATGAATTACGGCATCAATGCAGCATGGCATGGAGGGGATCAGCCTGTGGCACTGTTGAGGTGTTATGGAAGCCCAGGTTGCTCTGATAAGCGGCTTTCAGCCCATCTGCATTGTTGGGTCTGGTGTCTCTCATCTTCCTCTTGACAATATCCCACAGATTCTCTATGGCGCTGGTCATCAACTCCTGTCCACAGGGCCCACTAACAGGCCAGGTTTGCAAGATGACTGAAATGCATCACAGGTGATATCATTTGCTCAGTGATTGCAGTATTCTAGTCTGCATCTCCCCAAGGTAATACATAAAACCCTGCCTGTTCATGGGCCCTGAGGACAGGGTTGATGACCACTGCTCTATGGGGTTTAGGCCGGGCGAGTTTCCTGGCTAATCAAGCACAGTGATACCATGATCATGTGACCAGGTATTGGTAGTTTTGGCAGTGTGGGCAGGTGCCAAGTACTGCTGAAAAAAATGAACTCAGCATCTCCATAAAGCTGGTCAGCAGAGGGAAGCATGAAGTTCTCTCGAATTTCCTGCTAGAGGGTGGCGCTGATCTAACTATGATTAAGCACCATATCTGGTGTGAAAAACGTTAGCTGTGCAGTTGGTCTTTAGGATTATAGGTGGGAAAGTCACTATCTGTGGGCATCGTTTGACATGTGTTCACTTTACATCTCCATTCCACACGAGGTTGGCATAAGGGCTTTAAATTACCTTTTCAGTACTGAAATACACAGCAATTCTTGATAGGCCTAGTTCTTGGTGGAGGGCACAAAGTTTTGCTTAGAGCATAACTATTTTGTGTTCCAGGAGGAATAATTTTTGCAGACCAAGGGCATGCCAATGGGCGCCAGTTTTGCCTCGTGTTAGGCGAACATTACCATGGGGCTATGGGAGGAGCAATTTGCTTGGAAAAATAATCCTTTCCTTAGGCACATAATAAACTTTGGGAGATATATTGATGATGTGCTTCTAATATGGGACAGGGACAAGGATCTGTTCATGTCCTTTGTTGCCCAATGTAATGATACAAATTTGGGTTTGCATTTCACTCATGTCATCGACCCTGATCGGCTGGTCTTTTTGGACCTCGAACTGTTGCATGATGCAGGTTCTGTTTACACCAGGAACCACTCCAAGCCAGTTAGTGGCAACTCTTATCTTCACTGTAACAGTTGCCACCACCCAGCATGGAAAAAGAATATACCGAAGGGCCAGTTCCTCAGAATCAAGAGGAATTGCTCCAAACTCCATGATTACACACTTCAGAGTCAGACATTGATTAATACATTTAGGGAAAAGGGCTATCCTAAGAACCTCCTCACGGAGGCGTTTGGAACAAGCTTGGAGCATCGTCCCACTAATAAGATCACCAGTACCGGTTCACAACAGGGTATTAGATTAATCACAGGGTTTAATAGTAATTTTAGATCAATTGTCAGTGTCATGAGGAAACACTGGCACATTCTTCAGTCTGATCCTACCTTAGGCCCTCACCTTCCAGATGTACCCCAAGTGGTCTTTAGAAGGGCCCGCACCTTAAAGAACATGGTGGCCCCGAGCACTCCGAAATCCAAGGCCCAGTAAACCAACAGATATAAGAGATTACTTCGACAATTGGGTGGGGATTTTTCAATGTAAGAAGAGGGGCTGTTTCACTTACCAATCTATTCTACATGGCCATTCTTCGGATAGTTCTGGAAAGAGCTATTCAATAAAACAGTTCATTATGTGTTCTACTCAGTTCGTGATATACAGTCTAAAATGTGCTTGCAATTTACTTTATGTGGGCTGAACAATATGTACGCTACGTATCTGAGTGGGTGAACATCGTAGGCCCATCAGAAAAAGAAAGGATGAATACAGTGTATCAGGTAATTTCTCCCATTTTCATGATAACAATTATAAGGTTTTGACAGTTTTAGCTATTGAACATATACCAAAAGGGTCTCTCACAGACAATGAGAGATTTATGCTATTATGCAAAAGAGAAACCATGTGGATTTATAAATTGAATTCTCTTACCCCTCATGGTTTGAACGAAGAACTGGATATCCACACTGTCATGGAATGATTTCCTCACAGTTTTTAGCTATTCTCATATTCCCAAGAACCTTTTTGTCATGTTTAGAATGTGTGTGTTCTTGTCACATATGTTAGTTGTTTTCAGTCTGGTTTACTCTGATAAAAGTTGGTTTCAGGTAGCCATTATATTTTTGGAGTCCTATGTTTTAAAAAAATATATTTTAATCTATTTTTCACCCAAATTGTATTCTCATGTTTTGATATGTTAATATTACAATCATCTTATCTTTTATATATATATATATATATATATATGGATATGTGTTCAGGACTGAATGGCTGTCCCACCCCCTGGTACTACAATTAGTACTTATACTCCCATTTCCTGCTGGCTAAGATCATGTGACCTGAGGAAGGGTTTAATCCCCGAAACATGTAGTCCGACACTAACTGAGCTCTGGCTTTATATCATAATCCTGTCCTTTCAATTGCTCTGCAGTCCCATGACCGTCTCCAGCTTGCCTGTGATCGCCGCTGCATCACAATCTGCATAGACACTGAAATTAGCTACTGGTTTGTCTCTGTTCCTCCAGTCGGGACTATGCAGCACTGTGCAGCTCTGTCTCCCCTCCCCAATCAACGGGAATGGAGTGTGCCTTCCAGAGCACCGGGAACAGACTGTGCCTCCTAGAGCACTGGAAACGGCGTGTGCCTCCCAGACCATCGGGAACGGCGTGTGCCTCCCAGACCATCGGGAATGGCATGTGCCTCCCAGACCATCGGGAACGGCATGTTCCTCCCAGACCATCGGGAACGGCGTGTGCCTCCCAGACCATCGGGAAGGAAGTGTGCCTCCCAGACCATCGGGAACGGCGTGTTCCTCCCAGACCATCGGGAATGGCGTGTTCCTCCCAGACCATCGGGAATGGCGTGTTCCTCCCAGACCATCGGGAACGGCGTGTGCCTCCCAGACCATCCGGAACGGCGTGTTCCTCCCAGACCATCGGGAACGAAGTGTGCCTCCCAGACCATCGGGAACGAAGTGTGCCTCCCAGACCATCGGGAACGGCATGTTCCTCCCAGACCATCGGGAACGGCATGTTCCTCCCAGATCATTGGGAACGGCGTGTTCCTCCCAGACCATCGGGAACGGTGTGTGCCTCCCAGACCATCGGGAACGGCGTATGACTCCCAGAACATCGGGAGCGGCATGTGCCTCCCAGATCATCGGGAACGGCGTATGACTCCCAGACCATCGGGGATGGTGTGTGCCTCCCAGACCATCGGGAACGGCGTGTGCCTCCCAGACCATCGGGAACGGCGTGTGCCTCCCAGACCATCGGGAACGGCGTGTGCCTCCCAGACCATCGGGAGCGGCATGTGCCTCCCAGACCATCGGGAACGGCGTATGACTCCCAGACCATCGGGGATGGTGTGTGCCTCCCAGACCATCGGGAACGGCGTGTGCCTCCCAGACCATCGGGAACGGCGTGTGCCTCCCAGACCATCGGGAACGGCGTGTGCCTCCCAGACCATCGGGAACGGCGTGTGCCTCCCAGACCATCGGGAACGGCGTATGACTCCCAGAACATCGGGAATGGCGTGTGCCTCCCAGACCATCGGGAATGGAGTGTGCCTCCCAGACCATCGGGAACGGAGTGTGCCTCCCAGACCATCAGGAACGGCGTGTGCCTCCCAGACCATCGGGAACGGTGTGTTCCTCCCAGACCATCGGGAACGGCGTGTTCCTCCCAGAACATCGGGAACGGAGTGTGCCTCCCAGACCATCGGGAACGGCGTGTTCCTCCCAGACCATCGGGAACGGAGTGTGCCTCCCAGACCATCGAGAACGGAGTGTGCCTCCCAGACCATCGGGAACGGCGTTTTCCTCCCAGACCATCGGGAATGGAGTGTGCCTCCCAGAGATATATGTGCCGCCTGCAGCCAGCTGTTTTATAGTTTATGATCTGGCTGATGATTTTCCTTTGTGGCTTTCTGTAACTAAAAGGCAAGCTTGATCCACCTGTTCACTTGTATGCATTTTTGAGCAATTTTTAGGCATTTTGCCAAGGCACCCCTGAAGAAACCTGGATACCCTGGTTTAAAAAGGTTGGTCTAAACCAATTGAAATAAATCTATATCATTAATAAAATTGTTAACATCATATCAGAAATTAATACTCGAGTGATAACCTCAATATCACACCCTAATTCCAATCACACATATATGTTTCCCTAAAAAGGGACCTTTTACCTAATTTCCCTTTTTTAAATGCACTGTTTCCACTTTTAATTCATATTTAATTTGTGATATTTCATACTATGTGCACCTTTAAATGTAACCTTCATTTTACCATGTCTGGAAAACAGATTCAAAATAATTGTGATCACATTCTTTATCATTAGAATAACCACTGCACTTACCTACTGGGCACTTACTGTACACTCCCTTCCCGCCCAGGTCAATTTTTTAGCTTTCAGCGCTCTCACACTTTGAATGACAATTACGCGGTCATGCAACACTGTAACCATGTAAAATTGTTATCATTTTTTCCACACAAATAGAGCTTTCTTTTGGTGGTATTTAATCAGCACTGGGTTTTTTTTTTTGCTAAAGAAACAAAAAAGACCAGAAATTGAGAAAAAAAACAAAACATCTTTCATAGTTTGTTATAAAATTTTGCAAACAGATAATTTGTCTCCTTCATTGATGTGCGATGATGAGGCTGCACTGATGGGCACTGATGAGGCGGCACTGATGGGCACTGATGAGGCGGCACTCATAGGTGGCACTGATGGGCACTGAGAGGTGGCACTGATAGGCGCTGGTAGGCGGCACTGATAGGCAGCACCGATAAGGGGCACCAATGATGAGGCACTGATAGGGGGAACTGGTGGGCACTGATTAGCAGCACTGGTCGGAAATTTAGGGACCAATGTCCCTTTAACAGAGGCCACGGTCTCAGAGTGAGGAAAAAAAACAATAACCAGCTTCTGTATACATAGGGGGAGATTTAAACCTGGCCTTGGATCCTTCTATAGATGCATCCAGGGGAGCCTCCTACCTATCATCTACTAAATTACGTAGAGTAAAAAAATTACATAAATCATATACTCGAATCGATTATATTTTGGTTTCACAGATAGGAATAACGTCGCTGGTGAGTGCTGATATAGGCTCATTTACCCTGTCTGACCATGCCCCGACCAACTGTGTTTTGGACCTAGGAGAGGAAGATCGTCGTGAGTGGCAATGGAGGATCAATAAGACCCTGTTAAAGGACAAGGATTATAAACAAAAATCAAATCAGGAACTGGATTAATTTTTTTTAATAAATGATACAGAGGAAGTTACCCCATTCTGTCTATGGGAAACACACAAATGTGTGATGAAAGAGGTCTTTATATCTTTAGGGGCGCATAGGAAAAAGAAGCTTAACGAACAGATTGATGTATTACTTAAAAGAATTCGGGAAATGGAGCTGATACATAAAAAATCGCAGACACAAGAAATCGAAGAAATGTGGTTTACGGGAGGATTTAAACTCATTGCTTATTGAACAGGCAAAAGCTAAGCTGAAACGGGGAAGACGGACACTCTATGAATTTGGGAACAAACCGAGCAGGATGTTAGCGAAGGCCCTTAAGGATACCACTACACAGAGGCACATGCTAGGTATTAAAACACAGAAGGATGTGATGGTTAGCTCCTCACAGGAAATGGCACAGATTTTCAAGGAGTACTACGAAGGGCTTTATCAATTGAAAGGAAAATTATCTCCAGAAAGGAACAAGAGTAGATGGGAGTTGGCAAGGGAATATTTACAAACTTCAGGAATGCCTAAGCTGACAGAGGAGATAGCACGAGAGTTAGATGTACCAATTACAGTAGAAGAATTTAAGAGAGCATTAAATCTTTTAAAATTGGGGAAAGCCCCGGGCCCAGATGGGTACACCCTGGCATACTACAGATTTTTCGCAGAGAAATTGGCTCCGAGATTTACAGCTGCCTTTAATTCAATGCGCGAGGGTCAGAAGATACCCAATGAGACATATAGCAGTAATTCTGAAGGAGGGTAAGGACCCATCTCAGTGTTCCAGCTACCGGCCGATAGCTTTGTTAAATGCGGATCTAAAAATATTCTCAAAGATTCTAGCAATCAGAATTGATGAACACATCCCCTCACTGATACACCCAGATCAAGTGGGGTTTATTGCTGGGAGGGAGGGGAGGGAAAATACGCAGAGAGTAATAAACGCCATCCATATTGCTCAAAGTCAACAGAAACCCCTAACATTGTTTTCAGCGGATGCTGAAAAAGCATTTGACAGAGTTGATTGGATATTCCTTGGGGCTACACTGCAACATATCGGCTTGGGGGATGGAATGCTGAGATGGTTTTCAAATCTATACTCTGTCCCGAGTGCGAGGGTTAAGGTAAATGATAGACTCTCTGATCCATTTTGTATTCGAAACGGAACGCGCCAGGGCTGTCCATTGTCGCCCATTATTTTTATTCTCACATTGGAGCCTTTCCTGAGGAAGATACGAGCCAACCCCAATATTAGAGGTATTAATACAGAAATAGAGGAGCACAAATTAGCAGCATATGCGGACGATCTGATCTTTTTCATAACCTCCCCAATAATATCCCTCCCATCTCTCCTAATGGAGATATGTCAATATGGGAAGATAGCAAATTACAAGGTGAATTACATTAAATCAGAGGCAATGGGGATGGGAATGAAGGCACCTCTACTGCAACTGATAAAGACGCAATTTAACTTTAGGTGGACAGAATCCCATATAAGTTACTTGGGAACTAAAATACCAAAGAAGCTTAGCAGGATATTTGAATTAAATTATGTCCCGATGTTAAGACAAATTAAATTAGACTTACAGAGATGGGATAGAGAGACCTTTACATGGTTTGGAAGGACAAATATCATAAAGATGAATGTTATGCCTAGGCTTCTTTACTTGTTGCAAACCGTGCCAATAAAGATTCCTCCAAACTTTCTGAAGGACCTTAGATCGAGGTTTCTGAGGTTTATCTGGGCTGGGAAACCAGTAAGAGTACGGAGAACCATTCTAGTCCTCCCGAAAGAAAAAGGAGGCATCGGCTTCCCAGACCCAGTGAGATATCAGGAAGCCTCACAGTTAGCCAGAGTAATGGAATGGTGTGCCTCTGAGAGGAAACCATATGTACAATTAGAACAAGCGATGGTTAATATTCCCCTGGAGGCATTGGTGTGGATAGTAAGATCGGATATACCAACAATAGTGAAAAAACATCCACTGGCAAGTGCAACTCTTCGTACAATTAACACGATCTTTAAAAAGACAAATCTGTCTCAATTTCCGAGTCCCATGACGCCGGTGCTGGGTACGCCAGACTTTCAGCCTGGCATGACAGACCGGGGATATGAGGTTATAAAACGAAGGGGGAAAAATAGGATCATACATTTTTCAAGGGATAACCACCTGATGACAAGAGGGGAGATAGAAGGAGAAGTAATACCAGACTTGGACTTTTTTAGGGTGATGCAGTTGGGAGTTTACATCCGCTTGAAAGCAAACATTTACCTAGAGATACGGGGTCTAACGGGCTTCGAACAGAAATGCTTAGATGGAGAGAGTATGAGACATTCCCTATCATATTTCTACGAAGTATTAACAAGCTTGGAAGCACCCCAAGAGCTTAATTTTATTCAAGCCTGGGAGAGGGAAATTGGGATAATGTTCTCCCAAAGACAGAAGGATAAAATTTTAAAATCTATCCATAAAACATCCGTTGCAAGCAGATATCAGGAGGGAGGATATAAAATCCTTACCAGATGGTATAGAACACCATCCGTGCTTCATAAAATATTCCCACAGGTTCCAAATGTATGTTGGCGATGTGGAAAGTCAGAGGGCACGATGTTGCACATTTTCTGGGAATGTGAGAAGATCAGGGAATTTTGGAAAATGGTCGAGGAAACGGTTAAGGATATTACAGGTGTGTCTCTTGGATAAAACCTGGCAGCTTTCTTGCTAAATGACGTCCCCATGTCGGTGGAAAAATATAAAAACTCACTGCTTAAACACCTTCTCACGGCAGCGAGGTCCTGTATTCCGGCTTTGTGGAAAAGTATAGTTCTGCCGTCTAGAGTACAGTGGTGGGCTAGAATAACAGAAATCCAACAAATGGAGAATCTGACCTTGATGTTGAAAGAACAGGATGAAAAATACTGGAAGATATGGGCTCCCTACTTAGCTTTCAGAAGAAGAGAATATGAGAGGTAGGTCATGTACGATCAGATGGGAGGGGGTGCCCCTTTACCCCTCTTCTTTTTTTCCTTTTTTTTTTTTTTTGGGTTTCAGTGGGTGGGGGTGGGGGTAAGGGAGAAGAAAGAAGAAAGGGGAATTATAAGTGCTTATTGAGTAGATAAGACGGAGCTGCATTGATTATGAAATGAATAATGTTGTAGTAATTTGGGAATATGGGGATGTGACAAGTTGTAAGTGAAGAGATGAAGAATATGTTGAAAGCTCATTGTGGATTGTAACATATGATATGTAAAAATAAAGAATTTATAAAAAAAAAAAAAAAAAAAAAAAATTTTCATAGTTTGTTATAAAATTTTGCAAACAGATAATTTGTCTCCTTCATTGATGTGCGCTGATGAGGCTGCACTGATGGGGACTGATGAGGCGGCACTGATGGGCACTGATGAGGCTGCACTCATAGGTGGCACTGATGGGCACTGAGAGGTGGCACTGATAGGCGCTGGTAGGCGGCACTGATAGGCAGCACCTATAAGGGGCACCAATGATGAGGCACTGATAGGGGGAACTGGTGGGCACTGATTAGCAGCACTGGTCGGAAATTTAGGGACCAATGTCCCTTTAACAGAGGCCACGGTCTCAGAGTGAGGAAAATAAATGATAACCGGCTTCTGTATACATTTTGTGATCAGCTGATCACATGGTAAAGGGCCTCCCAAGGACTCAGAAATCTTTCAGGGCACCGGGCGCATAAATTACAGCAGCCAGGGTTTTTTTAAGCACCTGATTAGATCCATAGGCTCTAATAGGCTTCAAAATAGGGTGGGCTCGGGTCGCAGAGAATGCGAATGGGGCCCACCCAGGTGTGTTACAACAGTGAATGAATATTCGCTGATGAGACACTGATCCTCAATCTGGCCAATCAGAAGCGAGTGTGAGACCCCAATTTCCGATTGGCCGCCGAGGAGGAGGGAGGAAGCAGAAGCCGCCCCCTGCTGTGATGACCCGTGGAGATCAGAACGAGGGGCCGCTGCCGCCGAGCAGGGGAAGCTGGGGTAAGGGCTACCGACCGGGGGGGGGGGGGATTTGTGGCATACTGTTTGCTGCCCCCCCCAAAAGATTTCAACCGGCTGCCACTGATTATTCCTATAAGTTGAACTCTCATTTCTCTGTTTTGGCTTTTTCTCATGTTTCAGAATTTTCTAGATGTGGTGCCTGACTCTAAATTCATCCCGCAACTTAACATCAAAATTTCCCTTATGTCTCGTGTTAAATTTCCTGCTCACATAGATAGCTATTTAACCTCTTCAGCCCCGGAAGGTTTACCCCCCTTCATGACCAGGCCATTTTTTGTGATACGGCACTGCGTTACTTAAACTGACAATTGTGACGTTGTACCCACATGAAATGTAGGTCCTTTGAATGTGTTTTGGGGTGTAATTCTATGTATGTCTTTGCTGTGTGTGGGAAATAGCTTTTAATTGACAACTTTCTGTAAAAAAAAGAAAAGTACATTTTTATTTTTTACCCACATTTTCCAAAAACTTGTTGCAAGAAATGTGATCTTCAACAGACTCACCATGCTTCTTAGTAAATACATTGGGGGTGGGGGGGGGGGGGGTCTGCTTGAACAATTGGATCATTTTGTGGGTGTTTTTCTTTTCCTGACACTTTGGAGCCTCAAGAAATATCATAGATAGTCAGGAAATCAAATATATTATTGATGCCACTTGAAAGCCTGAAGGTGCTTTTTGGATTTTGGGCTTCTCTATGGCAGCAAAAAATTCTCACAACATTTGATTCCAATACTCGGGAGGAGCGGCAGAATGTGTTTTGGTATGTAAATTTGGATTTTCAAATCTCCGAATTTCCGAATTGTCAAATTTTCGAATTTCTAAATTTCGAATTTCCAAATTTCTGAATTTCGAATTTTCAAATTTCTGAATTTCAAATTTCCAAATGTCTGAATTTCGAATTTCCAAATTTCTGAATTTCGAATTTCCAAATTTCTGATTTTTGAATTTTCAAATTTCTGAATTTCGAATTTTTAAATTTCTGAATTTCGAATTGTCAAATTTCTGAATTTCGAACTGTCAAATTTCTGAATTTTTTAATTCAGAATTTCCGAATTTTCGAATTTCTGAATTTTCAAATTTCTGAATTTCGAATTTTCGAATTCCAAATTTCCGAATTTCAAAATTTCGTAATTTGAAAATTCAGAAATTCAGAAATTCGTTTGAATGTTCATATTTTCATTCTTATTTTTGGATTTTCAAATTTTGGAATTTCCGAAATTTAGAATTTCCGTTTTTGATTAGAATTTCCGAATTTCGTATTTCCGAAATTTTCCAATTTCCGAAATTTCCAATTTCTGAATTTTGAATTTACAATTTCCGAAATTTAGAAATTTTGAAATTCCGAATTTCCGAATTTCTGAATTTCCGAATTTCTGAATTTCCGAACTTCCGAATCTTCAAATTTCCAAAAATTCAAAATTTTGGAAAGTCAGAATTTCGGAATTTCGGAAATTTGGAATTTCTGAATCTCAGAAATTCGGAAAATAACGAATTTGTCAAAATTAGTTAAAAAACGAATTCGGAACTAAACAAATTGCACATGTCTAATTTATAATTTAACTTTGTTTGACTCACCCCTCGCCCCCCCCCACCTCCTTTTTTTTGTTTTGTTTTTTGCTTTTTGTTTTTTTGTTATTTGTTTTTCTTTTCTTCTTTTTCTTTTTAAAAATTAAAAAGAAAACCCTCGCAGGAGGCAGAGAAACTCTTTAGAGCCGGGCCTTCCGGAATGTTATCTTCTTGACCCGTGTACTGTTTATCACCTCACTCGTTTCTAATGAGGTGAGTTTTTAACCAGTGATATATTTTGACATTGGTTTCTTTGGTCTCTGTATTTTCTGTGATTTATCTGAAAATAAAGTATTGAAAAAAAAAGACAACTTTGTGCAAAAAAAATTATTTACTTTAATAATTTTCAAAAAAGGGGTAATTTTGGGGGCATTTGTACTTTACTGGCATCAGGAAAAGCCCGGCTGTCAGTACATCAGGATTGATCAATTTTCAAAATATATTCCATAATTTGTAGTCACTATAACTTTCACAAATAATATACACTGATTTCGGTTATCTAAAGAAATTGAGCAGAATACATTTTGGTGTAAATGTATGAAGAAAGATTATTTATTTGCAAAATTTTATAACAGAAATTAAGAAAAACTTTATTTATTTTTTGGCCCTTTTTTTTTTTTTAGAGCAAAAAATAAAAAGCCCAATGGTGATTAAATACTACCAAAAGAAAGCTCTATCTGTCTCAAATAAGTATATATAATGTCATGTGTACAGTGTTCCATGACTGACTAATTGTCTTTCAAAGTGGGACAGCGCTGAAAATTGGCCTGGGCAGGAAGGGGGTTAGTTGTTCATCAAGCTGCATGAAGAAATTTGTATCATGTGACTTGTAGCTCCGGGTTCAATGCACCAGGTGAAAAATGATGAGGCGCTCTCTTTGGAGTGAAAGGCGCGCTCAGTATCTGAAGCGTCTTCTATTTCTTCTTTAACATTTTTGTGGTTTAATTGGTCTTAATTTTTTTATTCATCCAGCTTTCCAAATTCTGTTTGCCTTTAAAGCGTTTGTTAACCCCAAAAAAAAAAAAAAGTTGATTCTGGTGCCTTAAAGCAGATTACACAGCACAGTGCTTGTGCCCCCCTCTAAACTGTAAACCCCTCCCCCTAAACCTACCACTTCCTGTATGGCCTCTCTAATCAGACCACGATAACCAGGGCAGCTCACCCCTGATCACCGTGGTCAAAGTGCCTCCCTCTGTGATAGGCTGCTGTCCCCTCTGCCCTCCTCTCTCCCCCCTCCCCCCTTCCTTACTCTCTGTCTGTCTCTCCCCCCTCCCTCCGCCGCTATTATTTTAATAATAAAATATAAATTTCGTCACTGCCAGTGCCTCTATTAGAGGCTGGCATAGCACACTGTGTAGGTTTTATTTAAAAACGAGCGCTGTAAATACTGTATATCAGCTGTCTTCAGGCCAGTCACGTGACTCGCGGCCACTTTCCAGCTCGGTGGGTGTTTTCTGTGGAGGAGACGTGCGGTCACGTGATCTCCCTCTGACGTCAGAGGGAGATCACGGCCCCTCCCACAGAAGACATCTATCAGAGCTGGAAAGCAGCCGTGAGTCACGTGACCGGCCTGAAGACAGCTGATATTCAGTATTTACAGCGCTCATTTTTAGATAACACCTACACAGTGTGCTATGCCAGCTAATAGAGGGACTGGCATAGACATATATATTTGCCTTAACAAACACTTTAAGTGACCGATCTTTTTGCACACAAAACGTTCTTTGGGTTTCATGTTGCTTATTACTGTTATTCGGGTCGTTGGTTCCCAGTGCAGATTCTACTAGAGGAACATTTTCATTGCTCAGAATTTTAGTTTTATGCTTGAATTCCCCCACAAGCTTGTTTTCATCATCCGGGTAAGCATCAAGAGCTCCAAAAATTGTCCCACAGCTGTCCGGGAGTAGCAGAGCCGTCACATGAAATCTTTTATTTCTTCTCCTATAGCAGTAATTTAAAACTGTGGTCCACGGGTCAGATGTGGCCCTTTGCTTGCCGTTATCCATCTCTCGGGGTGTCATGCCTTTTGATGATACCAACGATGGGGCACCATTCCTCCCATACACAACAACATCAGGGAACCATTCCTCCCACACACACCAATGATGGGGCACCATTCCTCCCACACACACCAATGATGGGGCACCATTCCTCCCACACACACCAATGATGGGGCACCATTCCTCCCACACACACCAACGTCAGGGAACCATTCCTCCCACACACACCAACGTCAGAAAACCATTCCTCCCACACACACCAATGTTAGGGAACCATTCCTCCCACACACACCAACGTCAGGGAACCATTCCTCACACACACACACCAACGTCAGGGAACCATTCCTACCACACACACCAATGTCAGGGAACCATTCCTCTCACATACACCAATGTCAGGGAACCATTCCTCCCACACACACCAACGTCAGGGAACCATTCCTACCACACACACCAATGTCAGGGAACCATTCCTCTCACACACACCAATGTCAGGGAACCATTCCTCCCACACACACCAACGTCAGGGAACCATTCCTCCCACTCACACCAACGTCAGGGAACCATTCCTACCACACACACCAATGTCAGGGAACCATTCCTCTCACATACACCAATGTCAGGGAACCATTCCTCCCACACACACCAACGTCAGGGAACCATTCCTACCACACACACCAATGTCAGGGAACCATTCCTCTCACACACACCAATGTCAGGGAACCATTCCTCCCACACACACCAACGTCAGGGAACCATTCCTCCCACACACACCAATGTCAGGGAACCATTCCTCCCACTCACACCAACGTCAGGGAACCATTCCTCCCACACACACCAACGTCAGGGAACCATTCCTCCCACTCACACCAACGTCAGGGAACCATTCCTCCCACTCACACCAACGTCAGGGAACCATTCCTTCCACACACACCAACGTCAGGGAACCATTCCTTCCACTCACAACAACGTCAGGGAACCATTCCTTCCACACACACTAACGTCAGGGAACCATTCCTCCCACTCACACCAACGTCAGGGAACCATTCCTCCCACACACACCAACGTCAGGGTGCCATTCCTCTCACACACACCAATGTCAGGGAACCATTCCTCCCACACACACCAACGTCAGGGTGCCATTCCTCTCACACACACCAACGTCAGGGAACCATTCCTCCCACACATACCAACGTCAGGGAACCATTCCTCCCACTCACACCAACGTCAAGGAACCATTCCTCCCACACACACCAATGTCAGGGAACCATTCCTCCCACACACACCAACGTCAGGGAACCATTCCTCCCACACACACCAACGTCAGTTCCTCCCACGCACACCAATGTCAGAGGAACCATTCCTCCCACTCACACCAACGTCAGGGAACCATTCCTCCCACTCACACCAACGTCAGGGAACCATTCCTCCCACACACACCAACGTCAGGGAACCATTCCTCCCACACATACCAACGTCAGGGAACCATTCCTCCAACACACGTCAGGGAACCATTCCTCCAACACACACCAATGTCAGGGAACCATTCCTCCCACTCACACTAACGTCAGGGAACCATTCCTCCCACACACACCAATGTCATGGAACCATTCTTACCACTCACACCAACATCAGGGAACCATTCCTCCCACACACACCAACGTCACAGAGCCATTCCTCCCACACACACCAACGTCAGGGAACCATTCCTCCCACACACACCAACGTCAGGGAGCCATTCCTCTTACACACACCAACGTCAGGGAACCATTCCTCCCACACACACCAACGTCACGGAGCCATTCCTCCCACTCACACCAACGTCAGGGAGCCATTCCTCCCACACACACCAACGTCAGGGAACCATTCCTCCCACACACACCAACGTCAGGGAACCATTCCTCCCATTCACACCAACATCAGGGAACCATTCCTCCCACACACACACCAACGTCACGGAGCCATTCCTCCCACTCACACCAACGTTAGGGAGCCATTCCTCTTACACACACCAACGTCAGGGAACCATTCCTCCCATTCACACCAACATCAGGGAACCATTCCTCCCACACACACACCAACGTCACGGAGCCATTCCTCCCACTCACACCAACGTCAGGGAGCCATTCCTCCCACACACACCAACATCAGGGAACCATTCCTCCCACACACACCAACTTTAGGGAACCATTCCTCCCACACACACCAACGTCAGAAAACCATTCCTCCCACTCACACCAACGTCAGGGAACCATTCCTCCCACTCACACCAATGTCAGAAAACCATTCCTCCCACTCACACCAACGCCAGGGAACCATTCCTCCCACACACACCAACGTTAGGGAACCATTCCTCCCACTCACAGCAACATCAGGGAGCCATTCCTCCCACACACACCAACGTCAGGGAACCATTCCTCCCACACACACCAATGATGGGGAACCATTCCTCCCACACACACCAACGTCAGGGAACCATTCCTCCCACACACACCAACGTCAGGGAACCATTCCTCCCACACCCACCAATGTCAGGGAGCCATTCCTCCCACACACACCAACGTCAGGGAACCATTCTTCCCACACACACCAACGTCAGGGAACCATTCCTCCCACACACACCAATGTCAGGGAACCATTCCTCCCACTCACACCAATGTCAGGGAACCATTCCTCCCACACACACCAATGTCAGGGAACCATTCCTCCCACACACACCAACGTCAGGGAACCATTCCTCCCACTCACACCAATGTCAGGGAACCATTCCTCCCACTCACACCAACGTCAGGGAACCATTCCTCCCACACACACCAACGTTAGGGAACCATTCCTCCCACTCACAGCAACATCAAGGAGCCATTCCTCCCACACACACCAACGTCAGGGAACCATTCCTCCCACACACACCAATGATGGGGAACCATTCCTCCCACACACACACCAACGTCACGGAGCCATTCCTCCCACTCACACCAACGTCAGGGAGCCATTCCTCCCACACACACCAACATCAGGGAACCATTCCTCCCACACACACCAACTTTAGGGAACCATTCCTCCCACACACACCAACGTCAGAAAACCATTCCTCCCACTCACACCAACGTCAGGGAACCATTCCTCCCACTCACACCAATGTCAGAAAACCATTCCTCCCACTCACACCAACGCCAGGGAACCATTCCTCCCACACACACCAACGTTAGGGAACCATTCCTCCCACTCACAGCAACATCAGGGAGCCATTCCTCCCACACACACCAACGTCAGGGAACCATTCCTCCCACACACACCAATGATGGGGAACCATTCCTCCCACACACACCAACGTCAGGGAACCATTCCTCCCACACACACCAACGTCAGGGAACCATTCCTCCCACACCCACCAATGTCAGGGAGCCATTCCTCCCACACACACCAACGTCAGGGAACCATTCTTCCCACACACACCAACGTCAGGGAACCATTCCTCCCACACACACCAATGTCAGGGAACCATTCCTCCCACTCACACCAATGTCAGGGAACCATTCCTCCCACACACACCAATGTCAGGGAACCATTCCTCCCACACACACCAACGTCAGGGAACCATTCCTCCCACTCACACCAATGTCAGGGAACCATTCCTCCCACTCACACCAACGTCAGGGAACCATTCCTCCCACACACACCAACGTTAGGGAACCATTCCTCCCACTCACAGCAACATCAAGGAGCCATTCCTCCCACACACACCAACGTCAGGGAACCATTCCTCCCACACACACCAATGATGGGGAACCATTCCTCCCACACCCACCAATGTCAGGGAGCCATTCCTCCCACACACACCAACGTCAGGGAACCATTCTTCCCACACACACCAACGTCAGGGAACCATTCCTCCCACACACACCAATGATGGGGAACCATTCCTCCCACACCCACCAATGTCAGGGAGCCATTCCTCCCACACACACCAACGTCAGGGAACCATTCCTCCCACACACACCAATGTCAGGGAACCATTCCTCCCACACACACCAATGATGGGGAACCATTCCTCCCACACCCACCAATGTCAGGGAGCCATTCCTCCCACACACACCAACGTCAGGGAACCATTCCTCCCACACACACCAATGTCAGGGAACCATTCCTCCCACTCACACCAATGTCAGGGAACCATTCCTCCCACACACACCAACATCAGGGAACCATTCCTCCCACACACATCAACATCAGAAAACCATTCCTCCCACTCACACCAACGTCGGGGAACCATTCCTCCCACACACACCAATGTCAGGGAACCATTCCTCCCACACACACCAACATCAGGGAACCATTCCTCCCACTCACACCAACGTCGGGGAACCATTCCTCCCACTCACACCAATGTCAGGGAACCATTCCTCCCACACACACCAACATCAGGGAACCATTCCTCCCACACACATCAACATCAGAAAACCATTCCTCCCACTCACACCAACGTCAGGGAACCATTCCTCCCACACACACACCAACGTCAGAAAACCATTCCTCCCACACACACCAATGTTAGGGAACCATTCCTCCCACACACACCAACGTCAGGGAACCATTTCTCCCACACACACACATGTCGGGGAACTATTCTTCCCACACACACCAACGTCAGGGCACCATTCCTCCCACACACACCAACGATGGGGCACCATCCCTCCCACAGACACCTATGATGGGGCACCGTTCCTCCCACCCAAACAAAGAACGGGGCACCATTTCTACCTTGAATACCAACAGTGGGGCACCATTCCTCCGACTGATACCAACAACAGGGCACTTCTGCTAAGACCAATGATGTGGCACTATTCCTTCCACTAAAACCAAGGATCGGGTAATCTGAAATTGCACTGCACCTGGAACGCATGTGAATTGCACAGGAATGCACAGTGTGTTCCTGTGTGATTCATGGTGTGTACCGGCCCTGAGTTCTGGAGCCCAGTGCCGAAAAAACGTTCCCATCTGGCTCCACTAACTTGCCTGGCAGGGGGGCACTAATGTGGGCACCTGTGCGATTGCCCCACATCTCTAGCGGGGTGCCCAGGGTCCCAGATACCATGTTCCACCTTTTTAGCAGCCAGCATCTCATTAATTTGGGGGTGGGGGGAGGAGGGTTTCTAACAGGACACTGTATGTCCTAGGGGTGCTTTGGAAGGAGAGAGGACTTGTTGCCGGGAGGGGGAGGGGGTGGACAGATTTCATATCCAACCCGCCTCCAAGCACAAGTCCTCTCTCCTTCCAAAGCACCCCTAGGACATACAGATCCTGCTAGAAAATATCACCCCCCGATATCTGCAAGTATTCATCTTCAGCTTGTCCCCCTCACTCTCCTTCCTTGAGTTTGCTCTCCCAAACCAAATCCCAACCCCCCCCAAGTGTCATGTATAGTGTGTGTAATAATCACAGACCTCAGACCAGCGCAGAACATGCACAGTGATGTCTCTCCTCTTCCTGGCCTCCCCCCTGTCTGTATACTGTATATATCAGAGCCGAGGAAGGAGGGGGTGGATTCAGTCCACTCTACAGTGTGAAAGGCGGCCGGTGGAGTTGGATGTCGGGTGCCATACAGAGCAGAGATCGCAGCATGTGGGTCCACAAGCACCCCGCACAAGCTGCAAGGCGGGTGACCCTGGTGCCCACGCTAATGCGTCCCTGCCGGGGCAAGTAACTGTCTCAGCTAACTTCTCGGGGACCAGTGGCGGCCTGTCCATTAGGGTCACCCGGGCGCCGCCCCCTCTATCCTCGCCATCTCTATATGAATAATAAATAGCATGAATCTATCCATGGCCGCCGCAGCCATCCCACATTCAGGCATCTGGCCCTTTTCAGGACGCCGGGCGCCTGAATTACAGCATCGGGGGTGATTTTTTTGAAGCACCTGATTAAAGCCATAGGCTCTAATAGGCTTCAAAACAGAGTGGGCTCAGAGTGCAGAGCATTGCACCATGAGTCCATCCAAGTGTTACAATAGCGAATGAACATTCGCTGTTGTAACACTGATCTCCAAACTCCAATCTCTGATCTCCAATCCGGCCAGTCAGAATCGGATGTGAGACCTGTTTTCTTATTAGCTGAAAAGAGAAGACTTTCGATTGAGAAGTAGGGAGGAAACTGAAGCCGCTGCTGCCACCCTGGGGACCCGTGGAGAGCAGGGGAACGGTAGGCTGCGAGCATGGGAAGCTGCGATGGGCTAAGTGCGACTGACTGTCCCACCGACAGACTGACAGTGGCATACTGTTTGCCGCCCCCTCCCCCCCCCCAAAAATAAAAAATCCTACCGGCCGCCACTGTCTGTGACTTACTTCAAATGCTGGCAAGGTGGCTAATCTAAGAGGCATGGGAATTTACCACTCCCTCCACCCTGGCACCCTCAGACGGCTGCCCTGTGTGGCACTATTCCTTCCGCGTAAACCAATGATGGGGCACGGTTTGTTCTCACCAACACCATGGCAGTTTCTAATACCACTGGCCACAGTCTGGCACCTCTAAAGCATCAAGGGCCGTGAATTGGTCCTTTGTTCAGAAAGTTTGGAGATCCCTGTCCTATAGCACGCAGGTGTTCCACCATTGTTAAGGAACATCTCATGTAGTCCTTCATGTGATGGCCTATAATAATAATAATAATAATAAAGCAATAAAATGTCTTTAATTGTGACACTATTCCCGACTAAACCAATGAACAGCTTAGTCTGGTATAGTAAATACAGTTTATTTTTTAAGTTTAAGTTTATTTTTTTTTAAATTTGTTCTCTTGTGTATTTTTCTGTAGCTCCTCATTTCCTCCTTTTCTTCTTCTTTGCATTTTCTCCTTCTTCGCACTCACATATGTGCACAATCTGGTCATCATCTATTCTTGCAGGGGATATGAGCATCTGACATTATTGATCATTCTGTGTCCACTCATCTGTAGATGGATGTAGTCTGGACTCTTGTATACACTTCCATGTATCTTCTCTTATCAGTTACATCTTCATTTTTAAAATTGTCAGGTTAGCAGTTGAAAATATTGATGAAGAACTGTTAGTAACCATCATATGAGCTTTCTGGCCTTTTTTCTTCAGAGACTGTTTTGCTGACACACTGAGCTGTAGTTGTAGTTGGAAGCAGTACAGTATATGGTACTTTGGTTGTAGCCGGGCCCATAACCTGTTGGAAAGCTGCTGTAGATATGTCTTCTTACATCTGATGCTGAGGAATGGATTGCTTGGCCCTGCTCACTTTTTTTTTTAAACAGAAATATACACAGAGACAGGAGATGGGAGATAGGAAATTACACCCAACATACAAATTACAGCCAACACTATATTAAAAGTAAGCATTTCAGCTGACACCAATGCAGAATTACTACTAGCAGTATAATATATGAGGATTGTTGTTGCAGTAGTGTATGTTCATCTGTACACAACATGCTAACAAGGAGGCAGATAGAGAACAGCGAAATCCAGCAAAACGATTATTGGGACCTTCCAGATTTCCAATGGTTCCTTGTTATTCAGAAATGTCAAAAGCTCTGGCAGTTTCTACTATTAAGTTGTTTAAGGTGGCACCTGCATCTTGAGACTGAATATTACTGATAAAATTAAATCCTTTGATGGCTTTTTCCAGCATTTTGATTCTCTCCCCAAATCCATCCGTTCTTTCCTGATATTCTTTCTCTATGAGCTGCTGGATGTAATCTACGGCAGACATTGAGTTGGGTTTTAGGGCGATCTCCTGGAGACGTTTAAGAATTGTGTCGACCTTCTGAATAAGTTTCAGTGCCTCGTTTTCTGCCTTCTGAATCTTTTCCTTCAGTTTCATGAGAAATTTTTCAAGAGTTATCACCTTCATCTCCTCGTCATATTGTTTTATTATTTCAGGAAAAGTTATCACTTTAAGTACCGAGGAAGTTTTATAGTAAGACTTTTCTGAACAGTGTGCTGTAGTGCTATGGCCACACACACGACAATCTCCCTTCATATTAAACACTTCACAAAAATAAACTAAAGGGTTGAAATACACAAGGCAGTCTTTATGACATGTAGACTCGCACTCATTGCAGTTGGTTGAGTTTTCAGATGACTCTATCTTTTCTTTACGGCATTGCATCACTTCCATTTGAAAATGCACATTCTTTTCAATCTCCACCTTGTGTTCATTCAGAGCTCTCTCTGTTTCCTCCAGTTCATGTCGTTTAAATATCACCTCCTGAATTTTTTGAACAAGTCCATCCAAAGTTACCTCCAAAGCATTTCTTTCTTTTAGAACTTCTTTTGTTAGACTTAAATCTTTACTGGCTATTCCAGGCAAAAAGGCTAAAAGAAATTTTTCAATGTTTTGCATTCCTATCTCCCAATGTAATTCTTGGCCCTTGTAGACATTATTGCCCAGCTTATCAGGGCAGTTATTAGCGTACACCATGCTGTTATTGACACTAAAGTACACAGGTTTTCCATCTTCAGATTTTGCACAGGGAAGGTCAGCCTCCATAATTGCTGAGAGAACAGTCGGTTCCTGAAAATCTCCGAAGGTAGTGAAGAAGACTATATTCTCCTTGATGTCATTCCCAAAAATGAATAAAATGTTGTCATAGATGTACTTCTGTGTTGGAGTTAACCGAGCCGAAGATGACTTAACCACAAAACAAACCGCAGCGATTTCTGTGAATTTGCATTTATGAAAAAATTCTCGTATCTTCCGCATGATTTTCTCATCATGATTTATCCCTCTGGTATCTCCAAACCCCGGAGTGTCAATGATAGTTATGGAGTATGGGATTCGGAAATAATCTTCGTGGTGGATCTGGTAGATGGTGACACTCGATGTTTGGCTGTGAGCTTGACTCTTCTTACTAATATTCTCTATTAGCTGGATCCGGTGATCGTCCTTCCAGTCCGCACCAAGGATGAAGTTGGCAATAGTGTTAATCAGGGCTGTTTTACCAGATCCGGTTTCACCGACCAGCATGATGACTTTGTTTTGCTTATCTGGCTTTGGCGTTCCAAATTCCCATATCTTCTGACTGTTCACATAATTCAGAAGCATCCTGTAAATGTTCAGGGAACCAACCTTCTCTCTGATGTTTAGGCCCTCTAGTTTCTGCCAAACAAACCTTCCACAATCTTTTAGCACCGTTTTACCTATAAAATGAACACACAAACAGTTATTGATGATATCTTTATATGGTCACTATAGCAAGTTACCAAAGATTGAATATTATACAAGAGCACAAACAAACAGGGTATGGTGAGATTGGCTAAAATGAGCCAAAAAGCCCCCCCAGTGAAAAGCACAGGTAGTCAGGTTCCTAGCCATAATCCCACATAGTTGTTTCTATGCTAGATCTCCTAGTACAAGTCCATCTATGGACCTTCTGCTTCACTCCATAATTACCTCTGTATAGATAGTAAGCCAGAAACCCTCCACTACACTATCCCCCTGGTTTACAGCAGCATCAATCAGTAAGTGATCGGAAGTACTCACATCCGGTGCCCAGGGCGAACATGGAAAACTGCTACCCCCCTCCCGCTTAGATAGGACTAATAATAGTGTAAGGTTTGTGACATGCACTGAAATAGTACTAACATATCGTCCAACTTTTGAAGTTGAAATGAGGAACATTTCAGGGAGAAAGTGGCATGTGGTGCACATAGCGCTACAGCAATGAGTGGGTGTGGTTAAATTTTGATGGCCGGGAGGAGGCAAACTGGCACCCTTTGGGTGCCTCAACTGCTACACCCTTTAGCTGCAGAGGGAATGCCTGGGGATGTACACATGCTGTGGCCGTGATGTTTTGTTTCACTGTTGGAGTATAAATGATATCCCTTGTAGAACTGGACCCATGGTTGCGGCATGCTAGTGCAGGGTTGGAGGGATGAAAGCAGGCAGTAAGGAGGGGATACAATGGCTCCTTACCACCTGTCAAATGCTCTCTGAAGAGGAATCTGAGTGCTGATGGCTCTTTAGAGATCAAAACATGTGAACAAGCCCTTAAATATTTAAAAAAAAAAAAATGTTATATAGTTTTTATATTTAAAGTGAGGTCCTTCGCGCTACTAATTAAGCGAATAAACAATGAAAACGAATAATGTGAAATACGTGAAATCGCTGCAAGATCTGAAGTGTACACTAAACACAAAAAACAGTAAATAATGATGAAAGTGATCCGCGCAGACTTCTGATACATTAATATTATAGAACAATAATCCCAAATAGTGTGAAAAAGTAAACACAATAGCTGAAATCCAAAATAAAATGTGTATACATCAAAAAAGTCCATCAAAGTGATAGATTCATGACAATAATCATGAGTGTCCATAATCATGGTGAATCTTCTAAATAAACAGTTGTAGTCAGAGTCTTCGAGTGATAAAGTGATACTCCTAAGCACCAAGGCCTGAGGTGTGCCTTGGCCTGACTGGTCAGTATGCCTGAAAAGAGGGCAAAAAGACACAAATTTAGGTGAAGAAGGGAAGGTAACAATCCATCAAGTGGAGTAGCACGCGCACGGATGGCAACAGAATAGATCCGATAAGTGTCCGCTATGACCGGAGAACCCCCCCCCCCGACTACTGATTTGGTGATGAGACAGAACCCCCTATAGAACCTGCGAAACTACCCAGAACCAAACTAAACGTCCCGTGAACGATTGGATAGAGCCTGAAGCCCGAGATGACGCAGACATGAGAATGAACTGCTTGTGAATGAGAGGATGCGTGGGGGAAGGGTAGCAATGGCTGTCCCAAGGAGCTCCTGCAAAATGATAGCTGAGAAGATCGAAACTTCAACTGGACACCAGTGAAGTGCTCAGTGAAACCCCCCCAAACCCTGGCCTACCCATACTGGTATGGGGAAGTGCGAGGGTGAGTGCCAAAGGACAACTGGCAGGAGTTCAAATGCTAAATACCTGAAGGATGTGATGAAGTAGGTGGATAAGGCCCAAGCACTATGGCAATAAGCATTGTCAACATGGAGAAACCATGCCAGACACAGAATACTGGTCCCACCTGATTTGTTCGGGTGGTGCTTCAGCCTGTGACCTGGCAACCGAGTCTGAATCCTGAACCGAGGAAGGAGGGCCAGACTCCACCCCGGGGAAATAAGTCCCATGGCATGAAACAGTCATACCCAAAGTGACTGAAACCCCCCCTACCTGAAACCGGCTGGGGAACGGAAAAGATGACTGGACTGACCTCCCTGAACAGTCTTCCAGGCCACTTCCTAGACAAGAGATCAGAGCCGAAAGTGGAATCCAGAATTATGACGACGTTTGCCCAAACCTACCACCACTTAAGGACCAACAAGGGGATGATGTATGCCAATAAAGCCCAACCTGAGAACATGAACAAGAGAAATGACAGACAAGACATGAGAACAACAACGCCCCTCTGTGCCTACCTAAGTATGAGAACATGAGCAGAAATGTCAAGACCCCTGCGCGTGAATGAAACCTGATGATGAACCCCCCCCCCTCGTGTAAATGGTGAGTGAGCCCGAGTAACCTGCAGCGCAGAGACAGGTGATTAAACTGAAAAACTCAGGGCTGGTGTACCCACAGACTGTGGTGGGTGATTGTACAGATGTGGTGAATGAATGAATGCATCGTATGGTGTATGGTATACGGGCGAGAAGATTGTGGACAACAATCATTAACAAACGAAACCTCAGCCCCTATGGATCTGTAGACGTGACAGATCCTGACATGTGAGCCCTAGCTAACTGACCTAGGTACAAACATGAACAAAGATACGATGAGACATGACAAACAACGAAGATAAAAAAAGCTACCAGAGTATATGGCGTGACTGAACAACAATGCCCCTCTGAGAAACGGTGTAGGCTGAAACACCGAGCCTGAAACGCTATGACAGAAATGCTGAGACTGAACACTGAGGCAGAAACGCTATGACAGAAATCCTGGGCAGAAACGCAAGGACAGAGACGCTATGACAGAAATGCTGAGACTGAACGCTGAAGCAGAAACTCTGACAGAAACCCTGGTGCAGAAACGCAAGGGCAGCAACGTTAAGACAGAAATGCTGAAATTGAACGATTAGGCAGAAACGAAATGACAGAAATCCTGGGGCAGAAACGCTATGACAAAAACTCTGAGACTTAAACGCTGAAGCAGAAATGTCATAAATCCTGGGGCAGAAACGCTAAGGCAGAAATGCCATGACAGAAATCCTGGTGCAGAAATGCCATGACAGAAATCCTGGTGCAGAAACACAAGGACAGCAACGCTAAGACAGAAATGCTGAAACTTAACGCTGAGGCAGAAACGAAATGACAGAAATCCAGGGGCAGAAACGTTATGACAGAAATGCTGAGACTTAAATGCTGAGGCAGAAAGCCATTACAGAAATCCTAGGGCAGAAACGCAACAACAGAATGCTGAGGCAGAAATGCAATGACAGAAATCCTGGGGCAGAAGCGCTATGAAAGAAATGCTGAGACTGAACACAGAGACAGAAATGCTGGGGCAGAACACCATGACAGAAAAACGCCATGACAGAATTGTTAGGGCAGAAACGCTATGACAGAAATCCTGGGGCAGAAATGCTGTGAAAAACCCCTGGGGCAGAAACGCTATGACAGAAATGCCGAGACTGAACGCTGAGATAGAAATGCTGGGGCAGTATGCTGTGACAGAAATGCTGGGGCAGAATGCTGTGACAGAAATGCTGAGGCTGAACGCTACGACGGAAAGCTGGGGCCGAACGCTACGACAGAAACCCTGGGGCAGAAAAAAACACTATGACAAAAACCTTGGGGCAGAAATGCTGTGACAGAACTGGGGCAGAAACGCTATAACAGAAACCCTGGGGCAGAACCACTATGACAGAAATGCTGGAGCAGAAAACGCTATGACAGAAATCCTGGGGCAGAAAATGCTATGACAGAAATGCTGGGGCAGAACGCTATGACAAAAAAGCTAGGGCAGAACGCTATGACAGAAAGCTGGGCAGAAACGCAGTGAACATAAGTGCCGGGGCAGAACGTAGTGAACATAAATGCAGAGACTGCACGCCAAGACAGAAATGCTGGGGCAGAAACGCAGTGGACATGAATGTTGAGACAGAAATGCTGGGGCAGAAACGCTATGACAGAAATTCTGGGGCAGAAACGCTATGACGGAAATCCTGGGCCAGAAAAAATGCTATGACAGAAAACCTTGGGGCAGAAATGCTATGACAGAACTGGGGCAGAAACGCTATGACAGAAATCCTGGGGCAGAACCGCTATGACAGAAACCCTGGGGCAGAAAATGCTATGACAGCAACCCTGGGGCAGAACCGCTATGACAGAATGCTGGGGCAGAAAACGCTATGACAGAAATCCTGAGGCAAAAAATGCTATGACAGAAATCCTGAGGCAGAAAATGCTATGACAGAAATCCTGAGGCAGAAAATGCTATGACAGAAACGCTGGGGCAGAAACACTATCACAGAAATTCTGGGGCAGAAACGCTATGACGGAAATCCTGGGGCAGAAAAAATGCTATGACAGAAAACCTTGGGGCAGAAATGCTATGACAGAACTGGGGCAGAAACACTATGACAGAAATCCTGGGGCAGAAACTGCTATGACAGAAATGCTGCGGCAGAAAATGCTATGACAGAAACCCTGGGGCAGAACCGCTATGACAGAAACCCTGGGGCAGAAAATGCTATGACAGAAACCCTGGGGCAGAACCGCTATGACAGAATGCTGGGGCAGAAAACGCTATGACAGAAATCCTAAGGCAGAAAATGCTATGACAGAAATCCTGAGGCAGAAAATGCTATGACAGAAATCCTGAGGCAGAAAATGCTATGACAGAAATGCTGGGGCAGAAAACGCTATGACAGAAACCCGGGGGCAGAACCGCTATGACAGAAACCCTGGGGCAGAAAATGCTATGAAAGAAACCCTGGGGCAGAACCGCTATGACAGAATGCTGGAGCAGAAAACGTTATGACAGAAATCCTGAGGCAGAAAATGCTATGACAGAAATCCTGAGGCAGAAAATGCTATGACAGAAATCCTGAGGCAGAAAATGCTATGACAGAAACGCTGGGGCAGAAAACGCTATGACAGAAATCCTGGGGCAGAAAATGCTACGACTGAAATCCTGGGGCAGAAAATGCTATGACAGAAATGCTGGGGCAGAAAAACGCTATGACAGAGCTCCTGGGGCAGAAACGTCATGATACGAACACTGTGACTGAAGTGGTGGATGCCCGGGTGGCGTGTTGGGATCCCCCCATGATACCCTACATGAGTACCGGGAGATGAACAGGCGGGTAGGCGCCCCCTCCCCCATGAGAACTGTGAGGCGTGCGGGTGTCCCCTCCATGCTTGGTATAGTTCCAGGGAGGTGAACTGGTGGGTGAGTGGCAAGTGGGTGGGTGATGGATGGACGCCATTCCCCCCCCAATGAGCGCTGGGAGAAGCAGGCAGTCAGTTCCCACGATGCTGGCAGGAAACACCGATGAAAGGGAGAAGCGGGCGGGATTGAGCCAGGCTGAGATGATGGAAGGATGGACAGCCCCCCACATGAACGCCGGGAGAAGCGGCCGGGCGGCACCCTGGCCAGATGGAGCCGTGGGTGGTTGGAGGATGGATGGATGAATGCCCCCCGCTCCCCACCCCCCGGCATGAGCGCCGGGAGAAGCGGGCGGGCGGCTCCCACGGTGCTGGCAGGAACACATGGATAAGAGAGAGAAGCAGGCGGTGGGATTGAGCTCAGCTGAAGGGATGGATGGACGACCCCCCCTCCGCATGAGCCCTGGGAGAAGCTGGCGGGCGGGTCCCTGGCCAGATGGAGCCGAGCAGAAAGTGGGTGGAGGAAGGAAGCATGGATGGACGGACGGTCGTACGCCCCCCCTCCCCCCGACATGAGCGCTGGGAGAAGCGCTGGATGGAACATGGGCTGAAGGGGAGGACGGGCGGGGTGGCCCCCATGATGCTGGTGGAACCTGAGGATGACAGGGGGGACTGGCGGGCGGTCCTCTGGTGGTATTTTTGGTAGAGGAAGCGACATCATAGCTGCGGCCGACAGCCGCTCTGTAAGGAGGCCGGAAGTGACGTACGTCCACCCAGAAACGCCGACGAACCCTGGCCTGACAGAGGAGGAGGCTTAAATAGCCCTCTCAGACTCCTCCCACGAATACAGGCTAGCCTCCGGCTAGCCTTACACTTGTGTTGTGAAATTGCTAAATTACTAAATAGTCACATAATGCTCCCAGAGCCCTTACCTCCAAATGGAGAAAAATACACCGTGGATCGATGTCCTGGGATGGGATCACCTATGTGTCGTTTGTACTCCCAATTGATGTCCGTGTAGGTGGTTATGGACGTGGTTCACGATCGGCTGAGCAAGCCCTCTCTCTGCTGATAGCGTGAAAGGCCTCAAAATCTCGTGGTTCCGTTATGGACGTTCAGTGTTCGCCATTAAAGGAAATAAAAGAAAACAGGCCTCCCATAGTGTAATATGTAAAGATAATACAATTTATTGAAAATGCCAAGATGCCTCTTACATCGAAAAAGTTAAAAACAAGCTTATCTGTATGTAGCCGTGTGTCAAACACACTCCTTGCATCACTTCCGGTCTCTCAAACTTCCGGCCAATCCTTATGCACGTTACATCACAACACGTGACTTCATCAGGGAACAAGATGAAGTCACGTGTTGTGACGTAACGTGCGGTCAGCAGAGAGAGGGCTTACTCAGCGAATCATGAACCACGTCCATAACCACCTTCACCGACATCGATTGGAAGTATGGACGACACATAGGCGATCCCATCCCAGGATATCGATCCAAGGTGTATTTTTCTCCATTTGGAGGTAAGGGCTCTGGGAGCATTACGTGACTATTTAGTCATGAAGATTAACATCAATTTCACAACACAACTGTTTATTTAGAAGATTCACCATGATTATGGACACTCATGATTATTGTCACTAATCTATCACTTTGATGGACTTTTTTGATGTATACACATTTTATTTTGGATTTCAGCTATTCTGTTTACTTTTTCACACTATTTGGGATTATTTTTATGAATTAGAAGTCTGCGCGGATTACTTTAATCATTATATAGTTTTTATAATTTGACTATATTTGTTTTTTTCTTACATTTTTAACAGCTTTGTTGGGGGGCTTTGGTGAAATATCAAGGCTCTAAACAGACCCCCGAAGCTTCCCTTTTCAGACACATGTGGCTTGGAGCATGTGAAAATGCATGTTAGCAGATGTGTGTGTGTGTGGGGGAATGGGGGGGCCTTTAACCATACCTCCTGACTTTTGAACTTGAGAATGAGGGGACATTTCAGCGAAAAAGTGACCAGCGGTAAAAAAGTGTGTGTGGTCAAACATGATAGTGGGAGGGGCTTAAGGGCCATGGTTAACCAAAACCTGGGCTTCTTTGTACCTATAAAATTTGCTTTGATTGCTGTACCACTACAGGTCATGGAAGGCTTGAAGGATGGATCCCTACAGGGCATGGAAGGCTGGAAGGATGGATCCCTACAGGGCATGGAAGGCTGGAAGGATGGATCACTACAGGGCATGGAAGGCAGGAAGGATGAATCACAACAGGGCATGGAAGGCAAGAAGGATGAATCACTACAGGGCATGGAAGGCAGGAAGGATGGATCACTACAGGGCATGGAAGGCAGGAAGGATGGATCACTACAGGGCATGGAAGGCAGGAAGGATGGATCACTACAGGGCATGGAAGGGAGGAAGGATGAATCACTACAGGGCATGGAAAGGAGGAAGGATGGATCACTACAGGGCATGGAAGGCAGGAAAGATGAATCACTACAGGGCATGGAAGGCAGGAAGGATAGATCACTACAGGGCATGGAAGGGAGGAAGGATGGATCACTACAGGGCATGAAATGCAGGAAGGATGGATCACTACAGGGCATGGAAGGGAGGAAGGATGGATCACTACAGGGCATGGAAGGGAGGAAGGACGGATCACTACAGGGCATGGAAGGCAGGAAGGATGGATCACTACAAGGCATGGAAGGGAGGAAGGACGATCACTACAGGGCATGGAAGGGAGGAAGGATGTATCACTACAGGGCATGGCAGGCAGGAAGGATGGATCACTACAGGGTATGGAATGCAGGAAGGATGGATCACTACAGGGCAACTTGTTCCGGTACTAGGCTCCTCTGCGGGACGCAGCCTGGATTTGTGGGACGCCGGGATTTACTTGAAATTCCGGGACAGTCCCGGCGAATCTGGGATGGTTGGGAGGTATGCCTTTAGCAATTAATGGAAAATTAACATCTACTAATGGACAGTGAGTTTCTGTGTGTGTCAGGAAAGCCACAATTATGTGGCTAACATGCAAAGTTGTGAACCTTGCCTTATAGAGATTCACACCGGTGAGCTGCGGTTTGGCCGCAGTGTGATTGTACATGCGGTTTTAGGTACGTTCCCAATAAATTTTATTACACAGCGCGTTTTCTGAAAGGGCATCAAAGATGCGTCATGTAGAACTTTGATGTGCTTTCATGGAAAAAAAATGTATTGGGAGCGCACCTAAAACCGCACATACAATCAGTATGTTTTAATGAAGAGCAGAGTGAAGGACTGCAGGGAAAGTGTAAAGGCTGCATAAGGACAGGACAGTTAGTAGAGGAGTAAACTGGAATGGAAAAGGTGTCAGTCAAACAGCTGTGTGGAATGTCCAGAGCTGAGACCAGAGATTGTAGGACGTGCAGTGCACATTTATGGACGGGACAGCTGATGGACGAAGGTGAAGGGTTAATGTGAACAGTAGAATCTGTGCTGACTTACTATTGTGCAGGGCAGGGAAAGAGACATGCTGGTGAGTTGAGCCGGTGTTCTATCTGAAGCGCTTACCCCCGAAGGAGCGGCTAAATAATTGTTATATCCGCAATTCACGTTTATCACCCAGCTCATCGCAGCCCATAAAATCCAAACACAGTCCATAATGCTTTTTTCTCTTGCTTTATTAATTAACATGAACTGGGATAGGAGAAGGACTTCTTTTGAGATGCTCTTTTGTTACATTATCATCTTTTCACTGTCTCTTACGGGAAAACTAGAATCATTTGCGGATAATTAGGAAATCACCTTGTGTGATTTCTTCAATCAGGTAAGATGGAAGTAGATTTGATAGAGAATAGTTGATAAAGAGTCACTCTGAATAACTTCTTCATCTGCATGACTTTTCAAGAGCACTCCGTATCTCTATATGTGTGCTTGCAGCTTCACTGCTACCTTTTTATCACTACTTCCCATCTACATGGTACTTCCAAATTGAGCTAAGAAAGAGTCACTCTGAATAACTTCTTCTGCTTGACTGATTGGAATCCCAGGGCATTGCTGAACCCAAAGTCACAGGCCATCACCGCCTGTCTCACTGACTTGCGTACCAACATCCCTCAGCCTCTGGCAGTACCCTTCCCTTGGGCTTTCACTCACGTGATCAATAGTCCATGTGCCACTCATAAACGATCGATCGCCCAGTTTCCTTCTGCTTTGTTGCTACTTCTCCCGCAATGAATCTTAGCTCCTTTTTCTCGTTTATGACCCGCTCCCCTCCTCGCAGGGGCAGCCAACGACATCAGTGACTAAATGCTGTAAGATGTCATCTCTTCCTCCATGGAGACCGATTCCCCACCCTTCTCACCAGGGGGGAGCTCCGTTGGCTCCCCGGAGGGGGAAACCTCTCCCCTCCGGGAACCAGGCTGGCTTCTCCACACTCCAACAGGAAGAGCTCTCTCTACCATGTGACCCCGCTTTTATATGAGAGTCCCGGGCATTACCAAGCAAATTAATGATTGGCCGAGACTAGCATACAAACTACCTGCCACTCAAATGAGAAATGAGCAAAAACAGGCCTGCTGTAATGGCACAAGCCTGTCTAAATTTACCTGACATAGTAAACTACCAAGAAAGGTCACCTACCTAAAAGTAGGTGCCCGCTACATACACCCCCCACTTGAATCACAACTGTCCCCAGTTGTGGGGAATTAATTTAGAGTACCTCCTTAATTTTAAGGAGGAAAGAGCATCTCATTAGCTCAATGGCATGGGGAAAAGGAAAATGAACTTGAAAAACAATAACATCAATATCTCTGTACACAATGGCAACATAACACATTTTATACAATTTACATGGCCTGACTGTAGGTCCCTACAGCTAACATTCCATACAAGCGGAACCAAAGCACTGCTCCCTTAGGAGGAATACTCTGCTTACCACAGGCCTTCATCTGTGAGATAGACAGCCGTCACATCTTCAATATTCCTAAAAGAAGACACAAAATATTTCTAACTAATGCTAACTATTATACACACATTAGCAAAGAGAGGGGGTTATCATCCTCTACCAGGTAATTGAACAAATATACAATTCTTTATGACATATATGTTTCTGTTGGGATAATCCCTCCCTCAAAAGGAGTCCAGCAGTCCTCCTGCAGAGCGCATCCCAAACAGACATGCTCAGCAATTCAATCCGTCTGCCCGTTGGCAAATAAACTTTCTGTTTGGTTCTTAAACAATAGTCCTTATAGGAGTACTTGTGCAGCAAAGGGACTTAGCAGAGACAGCACACTCTAGTGTCCATAACTTTGTCCTTGTTAGGCACCATGAATGTGAGTCTCCTGCTGTGCAAAGTATTTGGGGAAAACCCACCCTAACCCACCCTAACCCATCTGCCATCTTGCAGTCAATCTGGGTATGAAATACATTTGTGAATGCACTTCCAACAATCCTGCTCAGAAATAGTACCTTGGGTCAGGTAACCTTTTTCGACTGTCCCCTGGTCCTCTCACCGAGATAGAGTAACTACAGGTATTTTTTCCAGCCTTTACCACCAATACTCTATCTTTGTGAATCGCTCTTCCAAGTCTCCATTCAAGATGAATGTCTTTAAACCGGACCCAAACCTAAAACTGTCAGGTGTCCTTTTTGGCTTAGGAACGTGGAGATAATCCCAAACAAGTTCGTCCTCCCATGCTTCCCGGGAACTTTCAATCATTTCCATAATGTGTTCCGGAACATAGGGGTAGTCGAAGCCCCACTCCTGAGCTACTTTTCTCTGAACCTCTCTTTGGAATCTTGAGAGTCTAGGCAAGTCTTTAGCCTTTCCTCTACCAGGCAAAACACAAGCGTCAGTAGCTCTGCTGACCCATTGTTGAAACGTAGCTGGCCTAGTAGGAAGGGTAGTACTTGACACATTAAACGGGGGTACTGGAGTTTTAACTGTACCAGACAACTTTCCTGACACTCCTGTGGAAGCCTCCACTGAAGTTGAACTTTCCAAGAAATATTCCTCATCACTACTTGAATCAAACTCTTCTGGAGATGATCACTCGAACAGATTGTCCATAGATCCATATTTTTGCAGAATCTGTGGTGATCCCCAATCTACAGCCCGGCCTCCGTCCACCCTGTCCGGCTCACCCGAGGGATCCCCCTGCTGTAACGTAGGCTCCTTCCGGACGGGCAAATGAAAGGGCTTACTGCTAACCGGCTCCTCAGGGGTTTCTTCCAAAGACTGGTCAACAACTTCAACAGTCCCTGGGTCCCCAGCCAAGCTACAGGCTTTTCCATTATATCCTACCTGATCTTCTGGTGGTTCAGATTCAGCTGAATCAGACAGGAGCTCCTCCACTGCTACCGCAGGCGATACGCGACCCTCTCCAGCCTTCCGAATCACCTGTTCTTGCGACAGACAAAGTCCCATTGCAATATTAGCAGAGTAGTATTTGACCTCTTGTTGAACAGGTCCCAATCGTGTCAACTGGATACCACAATGTCCACACTGGGCCCAGGCGGTGACTCCAACCGTAGGCCTCCCGCATCCTGGACACAACATACAGAGCCTCTCCACTCCGTCAATCACTCCCAATGCCAGTCCTCTGGTTAGCTCCAATCGAACACTGGTGTCGATCAGAACCCGGTCCTTCAAATCAGATAGCCGCTGCATGGCAAGTGTATTCCCAACACCTTCCGCCATCTTCACTCTGGCGCGTGGCATGCTGAATGCTGAAAACTTTTCCTCTGGGGCGTGGCTCCACCCCCCACTTGATGGTTCAGCGCGCGAGGAACGGTAGCTGCACATTTTCAAAGTCCTCCCCAGCGACCCCTGGTGGCAGGTACTGTTATACTGCAGGCTATCTTGGCAGCAGTTACTGAAATGCAGACTTTGTTGCTATGGGAGATGGTTAGCAGGAAACGTGAAACAGATATCCCGAACGACGCCCCCACATGAAGCGCTTACCCCCGAAGGAGCGGCTAAATTGTTATATCCGTAATTCACGTTTACCACCCAACTCATCGCAGCCCATAAAATCCAAACACAGTCCATAATTCTTTTTCTCTTGCTTTAATAATTAACATGAACTGGGATAGGAGAAGGACTTCTTTTGAGATGCTCTTTTGTTACATTATCATCTTTTCACTGTCTCTTACGGGAAAACTAGAATCATTTGCGAATAATTAGGAAATCACCTTGTGTGATTTCTTCAATCAGGGAAGATGGAAGTAGATTTGATAGAGAATAGTTGATAAAGAGTCACTCTGAATAACCTCTTCATCTGCATGACTTTTCAAGAGCAGTCCGTATCTCTATATGTGTGCTTGCAGCTTCACTGCTACCTTTTTACCACTACTTCCCATCTACATGGTACTTAGAAAATGAGCTAAGAAAAAGTCACTCTGAATAACTTCTCCTGCTTGACTGATTGGAATCCCAGGGCATTACTGAACCCAAAGTCACAGGCCGTCACCGCCTGTCTCACTGACTTGCGTACCAACATCCCTCAGCCTCTGGCAGTACCCTTCCCTTGGGCTTTCACTCACGTGATCAATAGTCCATGTGCCACTCATAAACGATCGATCGCCCAGTTTCCTTCCGCTTTGTTGCTACTTCTCCCGCAATGAATCTTAGCTCCTTCTTCTCGTTTATGACCAGCTCCCCTCCCCACAGGGGCAGCTAACGACATCAGTGACTAAATGCTGTAAGATGTCGTCTCTTCCTCCATGGAGACCGGTTCCCCACCCTTCTCGCCAGGAGGGAGCTCCGTTGACTCCCCGGGGGGGGGGGGAAACCTCTCCCCTCCGGAAACCAAGCTGGCTTCTCCACGCTCGAACAAGAAGACCTCCTCTCTGACCATGTGACCCGGCTTTTATATGAGAGTCCCGGGCATTACCAAGCAAATTAATGATTGGCCGAGACTAGCATACAAACTACCTGCCACTCAAATGAGAAATGAGCAAAAACAGGCCTGCTGTAATGGCACAAGCCTGTCATTTGCCCTCATTAATTGGAGATTTTGATAAATTGCTGTCTTGACACAACACCCGCAATCGTGTACACTCCGGTACACACTATTATGACCGGACATTGTTAGTCCGCTCCGATACAAACCAACAAAATGGCCGCCTCCGAGGCAGCAACAACTTATTTCTCCTTACCCGCTGTTCTCTCAAAAATGCAAAATCTTCATGTACTGGAGTGTACACGTTTGCCGGTGTTGTGTCAAAACAGCAATTCATCGAAATCTCCAATTACTGATGGTTTACAGTAACCAGAAGTGACGTGATTGGAGATTTTGATAGAACATCGGACAAAGTGAAAGTGACCAATAAGGAAGACTGAAGTGACCTGACCGGTAAAGAGAACAAGCCGACAGGGGGAGGGGAGCTTTGAAGGAGAGGAATGATGGTGGTGCAGTTGATATAAGGCAGAGTTGAAGTTGCTGGAACGAGGAGTTGGGAGAATCCATACATTAAGCAGTAACAGGAGAGAAGATGACAGGCAGGAGAAGTGGCAGAAGCTCCCACTGCGCCCCCATTACCACAGATTAAGACACTGCCCAGGGCAGGTGCCCCTACCACCCCCCCCCCCCTCCTTGTACCAGCCCTGCTCACATCACAAGGTTTTGCAATTCTTTTATGGTTCCAGACAGTGGCGTCGGGAGGGGAAGGCTGACCAGGGCTATAGCCCTGAGTGGGCCCCCAAAAAGCCCTGGGTCTTGGCATTCATAAGAGAATTATTAACCCTGAGCCGTACACAGAGAGTGGGGATCGATCTCCCACTTACCCAGCGTGGTTGAGTGACATACACAAAGTTCCGCCACCTGGACCCAGCTCCTATGATGGACGTCACATTGGTCCCATGCTGGGACCGCAGGAAGTGTGAGGTCCATCATAGGCACCGCGGGTCCTAAAGGCGGGAGTGACACAGCGGCTACTCTGGGTGGGAGACCCCCGCTCTCGCTCTTTGTAGGCATCCAGGCGGCTGGCTCGCCTATCCTGGCTCTGGCTACCGTCAGTGCTGTCTGAGTGGTAATGCATGGGATGGGCACAACCACACACTACAGGTAAATCTGAGCTGAGCCGGCGCCTGGTGGATTGCTACTGGTCTATGATCCAATCCTTCTCCCTTCTTTGTTTTCACTTCAACCACTGCAACCCTTGCAAAATAACTCCCAGCCAGTACGATATCTCCGAGCCAGTGCGAGAACCCCCAGCTAGTACAATAACTCCAAGGCCACTGATAACAGCAATCGTGGTTCACACACTGGTCCTTCGCCCCAAATTATAACATTAGTTACCATCCTCTGATACATTGAATGATTGAATGGTATCTGACAGGGATGCTGGGTGTTTTAGAATTCTTCTGAAAGCCTATTATCACCACACCTACATGCAAAAGAAAGGAAATTTGTCAAAACATTTATCAAAAGGATCCTGCTATCTATCTTCCATAACTCAACCCCAATTATGTCCAACCCTACCACACTTATCTCTCACCTGAGTACACAGACATTCCCACTTAGGTCCCCTCCTGAAAAGCTAGATGGCAATTACAGCTACAGCTATAGTTCTCAGTTTCAGCACGGTTTCAATACTGTCATCAAAGTCTTTATAGTCTTCTATTCCTTCGAACATCACATACCGACTAGGTTATGCCACAAGTCATTCCCCTTACCTATTTCAATATATATAATTCCACAATGAATTGGGGACAAGCCCCATATTTTCTTCTGTATTAAGCAATCAATTACATGTAGCCAAGTACTGGGCCTGTCCTGGCCTACCTAATGGTGACCGCCAGAGTTAGGGACAGCCGACATCTTTTTTTGTAGAGTGGGTTAGGAGGCATGGTGGGTGCAATGTAAAGTAGATTAATGGGCACCAGACACTTCTTGAATGCAAAAAGATTTATTTTCTCTTAAACAGAACTGTGGGAGAGAGGGTTTAGGGCCAGGACACCCTTTAGTAGTTGCAATGTTGGTTAGCAGACTCCGAGACTTCTATAGACAGACAGCCATGCAGGAAAAGGTATCTAGCCAGACACCACATCTGCATGTGTAGACACGCTGTCTCCTATGGAAACAATTTTGAACAGTTTCTAACAAAGGTTGCAATGAACTGTTTCATATCCTCCACAATCTCCTCCTTAGATCTTCGATCAACTGAGCTCCCAGTCTATCACCTAGACCCGATGACCCACTGCCACTGGATCCTCTGTGCTCTTCCAATCTTCTCACTCAGTATCTTCCTCAAGCGTCACCCCCGCATCCCTGTTGGGTCCCTAGCTTGGCAGATACTCCTCAAGCTTCACCTCACTGGTCTGCTCAGTCCCTGGCTTGGCACACAAGGCTGCTCTGCAAGTGTCACCTCCGCTGGTTGGGTCAATGGCTTGACACCTGCTGAAGTTTCCCAATTCTTTACCATCCCCGGTTGGTGAGATTATTGCTCTGGTACTTGCTTCAGCTACTCACTGTGGTCCCTTAGTGGTGACAGCTTCCCCTCTACCTTCAACCACGACAGGTTTTCCAGCCGGAAGAACCATTAGTTTTGGGTGGACTGCAAGCCGCAATCCCAACCCTGAGCTGCTCTTTTGCTTCTGGATAGGCCCTCAGACAACCTAGCAGCCAGATGTCCCAGGGATAGGCCTCATGCTCTGGCCTAGCAACATGCGGAAGACTTAGTCGAGTGGATGACCAAGCCGTCCTCATCCTCCTCATCCTCTCTCACCCATGCCCAGGGTACTTTGTCTGGCAAAGCAGCGGCCTCTTCCCTCAGCTCAATGTCATCAGTGACTCCTTCCCTAACCCCACCATGTCCTCCTGAGGATTCCCTCGAACTGTTTGACCATAGTGTTGGGTACATGCTCCAGGAGGATGCCCAGCGTTTAGAAGGCTCTGATGATGATACTGAGCTCGATGAAGGCAGTAACGTGAGCACGGACAGAGGGGGTGCCCAAGAAGGACAGCAATCTGGCAGTCATGCTCCCCCTGCTGCAGCATACTGCCAGGTTTGCTCCAGTGATGAGGAGGGAGGGGATGATGAGGTCACTGACTCAACGTGGGTGCCTGATAGGAGAGAGGAGGAGGAGGAGGCGGCACATCACCAACGAGGCAGGATGCCCTCCAGGGGCCAGCCTAAGGGCAGCACACTGACTGCATCACACCCCAAAGCTCCACATGTGCAGGGCGCTGCAGTCTCTGCGCGTTATTCAAAAAGTTCTTTGACGTGGGCCTTTTTTGAGACGAGTGCATCAGATTGCACCGCTGCTATTTGCAACATAGGTCTCAAGCGTATCTCGCGTGGCCAAAACATCTCCCGCTTGGGTACCACATGCTTGACCAGACATATGTTGACCTGCCATGCAGTTCGTTGGCAAGCGTATCTAAAAGACCCACACCAAAGAACAAAGAGGACCTCTCCTTGCTCCTCATCATCTGAGATCTCAAACCCCACTATACCTTCAGTCCTCTCTGAGACCTGCACTGAGAGGAATGAAGGTGTAGAATTAGGTGTGTCACAGCCAAGTACTTGTGGGCAATCTGCTTTCGGTACACCGACGTCAGATTGTACCAGGCAAATTTCCCTGCCCCAGCTGCTGCACCGCCGAAAGAAGTTTGCTCCCAGCCATCCACATGCCCAGCGGTTGAATGCTAGCTTGGCAAAATTACTAGCACTTCAACTGCTGCCTTTTCAGTTGGTAGACTCTGCCCCCTTCCGTGAGTTTGTGGAATGTGCGGTTCCTCAGTGGCAGGTTCCCAAACGCCACTTTTTCTCACGGAAGGCGATTCCGGCTCTCTACCAGCATGTGGAAGGCAATGTCCATGCCTCGCTGGACAGGGCGGTCAGCGGTAAGGTGCATATTACCGCTGACTCATGGTCCAGCAGGTATGGACAGGGACGTTACCTAAGTTTCATGGCACATTGGGTGACTCTGCTGGCAGCTGGGAAGGATGCAGGACAAGGTGCAGTAGTGTTGAAGGTTGTTCCGCCACCACGCCTCCAAAATGCCACTACTAATGATTGTGACACACCTCTCTCCTCCACCCCCTCCTCTTCTTCTTCCTCCATGGCCTCTTCCTGTGCTTTGTCCTCGGAACCAGCGGTGCTCCGTAGGCCTTCAAGGGGCTACGCATGTACGCAGGCCAAAAGATGTCATGCGGTGCTTGAGCTGGTGTGCTTGGGGGACAGGAGCCACACTGGGACAGAGGTTCTGTCACCTCTGCAGGGGCAGGTTCAGAGGTGGTTGATGCCATGCCAACTTAAGGCAGGAATGGTGGTTTGCGACAATGGCACCAACCTCCTCTCTTCCCTCTGACAGGGACAAATGACCCATGTGCCCTGTTTGTCTCACGTCCTTAACTTGGTGGTGCAGTGGTTCTTGGGCAGGTACCTGGGCTTACAGGATGTCCTGAGGCAGGCCAGGAAAGTCTGTGTGCATTTCCGCCGGTGCTCGGCTGGTGGACCTCCAAAAGGAGTTTAACCTGCCCAAGAACCGCCTAATCTGTGACATGCCCACCAGGTGGAACTCAACGTTGGCCATGCTGCAGCAGCTGTACATGCAGCAGAGGGCCATCAATGAGTACCTGTGTGACTATGGCACCAGGACATGGTTAGGGGAGCTTGGTTTTTTTCCCCACACCAGTGGGCCATGATCAGGGATGCATGCACTGTCCTGTCACCATTTGAGGAGGCCCTGAGGATGGTGAGCAGTGACAGTGCATGCATCAGTGACACTGTCCCCCTTGTCCACCTGTTGGAGCACACGCTGCGTGGAATAATGGACAGGGCACTTGAGGCAGAACAGAGGCAGGAAGAGGAGGACTTCCTTAGCTCTCAAGGCCCCCTTTATCCAGACAGTGTTCCTGCGTGCCGCCGATCACACAGGAAGAGGAGGAGGAGGAGGATTGTGTAAGTATGGAGGTGGAGCCTGGCACTCAGCATCAGCAGCAGTCTTTAAGGGATCATTTAGAGTCCCAAGAAACACATGGACTTGTACGTGGCTGGGAGGAGGTGGCTGCGAACCAAGTCATCCTTAGTGACCCAGAGGACTCCGGACCGAATGCCTCAGCAAACCTACGCTGCATGGCCTCCCTGATCCTGCAAAGCCTGCGTAAGGATCCTCGTATTCGTGGTATCAAGGAGAAGGACAAATACTGGCGCGCAACCCTCCTTGATCCACGTTACAAGTGTAAGGTTGCGGACCTTATCTTGCCGTCGCAGAGGGAGCAGAGGATGAAACATCTTCGGGAGGCCTTGCAGAAAGGTCTGTGAAACGCGTTCCCAGAGACTGGGAGGTTACAAACTCCTGTTTCTGGACAAGGTGTTGCTGAGGCTTCGGTCAGTCAAAGAAGGAGCGGTGGAGAAGGTGGCCATCTGACCGATGCGTTCAGACAATTTTTTAGTCCGCAGCCCCAAGGTATGATCGGTTCCAGCAACCATCGCCAGCGTCTGTTTTACATGGTGCAGGAATACCTAGGGGCAAGATCTGACTTGGACACCTTTCCCAACAAAAATCCTCTGGGTTACTGGGTCTTGAGGATAGATCACTGGCCAGAGCTTGCGCAATATGCAATTGAGCTACTGGCCTGTCCTGCATCCAGCATTCTTTCGGAACGCACATTCAGTGCTGCTGGAGGCTTTGTAACCGATCACAGGGTGCGTCTGTCCACCAACTTGGTCGATCGACTGACTTTCATAAAAATGAATCAGTCTTGGATCACCACCAGCTACCAAGCACCTGATGCTGATGTAACTGAATAATTTTTTTTGAAATCTCAGATCCCTTCAAAGACTGCCTATACTGATGCTAAGTGACTATCCCTGAGTAATTATCCTCTTCCTCCTCAATGATCACGCTGATAGCTTGTAAGAACATTTTTGGTTCTGGGCGCCGTCACCAGTGCCTAAGGCCCAATTTTTCGGCCCCTGTTTAACAGGGGCGTGCAATTACAATTTTTGATGCAATACTTTGCAGCAGGGCTCGTTTCTGCGTTCCAGCTAGTGTACTGGTACTGTACTGGTGATCCTACAATAGGGATAAAACTTTTTCGCAGAAGAGAGTTTAATAAGACTCGTGGCCACTCATTACAATTAGAAGAAAAGAGGTTTAACCTTAAACTACGTAGAGGGTTCTTTACTGTAAGAGCGGCAAGGATGTGGAATTCCCTTCCACAGGCGGTGGTCTCAGCGGGGAGCATTGATAGCTTCAAGAAACTATTAGATAATCACCTGAATGACCGCAACATACAGGGATATGTAATGTAATACTGACACATAATCACACACATAGGTTGGACTTGATGGACTTGTGTCTTTTTTCAACCTCACCTACTATGTAACTATGTATCTATGTAACTATCTGTGAGGGGTTGCAGTGTTGTGGCACCAGCACCAGTGCCTAAGGCCCAATTTTTCAGCCCCTGTTCAACAGGGGCATGTAATTACAATTCTTGATCTACTATTTCACAGCAGGGCCCATTTCTGCGCCCACCAAGAGCGAGTGAGGACTTACAGTGTTGTGGCACCAGCACCACCACCACCAAAGGCCCAATTTTTTTGCCACTGTTCAACAGGGGCATGTAATTACAATTCTTGATCTAATATTTCACAGCAGGGCCCTGTGAGGCCTTACAGTGTTGTGGCAACAACAAGTGAGATGAAATCTACCCCAGGAAGGGAAATTCTCTCCTGTAAGAGTTAATATGGGAAAAACATTTCTCCTTTCCACTGATGCTTTCCAATCCTTGTTTCCCTATGTTTTCCAAAAAGCTTAAAAAAGATTTTTTGGCTGGAGCTAAACACGTTAAAAATGTACAAGTTCAAAATTACAAACAGATTCTACTTAACAACAAACCTTCAGTCCCTGTCTTGTTTGCACCGCCTGTATACTGCTGTTCAGAGTACATAGGGCCTGGTGGCCCCACACCTTTCCTTATTTTAATTTGGGTGCGGGGTTCCCCTTAATATCCATACAAGACCCAAAGGGCCTGGTAATGGACTGGGGGGTACCCATGCCGTTTGTCTCACTGATTTTCATCCATATTGCCAGGACCTGACATTACATTAAACCCGCAAGCAGTTTTAAATGACATTTTTTTCCTTTAAAAATTACATTTTGTGCAGGGACTGTTCTAAGCACGGGAAACACGCGTCACTTTACAGGCATACTATAGACACCCCTCAGGTACGATATTTAAAGGAATATTTCACTTTTTTTTTTTTTACTTTAAGCATCATTAAAATCACTGCTCCCGAAAAAAACGGACGTTTTTAAAAGGTTTTTTTGCATTGATCCATGTCCCCTGGGGCAGGACCCGGGTCCCCAAACCCTTTTTAGGACAATACCATGCAAATTAGCCTTTAAAATGAGCACTTTTGATTTCGAACGTTTGAGTCCCATAGACGTCAATGGGGTTCTAGCGTTCGTGTGAATTTTCGGTCCGTTCGCAGGTTCTGGTGCGAACCGAACCGGGGGGTGTTCGACTCATCCCTACTCAAAGGCAGTTTTTGGAGTAAAGTTGTTGTTTTCATTGACAATGGGGGTTATTTACTAAAGGTAAATCCACTTTGCACTACAAGTTCAGTTTCAGTGCAGTCTCAAGTGCACTTGTAGTGCAAAGTGTATTTTCCTTTAGTAAATAACATCCAACGGTGCTTTCTAATTTTACACAATCACGGCATTTTCAGGACTCCCCAAATTTCGGTCATGGTGTTGAAAATTATTAATATTTTTGTCAGTAATGCATTACATACATTAACAAAAAAAACAAGGTGTGTGTGTAGCAGACCCACAACATAATAATAATAGTTAGCCGAAGAAGAGATTGTCACCTCATGTGTCAACGAAATTTAGTTTGCACTGTTGAAGAAAAAGGCCAAAAAATTACAACATTAATAAAAGATAACCGAGGAGACAGATAAAAGAAAGCCAAGCAGTAAATCAAAGCAAATATTTGTCCAGTTTCAAATATATTTTTATTTAAAAAATGTCTTAGACATTGTCTGGCATATCGATGGCCCCCCTACCTGCAAAGTATTCCATGTATCTTATACGGACCTCGCGGGCACTCTGAGGGGGGCAAGCCAGGACGGCCAGCTTCAAGCGCCGTCAGGGTTGGTTCATTAATATTAATTCTGGCCTCAGGCCCAACTGAGCCAGCATAGTTCCAAGAATTTCTCCTTAAAAAGTTGTGGAGAACACAGCAAGACAGGATGATGTGATTGAGTTTATATTCCGCCATGTGTATCGGTGTAAGAAACAGGCAGGACCAGCTAGCCATTATTCCAAACGTGTTCTCCACCACTCTTCTGGCCAGCCGGTAATTAAAAAACCTCTGGTCCGGGGTGAGGGTCCTCATAGGGAATGGCCGCATAAGATGGTCCCCCATCCGCAATGAAGATGAATGGGAGTCCTTCCGCATTGTCTTCTGGAGGTGGCAAGCCCAAGCTGCCATTCTGGAGACGCCTGTAGAACTCCGTCTGGGCGATGACTCCACCATCTGACATCCGGCCATTCTTCCGCAAGTCCACATACAGGAACTCGTTATTAGCCGACACCACTGCCAACATCACAATACTATTGAACCCCTTGTAATTATAATAGTATGACCCTGAGTTGGGGGGGTGGGACGATGTGGACGTGTTTCCCATCAATTGCCCCTACGCAATTGGGAAAGTCCCACCGCTGGGCAAAGTGGGAGGCCAGAGTTTGGAAGGAAACTCTGGAGCCAAACAAGAAAAAAAAATATTCATTTTGCACATAAACATTGAAAGCAGATTAGACACAAACATTCTTGGCCAACATCAGTATAACATTTATTTTAGGGAGTATTTAAAGACAAAGGTACATTTTTACACATTTTAGGGGATGTTTAGGGTAAAGCACTACTATGGAGCTGACAAAATACATTGTTAAGTGACTAGACGAGGTGGATATAGGCCCAGGAGAGCATGCTGGGGAGGTAAGTGAAGGCAAATATGCATGAAGGACAACATTTTTTTTTTTTAAATCCAGCATGCATAAGAACAAAGGGGACATTCACAGCATATTACAATCATGGTAATTAGGGAATAAGGAAAGTAATGCATTACATTAGCAAACATTAAATACAATAAAATGTTATGTTAAAGGATAAAAATCTTACCTTCATATACTCCTTCTGCAGGACCTGGATGATGGCAGAACAGGTCTCCGGGATAATGATCCCCAGAGCCTGGGGGGAGATGCCTGTCGAGAACTTCAAGTCCTGCAGGCTTCTCCCTGTCACCAAGTACCGCAGGGTAGCGACGAGCCTCTGCTCCGGAGTGATGGCGTGCCTCATGCAGGTATCCTGCCTGCTGATATAGGGGGTCAGCAAAGCCAACAAATGGTGAAAAACGGGGTCCGTCATCCGGAGAAAGTTCCTGAAATCGTCAAGATTATTCTCACGGATCTCATGGAGCAAAGTCATATGAGAGAACTGGTCACGCTGAAGCAACCAATTCTTGGTCCATGAACTCCTCCCCACCCTGTTCATGGACTGGACTTGTGTCAAGGTCAGGACCCCAACACCAAGCCCCCGCACAGCACGAACTCTACGAGGAGTACGCATACGAAACATGGCTAGAAAATGGTCAGATGCTCAGAACGTAGTAACAGAACGCGCTGAAGAACAGCAAGGCCTGTGAAGAGCGACCTGAAATTCAGTAATGAACGGACAAGAACACACTGAATAAACCAATGGGAACTCACTACACACACTGAAGACCAGATACAAACCCACAAGCACAAACTGAACAGCAGAAAACGATCTGAAAACCACGAGTCTGAAAAAGCGCGAATCGTCTCTCACAAAACTTTTACTGACACGAGATTAGCAAAAGCAGCCCAAAGGGTGCCGCGCTTGGTATTGAACTGTCCTTTTATAGTCTCGTCGTACGTGGTGTACGTCACCGCGTTCTTGGCGATCGGAAATTCCGACAACTTTGTGCGACCGCGTGTACGCAAAACAAGTTTGAGCCAACATCCATCTGAAAAAATCCATGGATTTTGTTGTCGGAATGTCCGATCAATGTCCGATCGTGTGTACGGGGCATAAGATTGTCCTGTATTTGTCTCCATCCATCTTCCCATCAACTCTGACCAGCTTCCCTGTCCCTGCTGAAGAAAAGCATCCCCACCACATGATGCTGCCACCACCATGTTTCACGGTGGGGATGGTGTGTTCAGGGTGATGTGCAGTGTTAGTTTTCCCCACACATAGCGTTTTACTTTTAGTCCATAAAGTTGAATTTTGGTCTCCTCTGACCAGATCACCTTCTTCCACATGTTTGCTGTGTCCTCCACATGGCTTCTCACAAATTACAAACAGGACTTCTTATGACTTTCTTTCACCAATGTCTTTCTTCTTGTCACTCTTCCATAAAGGGCAGATTTGTGGAGAACACGACTAATAGTTGTCCTGTGGACAGATTCTCCCACCTGAGCTGTGGATCTCTGCAGCTCCTCCAGAGTTACCATGGACCTCTTGGCTCTTCTCTGATGAATGTTCTCCTTGCCCGGCCGGTCAGTTTAGGTGGACGGTAGGTTTCCAGTTGTACCATACTCTTTCCATTTTCCGATGATGGATTGAACAGAGCTCTGTGAGATATTCAAAGCGTGGGATATTTTCTTATAACCTAACCCTGCTTTATACTTCTCCACAACTTTATCCCTGACCTGTCTGGTGTGTTCATTGGCCTTCATGATGCTGTTTGTTTACTAAGGTTCCCTAACAAACCTCTGAGGGCTTCACAGAACAGCTGCATTTATACTGATACTAATTAGGTGACTTCTGAAGGCAATTGGGTCGATTATAGTTAGGGGTATCAGAGTAAAGGGGGCCAAATACAAAGCCCCCCCCCCCCCCCCCCCCACTTTTCACATATTTATTAGTAAAAAATTTTGAAAACCAGTTATCATTTTCCTTTCACTTCACAATTCTGTTCCACTTTGTGTTGATCTATCACATAAAATCCCAATAAAATACATTTACATTTTTGGTTGTAACATGACAAAAGGTGACTTCTGAAGGCAATTGGTTCCACTAGATTTTAGGTAGGGGTATCAGAGTAAAGGGGGCTGAATACAAATGCCCCTCCCCCCACACACACACACACACACACACTTTTCACATATTTATTTGTATAATTTATCATTTTCCTTCCACTTCACAATTATGTGCCACTTTGTGTTGGTCTATTACATAAAATACATTTAAGTTTTCGGTGGTAACATGATAAAATGTGGAAAATTTCAATGGGTATGAATACTTTTTCAAGCCACTTGTAAGTGCAGCTGGGAGATGGGAATTCCTCCGCTGCTTATGATTCATTGCTAGTTTTCAGGTGGGATACCTACCTTGGGCGGGTTGGGACTCGTGTCTGAACCCCTCTGAGCTCATTCCTACCCTGGAGAGTACCCCGGGGGCTGGCAACCCACACAACTTCATTGTCGGAGTATATTATGTGTTCTTGTTTTTCCTTCTGTCTTTTGTCTTGGGTTTTCATGCCCACCACACAGAATATGTATTGCCGTGTACACACGGGTGGACTTTTTGGCATCAAAGGTCCAACGGTCTTTCCGACGGACTTTCTAACAAACGGACTTGCCTACACACGATCACACCAAAGTCTGACGGATTCGTACGTGATGATGTACACCGGACTAAAATAAGGAAGTTGATAGCCAGTAGCCAATAGCTGCCCTAGCGTGCGTTTTCGTCCGTCGGACTAGCATACAGACGAGCGGATTTTTCGACCGGAAAATTTTTAAACATGTTCCAAATCTAAAGTCCGTCAGATTTTCAACTGAAAAAGTCCGCTGCAGGTCCGATGGAGCCCACACACGGTCGGATTGTCTGCCGGATTCGGTCCGTCGGACCAGTCCTGTCGAAAAGTCCGCTCGTGTGTACGCGGCATAACAGGCAAGAATTGCGTAGCAAAATTTTTAAAACAATAAAGTAAAAAAGAAAATGATAATAAACAGACCGAATAAAGAACTTACTAAAAGTGTCACTAAACCCACATCATAAAAATCCATGAATAAATGATGTATTCCATGCTCTTCATTCTCACTCATCACTATGAGATTCCTTTTCTGCAAAAAACCTGGTTGATCCTGCTGCTCTCTATCTCCCCCTCCTGTCCATGTCACCAATGCAGTCGAGGATTTTGCAGAGCACTGGTGGCAGCTCTGCACATGCTCAGTGCTTTGAGTGAGTTTCTATGCTAAGCATTTCCTCCCTATCACATCTGAGCAACCCATGTGACTATAGAGTCACACATGTGGGCGTATACACAATGACAGCCCACTCCCCCCCTCCCTCCTCCTCCACCAACCAGCTAAACACAATAGGGGCGGGATATTACATGTAGATTGATGGAGGCTTCACCCCCCTGGAGGCTGGAGGGGGTTTGACACAACCTGTGACTGGCAGAAATCCGCCCTCCCCATGTTATTGCCAAAAAAAAAAATTTTTGATTTCAAATATAAATTTGTAAGACAATTTAAAATGGTTTATTGATATTAATGATTCATTTTTACTCTGTATTCCAAAGGCTGTTTTTATTTTGAACATGTGACCAGCAGCAGAGAACTAGAAGCTCCTCCTGCTGATGTTTCCCTGCAGACAGACTGGGAGAGAGCCGGGTCATGTGACAGCTGGATATCAATTAGGAAAAGGGTACTTGGATTTTTTTTTGTGAAAATAATTACATTATATTCTTGAAATGCCACGAAATACGCCCCTACTGGCAAAATATATATACCATAATTAAGGATCTTACTGGCCTAGCACTTGATCAGAATCCAGCAGCCTGTCTATTATATCTTAGCTCTCTTTCTAAAAGTGAATATCAGCAATCAGTGGTGAGCAGGCTCAGACTGGGACAATAAATAGGCCTGGGCATTTTAGACTGAGCAGCCCATGGCATATTTACCGAGAGGCACGGAGAGCATGGGACAGAGAATGTGGGGGGGTGTGGAGAACACAGGGGATTAAGGAGAACACTAGGGGGGCCGGAGAGCATGGGGGGGTGAAGAGCACGGGGGGTGGAGAGCACTAGGGGGAGCCAGAGAGCACAGGGGGGTTGGAGAGCACAAGCAGGGGCAGAGAGCATGTGAGGCGAAGAGCACAGGGGGGCGGAGAGCACCGAGGGGGCGGGGACCACAGGGGGCTGAAGAGCACAAGCAGGGGCAGAGAACACAGGAGATGAAGAGCACTGGGAGGGTGGAGAGCACAGAGGGGCTGGAGAGCACTGGGGGGGCGGACAGTACAGGGGTGGCCGATGAACACAGGGGGGCCGGAGAGCACTGGGCGGGGCTGGAGAGCACTGGAGGGGCCAGAGAGTACAGGGGGGCTGATGAGCACAGGGGGGTCTGAGAGGACTGGGAAGGGCTGGAGAGCGCTGGGGGGGGAAAGTACAGGGGGACTGATGAGCACAGAGGGGGCCTGAGAGTACAAGAACATGCGGCCCCGGCCCACCGGGCAAATTCCCAGTGTGCCCTATGGCCAGTCCGGGCCTGGTGGTGAGACATCTTTTAAATATGGCTAGGGCCTGTGTGCCAACACATTGGAAATATCCCCATCCCCCCCACTATAGGTCAATGGATCAGAGCAGTAAATGAAATCATGAGAATGGAGGAACTTCCGGCATAAATAAGCATGAAGCCCACTTTACCTTGTCAACAAAATATCAGGTACCTGTTGACCATTGATCTGCCTAGGTACGGCAACTCTGGGAAGTATGGCATTTTAGTAGATTCAATATGAAAGAGGAGACTGGGAGGGGGGGGGGTAGAGGGGAGGGAGGGGATTTACTAAAACATTTAATGTGAAAATGGCTTAATGTAGCTTAACGTGTAATACAGTGCCTAAACCTCAATCAATTGCCCTGAAATTATGCACAGCCTAAGTTCTCAACTTCCCAAACCTACCCAAGAAGTTTCATGCGATTCGGTGTACCACAAGGCAAACTATGGACATTAAGATTGTTTTTTGGAGAGCTTAACGTACAAAAAAGACCTTGAATGTTAACCACTTTCCCCTAAACTTCACACAATAGAAGACTCTATCCATGCCAACATATTCTGAAAATTTCAGCTCATTTAGTAAATCACACCAAAAGTTATTCACATTAAGCCATATTTTACAATGCTAAAACGATTAATGTAAAGAGCTTAACGTACCATAATGTGCCTTAACCTCAATCAATTGTCTTAAAACTTTGCACAGCCTAAGTTCTCAATTTCTCAAACCTATCCAAGAAGTTTCATGTGATTCGGTGTACCACAAGGCAAACTATGGACATTAAGCTTATTTTTTGGAGAGCTTAATGTGGCTTAATGTACAAAAATGACCTTAAATGTTAACCAATCTCCCCCAAACTTCGCACAATAGAAGACTCTATCCATGTCAACATGTTATGAAAATTTCAGCTCATTTGGGTAATCACAACAAAAGTTATTCACATTAAGCTATATTTTACAATGCTAAAACATTTAATGTGAAAATGGCTTAAAGTGGAGTTCCACCCATTTTACACAGTTCCTCACTCAGGTATACCCTGTAAAAATCCTTTTCGCCATGGAAATTCTTTTTTTTTTTAAAAGGAAATACCTTAATTAACTTTTTTTTCTCCAGCATTTCTGGTAGCCCCCGCCGAGGCGAATACTTCACTAGACAACCCAGGAGTCCTTGTGAATCACCTAGTGACGAAATCTCACGATGATTGACGGAACGTCTGCCAACGCCGCTATGGCAACATGTCAGGACTCAAGCGGAAGGAGTGCCGTGCGGTGGCATTACTGCGCAGGCGCAAGATGTGGAGGTGCCTGCTGCACCGATTCCCGGAAATGGTAAGAAGAGGGCTTCAGATGCCCACAGTGGAGATGGACACTGCCAGCTTCCGAGATCCAGATCTTTTTATTTATGTTTGAATAGAAAAAAAGTGAGTACTAGAATAACACTATCTAAGGATTGCATACAAAGTGGATCAAGTTGAAGTGGAGTCTTAAAACAAAAAATTTGAACTGGGGGACTGGCACTCCGCTTTAATGTATCTTAATGTAGATAAACGTGTAATAAAGTGCCTACACCTCAATCAGTTGCCCTGAAACTTTGCAGAGTAAGATCTCAACTTCCCAAACTTATCCTATAAGTTACATGCGATTCTGTGTTCCACAAGGCAAACTAGGGACATTAAGCTTGTTTTTGGGGAGCTTAATGTGGCTTAATGTACAAAAAAGACCTTAAATGTTAACCAATTTCCCCCAAATTCATTCAATAGAAGACTCTATCCTTGCCAACATACTCAGAACATTTCAGCTCATTTGTTAAATCACACCAAAAGTTATTCACATTAAGCTATATTTTACAATCCCAAAACATGTGGCTCAGTGTAAAAAGAGCCTAATGTACCATAATGTGCCTAAACTTTCATAAATTGTCTTGAAACTTTGCATAACCTAAGTTTTCAACTTCCATAACCTATCCTAGAAGAGTCATGGATTTTGGTCTCCCACAAAGAAAATGAAGGTGTTAAGCTTGTTTTTTTGGGGAGTTTAATGGGGTTTAACTTACAATAAAGTGCCTAAATCTTAATTGCCTTGAAACTTTGCACAACCCAAGCTTTCAGCTTCCCCAAACCTATCCTAGATGTTTCATGGATTTTTGTTTTCCACAAAACAAGTGAGTGACATTAAGCTTGTGAAGCCCCTACCACCTTTTGTGTAGTGGCTGTAGTGTGGGACAGCCAATGGGGGAATATTATGCGTATGTGTGTACTCACCAGCCATTCACTAGGGGTTTCTTGGCCAGTGGTGCATGCTGGGGAAGTGCATATATACTTAGGAGAATTGCCATATGCTCAGTCTTCATACAGCCTACATCCAGGCTTGTCCTGGAGATGGGAATGCTCAAGTGTGGGAAAGGTTTGACTAGGACTCAAGCCTAGAGGAGGCCTCACATGCTGATTGAGGAGGAGAACCAGAGATGCTGGATATCTACTGGAAGTATCTGTTACTGGAAAGGACCTAAGGAGCAAATCTGGTGTCCCTCCTACTGAAGATCTTATGTCTATTCCCTATTCATCTGTTTTTCTAATACCCAGTTCCAGCCTGTGCTTCTATTGATTCTGCACTGTGGAATGTTGAAAGGGACTGGTGAGTCTGGAGTTATGTTATAATCTAGTTTTGCCATGGATGTTCTCAGCCCTATGCCTTCTGTCAGTTATTGAGTTCTCCAATAAAGCATTTAAAAATGTACTTAAAATGACTGGCGCCAAACCTTTCTTTGATCGCACAGCCCTTCACTGGTCTAAGATCTGTCCGAGATCAAAATGTCAGTCTTCCCTGCCTCTGGGTGTCCATGCTATGCCTCTGGGGGTCAGGGGGTGCTGTACTTTTTTTGGGGATGTTATCCAATTTCCTCAAAATTCCCACAATGGAAGACTGTATCTATGTCAGCATATTCTAAAAATCTCAGATTGTTTGTTAAAACAGACCAAAGGTTATTCACTTTTATCAATTTTATTATAGTCCTGAAACATTTAATTGGAATAGCTTAAAGGGTAAGTTCTCCTTTACAGAAAATCTGTAAGGTGAACTTACACTGGATCCCCTCCCCATCCTCCTCACCCACACGAGTTCCCCCAAGGGAGAGCGGCTCTCCAATGGGTCACTCAAGAAGAGGAGGAGCCAGGATCACCGCTGAGGGACCCCAGAAGAGGAGGATCCGTGCTACTCTGTGCAAAACCAACTGCACAGAGGAGGTAAGTATGAAATGTTTGTTTAAAAAAAGAAAATGAACCTTTACATATCCTTTAAGCTAAAGTCACTCATTTCCCTTGTGGGAAACCAAAATCCATATTCAGGATAGGGTTGGGAAGATAAAAACTTTGATTGTGCAAAGTTTCAAGGCTATTGATTACCCACTTCAGCCCCGGAAGGATTTGCCCCCTTAATGAATAATAAATATGCCAAAAAAATGTAAAAAAAAATTTCTTCATCAGTTTAAGTCAATATATATTCTACATATTTTTGGTAAAAAAAAAATAGCAATAAGGGTATATTGATTGGTTTGGGCAAAAGTTATAGCGTCTACAAAATAGATAAAAGATTTATGGCATTTTTATTATTTATTTATTTGTTACTAGTAATGACGGTGATCTGCGATTTTTAGTGGGACTGCAACATTGTGGCGGACAGATCGGACACTTGACACTTTTTTGGGACCATTGACATTTATACAGCAATCAGTGCTAAAAAAATGCACTAATTACCACACGCATCGGGTCCCCCACCGTGCAGCGGGCACGTGCCTGCTATGGCTCCTAAAGGATATTTCTTCGGGGGCGTGGCCAAGATGGCGATGTGAGCGGCTGCTTCTCAGAGAGCTCCGCACATCGCCGACATAATCCGGATCCATCTGGCTTCTAAATCCTCCGGACACATCCCTGCTGTCTCTGGGGGGCTCACAGACCCTCTATCTCTTGAGGGGGAGGAAAATTTTTTTGATCCGGGGTCGCGATCGGGTCCGCCGGACGCTCCGGCCTACCTCGAGGCACTAGGCCGCAGCCGCGGACTTTCCTGGCGGGCCGCGCCGCGATCCGGATGACCCCTGGTGCGGTCGGCGCCTCCGGAAACATCACGGCCCACCACGGGCCTCAGATAAAAGCTCCGGCCTAGCCACGGCCGCGGAATCGGCCCGGATTGCATCCTCAGGCCCTACGAACAGTTAGGCCGCATCCGCGGCCTCCCCTGAAGATCTGAGGCCGCCGGAACAGCTGAGGGTGAGACTGACCCCAGAGATCTGGAGGGGGAGAGCCCAGGAAAGCTGAGGGTCTCCATCTGGATTGTGGAGCAGGCCCTAGACCATCTCCTTCCCTGACACCCTGGGAGAGATACACTGAAAGTCCCTGTAGGCCTGTGGAAGTCCGAGGACAGCCCTGATTTTACTCAGCCTGCAGGTGAGGGGGCAAACTCTCTGGGGGGCACGTACAGCTCTAAACATACTGACTGTATACCCCTGAACACCCCCCCTGATAGTCTCCCACAGCCAGCCACTAATTACTGCCCAGACTGGGGCCTTGCTAATCTGAATGAGGCGCAGATCTTTTAGTGCAAAATATAGCAAGGGGGGCAAAAGGTTGGCCTTTCCACCACAGTCGGACTTCCCCCAGACGCCCACCTGTCCCACTCCGGAGGCCCATACCACACGCAGCACACATAGAGCCTCACAGACAAGCATCATGGAGCCGGATGACTCTCGTCCCCCCTGGCTGGCGGACGTCATGGCGGCCATAGCAACTTGCCAATCCACATTAACAACAAAAATAGAGGCTGTTCAGCTGGATATGGGTCTAATCCGTCAAGACATAGACAAAATTAGGTCGCGAGTTACCGAGACGGAACAAAGATTGAGTAACACTGAAGATACCGTGGCGGAACATGGAGCAACACTCCGTACGCTCCAGACCAAAGTAAAGGCCTTAGAATACAGAGCTGAAGATGCGGAGAACAGAAACCGGCGCAATAATCTTCGTATTATCGGTTTACCGGAGGGGGCGGAGGGGAACAATCCTACCTCCTTCATAGAGGGCCTGCTGCGAGACCTCCTACCGGAAGCCCGATGGTCACCCTACTACACAGTTGAGAGGGCACACCGTATACCGCCTAAGCCAGGGCCTCCTGGATCCCCTCCTCGCACCTTCATACTCCGTCTCCTTAATTTCAGAGACAGGGATGAAGTTCTTCGTGCCTCCAGAAATGTTGGGGACCTAAGATTTCAGAACACTAAACTGATGATTTTCCCTGACTATTCGGTAGAGACCCAAAAACTCAGGAAATCGTTTGACCAGGTTAAGGCCGCACTGAGATCACGCAACATTCGCTATAGTGTACTCTTCCCTGCTCGCTTGAGGGTCCAGGATGGCGAGACGACTCGATTTTTCACCACACCAAGGGAGGCCTCTGTCTGGCTGGATTCTCTGCCACAGATCCGTTGACCGACCGATCGGTACACACCGAATCTCCTCTTTATTCTTTACTTGTAACAACCTGGGCCCAAGTCTGAATTCACATACGAACTGCTCCATGGATGACTTAGTTTTGTTGCACAGGTTGTGCCCAGTTCATCCCCATGATGTGTTCAGACTTGAGGGGGGTAACCAACTATCCCCTTTCAGGAAAACTCTAAGTTAATGCCCCTGCCTAAGCATTTGGTCAGGAGACTGTTGAGCTATGAGGCTTCATGTTACCTGCATACCTGTATCCTCTTAGTGATGGATCGACTTCACTGTGGGGTCACAACACGATTTAATTCTTCTCTGTTTGACTTCTAATACCCCACAGCCTGTTATAATCCATTAGCGGAGTTCTCACACTCGAAGGGCCGCTTGAACTGTTGCTTGCCCCCCCGTGTGCAATTTAGGGGGGTCGGGCTCGCCTCTTCCACGGACCCCTTGCTGCAGCCGGCGAGCTGAATTGGTTTGGGATTGAAACCCGCCTCAGTTTGGGGGGGCTGGGTGGGGTGGGGGGTGGGGAAAGTTCCCCTAATGGGGCTGTTCTAATTTACGTTAGAAGTTGGACTGTTTTCAGTTTGGTTCTGTTTTTGTTTTACAATTGTTTTTTTAAAAAAATTGACTCATCAGCATTGCAATGTTTTCAGGTATGTCCGTTATGGGTCCGGGGGTCCAGTTCGGGAGCCACGACCTACATTGATCCTAACATTATTATCATTCTGAGTAACCATGTCCTCCCTTAATATTGTTTCCTGGAACACTAGGGGACTGAACTCCCCGGTTAAGCGTTCCCTGGTGTTCCAATTCCTTAAAGCTTACAACCCACATATATGTGTGCTCCAGGAAACGCATTTGATAGGAAGTAGAGTTTTGGCCCTCAAAAAAACGTGGGTGGGTTATCACTACCACTCCACGCACTCCAGTTTTTCCAGGGGTGTCACTATTCTGATATTGAAATCCCTTCCTTTCCGGCTCCTGGATTTGGCCCTCGACCCTGATGGTCGTTATGTCATCATACATGCTAAAATATACTCTCTAACGTGGACCATTGTGGGTTTATATTTGCCTCCTCCGGCTTCACTACTGGTGCTCAACCAGATCACCGGCAAGATAGCTGAATTTGCATCTGATAACAATATTATATTGGGTGATTTCAATCTAGTCCCTGATCCGGATCTTGATAGACTGGCGTCTGCGGGGTATCACCATCCTGGGTTGACTGAGTGGGCGGACACGTATGGCCTGACTGATGTGTGGAGGTGGAGACACCCCCAGACCAGGGCATACACATGCCACTCGGCCTCTCACAGGACGTTCTCCCGGATAGACTTAGTCTTCGCGGGAAGTCCGGTCCTCCCACGGGTTACAGATATACGAATACTCCCTAGAGGAATTTCTGACCACGCTCCCCTGCTGTTGTCATTGGACCTTTCACTGGGCCCTGTAGACAAGATATGGAGGCTCTCGAGGTTTTGGATTTCAGACACGGCCGTAGACTCTCAATTCAGAACGGAGCTGCTTGACTTCTGGGTGGTAAATGTGGGCTCGGCTGACCCCACAGTTGTCTGGGATGCATTCAAGGCCACGACGAGGGGACAATACCAGACCATTATAGCCAGAGTTCGTGGGGAGCGCAGGGCAGAGTTGGTAAGGGCTGAGAGAGAGGCAAGTTGTGCAGAGATCCTCTTTGTTCGTACCCGGGACCCTATACACTACTCACATTTACAATTGATGACATCGGAGGTGGTTCGTCTTCGTACCACTCTTACCCAGAAAAAAATGCTGGCTCAATCCCAACGGATTTTTGAGCAGGGGGAGCGAGCGGGTCGCTTGTTGGCCTGGCTCTCCAGGGAGCAGGCGGGGGGGATGAGCATCTCCCACATCAGAGACCCTTCGGGACAGATAGTCCACACACCGGAAGAGATCAATAGCTGTTTCGTGGAATTCTATAAATCTCTCTACATGTCCAGGGCAGACTATAGGGAGGAGGACCTGGTGGCATACTTAGACAGTATTGATGTCCCAACCCTTACGGTAACATATCGTGATAAGCTTGATGCCCCAATTACATCCTTGGAAATACTCCGGGCACTCAAATCAATGCAGACAGGGAAAACACCGGGACCCGATGGAATCCCTATAGAATTTTACAAACAATACGCTGCAGAACTAGTAGACAAGCTTCAGGACCTCTTCTCTGCGTCGATGCGCCTCGAGAGACTCCCGGATACAATGAGTGAAGCAATTATAGTGGTGATCCCCAAGCCCGGGAAGGACCCTACTTTATGCTCCTCGTATCGCCCCATATCTCTCCTGAATGTGGACGCAAAGGTCCTGGCAAAAGTACTGGCCAATAGGCTTAACCTTGTCATCACTGCCCTGATCCACAGAGATCAAACAGGCTTCATGCCCGGGAGAGGTACTGACATCAACATTAGGCGTCTTTATACTCATATAGACAGGGCGGATGGGGAGTCCGGAGGAGTGGTGGCCTCACTCGACGCAGAGAAGGCTTTTGATTCCGTCGAGTGGGGCTACTTATGGGAGGTGCTCTCGCGTTTTGGGTTTGGCCCGGGCTTCACAAAATGGCTCCGCATGCTATATCATAGTCCTTCAGCCAGAATACGCACCAATGGTTGTCTATCGGAGAAGTTTAAATTGTTTCGGGGTACGAGACAGGGGTGTCCCCTCTCCCCGGGCTTATTTGCCCTGGCGATGGAGCCCCTGGCTATACTGCTGCGGGCTGACCCCGGGGTGAGGGGGCTTCAGGTGGGCCCAATCGAGGAGAAGATTTCGCTGTATGCGGATGACGCTCTGCTCTATTTGGCGGACGCGTCGTCCTCCCTGCAGACTGCACTAGGTCTAATTAACCGATTCGGCGGGTACTCGGGGATCCGTATTAATTGGGATAAGTCGATACTGTTCCCGCTCCATCAGTCGACCCCTAGGATCCCACACGTGCAGCTTAAATGGGTAGAGGACTTCAAGTACCTAGGGATTAAGATTAGTGGTAAAGTCCAGGATTATATGGACGATAATCTGCGACCACTTATGACACAGCTAACGGCTAGGTGTGCTTCTTGGCGTTCCCTCCCACTGACCCCGGTTGGCAGAGTAAATCTGCTAAAAATGATTTACCTTCCCAAATACTTATACTTTTTTCGCAACACACCCATCCATATCCCTAGGGCTTTTTTCCAAAGATTGGAGGGTCTGCTGATACACTTTGTGTGGGCTGGGAGGCCACCCAGAGTGGCCAAGCAGATCCTATATCTCCCATTATCCGGGGGGGGACTGGCACTACCGAACTTTCAAATTTATTACTGGGCAGCTGTTCTTGTTACGGTTCGGTGGTGGTTCTCCCAGCCCGCACAGAATCCTGCTGTTACTCTTGAAGCAGCCATTTTGGGTTCTTTTGCAGCCCTGAGCAACCTTCCGTTTCGTGGACTTCGGGCTAGTCAGTCCATGACAACTCTGATGCGAACCACTGTAAGGGTCTGGCAGGAGGCCAGGAGGATATATGGGAAACCCAATCATATCTCACCTCATATGCCCTTATGGGGCAATCCCATGCTCCCTCACCTTTATAGTATACCAGACCCCTCTATCTGGGCAAAAAAGGGTATCCTCACACTAAAACATATAGTTCAGGATGGTAGGCTTAAGACTTTTCAGGCCCTGAGGCAATCATTTTCTATCCCTTCCTCCTTCCAATTTAGATACTGGCAGCTAAAGCACGCTTTTGAAGCTCAGTTCCCTGCCCCCCTTATTTTGGAACCAGACTCCATTGAACGGCTCCTGATTTCTAGCGTGATGGGGAAGCCACTTTCAACGTTATATCTATACCTCACAGTAGAGTATGACACCAAACTAACCAAGACATGGGAAAAATGGAGGGTCGATATCCCTTCCTTGGATGAAGAGGAATGGAAGGAGTGTTTAATTTCCTACATTCCTTCCATGATAGCGGCGAAAGATAGGTTCATACAATTTAAGTTCCTACACAGAGCGTACTTCACCCCACAGAGACTGGCGCGCATTTATGATCAAAGGGACCCCAATTGTCAGAGATGTAGGCAGGAAGTGGGCACCTTTTGGCACATGGTCTGGTCCTGTCCCAAACTCAAACCCTTTTGGTTAGCAGTGGCCACCACACTGAGCGATGTCACAGGTTTGAATGTACCGGTTGACCCTCAGATACTATTGCTTAGCCATTTGGAGGATATTGAGGGAGACAGATATAGTAAACTGTGTCTTACCTTCGCATTATATTATGCTAGGCGTGAAATATTAATGGTATGGAAAAGGGCAGAGCCTCCTACTTTGGCATCATGGAAAAGGTCAGTGAACATGGTACTTCCCCTGTACAGATTGACATATGAAAGTAGGCAATGTCCAGGAAAGTTTGATAAGATCTGGTCCTCTTGGGTAGATGCCTCTGGGGCCCCGGAACCCCCTCTCGCATAATTATTATGCTATGAAACTGGTTGGAGGAAATCTAGTGTCTCTTTGACTGCTCTCCCGCTGCCTGTTCCCTCTTCCCCCCCCTTGCCTTTCCTCCGTTCTTCTTCCCCCCCCTCTTCCCCCCCTCCCCTTTCCTCCTCCTTCCCCTCCCCCCCCCCCCCCCTTCCTCCTCCCTATCAAGTTGGATTGAAAATGGTTACTTATGTAAGTTTATCTACGATGCTATAATACTATAATGTATTAAGGTGTACTGTTAAGTGATACTTCTGATATTTGCACAATTGGAATATCTGATAGGCAATGACTACAGGTTGAAGGTTGATTTTAATGTCATTTTCTTCTATACTTTGAATGTTTTAAATCACTCTGTAAAGTAATGCTGATTTGTTTAATAAAATTTTCTGTTAAAAAAAAAAAAGGATATTTCTTCAGTGTTGTCACATGAAAAGATATAATACAATATTTACAAAAATGTGAGGGTGTACTCACTTTTGTGAGATACTGTACCTCTTATGTGCAGTGTTTTTTTTTACAGAGCAGCCCTGATCCTCCTCTTCTCAGTTCCCTCCCTGGCGCTCCTGGCTGCTTCCTCCTGCCAAGTGCCCCCACAGCAAGCGGCTTGCTATGGGGCACTCAAGCCAAGCTGTAGCTTTGTGTGTCCATTTAACCACTGAGCCATGGTTCGGCCCGCCCTCCTCTCCTGATTGGCTACCTGACTTTGATTGACAGCAGTGGGAGTCAATGACTACACTGCTGTGTCTCAGCCTCTTCAAAACAAGCTTAACCACTTGCCAACCAGCCACCGCAGTTTTGCTGCGGCAGCATGGCTTGGCTGGGCGAAATGATGTTATGTTACGTTGCTTCGCCCTGTGGCCACTAGGGGCATGCCCACAGAGACTATGCGAATGCCCGGCGGGCGCAATGTCAGCCGGGCACCCGCGATTGCTTGTGACACAGCGAGAACCAGGATCTGTGTGTGTAAACAGTGATCTGTCATTTCCCCTAGCAAGTCCCATTCCCCCTTCAGTTAGAACGTGCAGAGGGAACACAAATAACCCCTTGCTCGCCACCTAGTGTTAACCCCTTCCCTGCCAGTGACATTTTTCCAGTAATCAGTGCATTTTTCTAGCACTGATCACTGTAAAAATGCAATGGTCCCAAAAATGTGTCAAAAGTGTACGATGTGTCGCCATAATGTCGCAGTCCGGATAAAAATCGCAGATCGCCGCCATTACTAATAAAAAAATAGAAGAATAAGAAAAATGCCATAATTCTATCCCCTGTTTTATAGACACTTTAACTTTTGCGCAAACTAATCAATACACGCTTATTGCGTTTTTTTTTTCCCCAAAAATATGTAGAAGAATACATATCAGCCTAAACTGTGGAAAAAATGTGTTTTTTTTATATATTTTTGGGGTATATTTATTATAGCAAAAAGTAAAAAATATTGTTTTTTTTTTCAAAATTGTCGCGCATTGTTTTGTTTATAGAGCAAAAAATAAAAATCGCAGAGGTGATCAAATACCACCAAAAGAAAGCTCTATTTGTGGGAAAAAAAGGATGCAAATTTTGTTTCTGTACAACATCGCACGACCGCGCAATTGTCAGTTAAAGCGACGCAGTGCCGAATTGTAAAAAGTGCTCTGGTCAGGAAGGGGGTAAAATCTTCCGGGCCTGAAGCGGCTAAAGGTATTTTAAAGTCAGAAGGTTTATTTATCTTCATGCATTCTATGCATGAAGATAAAAAGCCTTCTGTGTGCAGCAGCCGCCCTAACATTACCCTGAGTCCCATCTAGATCCAGCGATGACATTGCAAGACTCTGACAATCACAGGCATGACTCCTAGAGGCAGAGGCACTATGGGATTTGTAGTTTCACTACAGCTGGAGTGCCGAGCTTGCCTACCCCCTGACTTAAGATAACAACATAATACATTTTTTTTTTTTTTAAGGACAAACAAGGCTTTCTTTTTGTGAATATTGTCCTGCAACAATAATTATTTTTTGCAATCCTTAGACAATTAAATGTAATAAAACTAAACAAAAGGCATTTTTTTCTTTCTTTTGGTATATATATATATATATATATATATATATATATATATATATATGTATATGTAAACAGGTGTCAAAAATATTAATAAGCAAAGCAAACAAAAAACAGAAAAAAAGTTTAACTATTAGTTAATAAAAGGAAACAATCACCAGGAAAATTACAATTGAATAGAGAAAGAGAATATAGAGTTAATCAGCCCTGATTAGAGAAAACTAAAGAGTTAATAAGGCGTTCAACAGAGGAACATTTAATTAGAAAAAACATTTTTTTTTCACTTGTCAAGGTTGCTTTAAGTCCTCATGCACACGGACGTTTTTACAGCTGCTTTTTTGAGCTTTTTTTTCAGCTTAAAAAGGCCTGTCTATGTTAGTCTATGGCTTCATGCCCACCTAGGCGTTTTTGAGCTGCAAGTGGCATAGGCGTTTTTAAGCTGTAAAAAAAACACAGGACCAGTGGGTTCTGAGAGACGTTTTTGAGCTGTAAAAACGTTCTAACGCTGAAAAACGCTCAAAAACGCTCAAAAACGTCATTCACCAACGTTTTTTAGCGTTTTTGATCCATTGAAAAAAAAAAAAAAAAAATTTGAAAAAAAAAAAAACGCTCAAAAACGCTAATGCGGAAAAACGCTCAAAAACGCTATTGCAAAAACGCTGAAAAAAGCTGAAAAAAGTTTAAAAAAATCACTGCAAAGATACTGGCGTTTTTCATAACATTTTTTTAACAGCCTGTGTGCATGAGGGCTAACTCTCTTCACCTGCAAATCGAAGTTCATCCCTTTAATCTGTGAATGCAAAACACAGAAAGTTACAATTGATACAATGTTTCAATGTAACTTTCTGTGATGTGGTTGTTGATAAACATTGCCAGCCTGCTTCCTTTTTTTTGACAGCTCCGGCTGAATTGTTGGGCACTGAGACAGGGAAAGCTCAGCGAAGCTGGCCCCCCTACAATCAGCACAAATAAAAACTCAAGTGTGTTTCTTTAGTGCTACGTTTGTGCTGTTTTGTGCCGTAAAAATTTACATTTGTGCTGCTTTTATTTTTAAGATATTAGCAATTGTTTTTTTCCAGACCATGACATCACCTAGCCCCCCTACAACAGCCAAATCACACAAAACTGGTCTCGTTGGTTAGTGCTACGTTTGTGCTGTTTTGTGCTGCTAAAATTTCTGTCCTACCTTTTATCGTTTTCGCGTTATTAATGATTTATTAAAGGTCACCGAAGGTCACTTAGCCCCCCTACAACAGCCAAACAAAATGAAAACGGGCTGGTTGGTTAGTGCCACGTTTGTTTTGGTTTGTGCCTATTTACTTTCCATTCTATCTCCTTCGGTGACCTTTAATAAATCATTAATAAAGCAAAAACGATAAAAGGTAGAACGGAAATTTTAGCAGCACAAAACAGCACAAATGTAGCACTAAAGAAACACACTTGAGTTTTTATTTGTGCTGATTGTAGGGTGGGCAAAGTGAGTGGGGTTTGAAAAAAAAAAAAAACTGTTATAACTTAAAAACCATAACAGCACAAATAAAAATTTTAGCAGCACAAACCAGCACAAACGTAGCACTAACCAACGAGACCAGTTTCGTGTCATTTGGGTGTTGTAGGGGGGCTGACTGACCTTTGGTGACCGTTAATAAATCATTAATAACACGAAAATGATATAAGATAGAACGGAAATTTTAGCAGCACAAAACAGCACAAACGTAGCACTAACCAATGAGACCAGTTTTGTGTCATTTGGGCATTATAGGGGGGCTGAGTGACCTTTGGTGACCTTTAATAAATCATTAATAACGCAAAAACGATAATAGATAGAACGGAAATGTTAGCAGCACAAAACAGCACAAACGTAGCACTAACCAACGAGACCAGTTTTGTGTCATTTGGCTGTTGTAGGGGGGCTAGGTGATGTCATGGTCTGGAAAAAACAATTGCTAATATCTTAAAAATAAAAGCAGCACAAATGTAAATTTTTACGGCACAAAACAGAACAAATGTAGTACTAAAGAAACACACTTGAGTTTTTATTTGTGCTGATTGTAGGGGGGCCAGCTTCGCTGAGCTGACAGGGAAGCATCCTGGCAGCAGAGCAGAAGGACTAGATGTACTAGACATGACCTGTATACACTGATGACATGTTTTTGGGTGTGTCTAGTGCGCCCAAAGTCTGCAACTGGTTAGGGATCGTAAAAAAATGGTTAAATGTGAATAACTTTTGGGGTGTTTTACCAAACGATCTGGAATTCCTAAATAGGTTTGGGAAGTTGAGAACATAGGCTGTGCAAAGTTTCAAGACAATTGATTGAGGTTAAGGCACATTATGGTACGTTAAGCTCTTTACATTAAATGTTTTAGCATTGTAAAATATAGCTTAACCACTTCAATACCGGGCACTTAGACACCTTCCCGCCCAGGCCAATTTTCAGCTTTCAGCGCTATTGCAATTTGAATGACAATTGCGCGGTCATCCATCACTGTACTCAAACAATTTTTTTTATCATTTTGTGCCCACAAATAGAGCTTTCTTTTGGTGGTATTTGATCACCTCTGCGGTTTTTATTTTTTGCGCAACAAATAAAAAAAGACCAAACATTTTGAAAAAAAACACGTTTTTCTTTGTTTCTGTTAAATTTTTTTATAAATAAGTACATTTTCTTCTTCAATGATGGGCACTGATATGGCGGCACTGCTGGGCACCGATGAGGTGGCACTGATGGGCACTGATGACGGGCACTGATAGGCGGCACTGATAGGTGGCACTGATGGGCACTGATAAGCGGCACTGGTATGCGGCTCTGATGGGCACTCATAGGTGGCACCGATGGGCACTCATAGGTGGCATTGATTGGTACTTATGGGTGGCACTGATGAGCACAGATGGGCACTGACAGGTGGCACCGATGGGCACTGACAGGTGGCACTGATGACACTGATTGGTAGCACTGATTACACTGATTGGTGGCATTGCTGGGCAGAACTGAAACATAATGGTGCCAATCAGTGCCCATTTGTGGGCACTGATTGGCAAAGATTGGGCACATGTAGATGGCCATGGGGTACATACCTGGCCATTCACATGTTGCCCCTTCCCTGGTGGTCCTAGTGGCGATCCCTGGTGGTCCAGTGTGGTGATCTGAGGGGGGGCTGCGCTGATAAACAATCAGCGCAGAGCCCCCTTGTCAGGAGAACCGCCGATCGGCTCTCCTCTACTCGTGTCTGTCAGACGCGAGTGAGGAAAAGCCGATCAATGGCTCTTCCTATTGACAGCGTGATCAGCTGTGATTGAACACGGCTGACCACGTGGTAAAGAGCCTCCGCCGTAGGCTCTTTACCAAGATCCGTGGAGCGGTGTGTCACTCTGACACACCGCCCCACCGATCGCCGCGATGCGTGCCCCCGCGGGTGAGCTGCGGCATGTTATCCTGCTGGACGTTATATGACGCCCAGTCAGGATAACTGAACCACCGGGCGGGAAGTGGTTAATGTGAATAACTTTTGGTGTGATTTGTACGTTAAGCCACATTAAGCTCTCCAAAAAACAAGATTAATGTCCATAGTTTGCCCTGTGGTACACTGAATTGCATGAAACATCTTGGATAGGTTTGGGAAGTTGAGATCTTAGGCTGTGCAAAGTTTCAGGGCAATTGATTGAGGTTAAGGCACATTATGGTACGTTAAGCTCTTTACATTAATCATTTTAGCATTGTAAAATATAGCTTAATGTGAGTAACTTTTGGTGTGATTTACTAAATGAGCTGAAATTTTCAGAATATGTTGGCATTGATAGAGTCTATTGTGTGAAGTTTGGGGGAAATTGGTTAACATTTAAGGTCTTTTTTGTATGTTAAGCTCTCCAAAAAACTAGCTTAATGTCCCTAGTTTGCCCTGTGGAACACTGAATCACATGAAACTTCTTGGATAGGTTTGGGAAGTTAAGATCTTAAGCTGTGCAAAGTTTCAGGGCAATTGATTGAGGTTTAGTCACTTTATTACATGTTAAGCTACATTAAGCCATTTTCACATTAAATGTTTTAGTATGTCCCGGGAGGGAGGGGGTGGGAAAGAGAAGGGAGGAAATCATTTCCACCCTTTTTTTCTTTTCTTCTCCCCTCCCTCTCTTGTTAAGAGGGGAGGAGAGGCTTGGAGTGGGAAGAGGGAGTAGGGAGCTAAAGGAAGGGGACGAGAGATGGCAGACCAAGGGGGCTCTGCTGTGCAACACCCCCCCCTCCCCTACCCCCGTTCGCTGTCTGTCAATCGGTCTTTCCGGCACTTACCCCAGTTAGGGGATGGGTATTGGGTATCGGGTATCGGTGGGTTTCTGGATTTAGGCAGCAGTGAGCATTGGTGGGCATCAGGCATCAGGCTTTGGTGGGCATTGGTGGGAATCGGGCAGTTGTCGGCATCAGGCTCCTGTGTCTTCTCCTCCTCCTCGCTTCTGCCGTGCATTTCCTCCCCTCCTAAAAAGAACACCAATATATACTCTTGTTGCACAACATAGGTACATCGTAATAAAATGCAAAAATATAAAAAGAGGTCATCATTAATACTATAGTGTGTTCGCATATAATAATCTTTATGGCTCAATGCATTTCCTGGACATTATCCTCGTCGCCAAGAGCCACCAATATAGACTTTATATATTTATTCTTACATGGTAACTAAATTATTTAATAGTAAAATGAATGCTGTGCCTTAGAAGTGCCAGGCCAATAGCCCAGAGTAATATCAATGATAAATAAATTCTTATTACTGAGGATATAAAATGTTACAAATTGGATCCAAATAAAGAGAAAACCCGTCTTCCCACCAACAATGTGACTAATAAAGACTCATCACCGCTCTGTTATTTTGTATATAATCCAGAGACGTCTTCACCGGCCATGAATCCCCCATAATTTCCCCTACAATCCCCCCCATTATAACAATATGTAGTCATACCCGTCCCTGGAGCACCAGCCATGGTCTCTGCGTTGTGTTTGCTTCCTCCAGATTTCTGGCTCCTCTCTTATATACTCTTCATCCTCTTTCACTTTCCTTTTCTGCGAATATCAGTGGAAAATTCCATATTTATATATATAATAGGCTCCTCTCTCTACAAATACCTTTACACACACATGAACTTTAATGACATCCCAGTCTTAGTCCGTAGGGTTCAATATTGAGTTGGCTCCGCCCTTTGCAGCTATAACAGCTTCAACTCTTCCAGAAGAGCATTTGTGAGGTCAGGCATTGATGTTGGATGAGAAGGCCTGGCTCGCAGTCTCCGCTCTAATTCATCCCAAAGGTGTTCTATCGGGTTAAGGTCAGGACTCTGTGCAGGCCAGTCAAGTTCCTCCACCCCAAACTAGCTCATCCATGTCTTTATGGACCTTGCTTTGTGCACTGGTCCAAATCATTTGGTGGAGGGGGGATTATGGTGTTGGGTTGTTTTTCAGGGGTTGGGTTTGGCCCCTTAGTTCCAGTGAAGGGAACTCTTAAGGTGTCAGCATACCAAGACATTTTGGACAATTTCATGTTCCCAACTTTGTGGGAAGAGTTTGGGGACGGCCCCTTCCTGTTCCAACATGACTGCACACCAGTGCACAAATCAAGGTCCATAAAGACATGGATGAGCGAGTTTGGGGGGGGGGGGGACTTGATTGGCCTGCACAGAGTCCTGACCTAAACCCCATAGAACACCTTTGGGATGATTTAGAGTGGAGACTGCAAGCCAGGCCTTCTCATCCAACATCAGTGCCTGACTTCACAAATGCTCTTCTGGAAGAATGGTCAAACACTCCCATAGACACCCTCCTAAACCTTGTGGACGTCCTTCCCAGAAGAGTTGAAGCTGTTATAGCTGCAAAGGGCGGAGCCAACTCAATATTGAACCCTCCGGACTAAGACTGGGATGTCATTACAGTTCCTGTGTGTGTAAAGGCAGGCGTCCCAATACTTTTGGTAATATAGTGTATAGTATGCCCACACATATGTAGCACACATATGCCAGTCTGCTGTACATAAAGTTTGCCTTAAAGCTAAACTAATAAATAAATATATGTTGCTGCGCCCATGCCCTCATACATATATTTATTTTTTTGTTATTGATTCATCAGGTTGTATGCAGCCACCCATTACAAGATCGACAAACACACACGCCAATTTTAAGGTAGCGCGGGATAACACACTCTTTCCTTATACCGGAGCTCCAGGCTGGGCAAAAAAAAAAGAAAAGTCATCAGCTACAAATACTGTACAAATCCTGCAGCTGCTGACTTTTAATATAAGGACACTTACCTGTCCAGGGAGCCCGCCATGTCGGCACCGACCCGTCCCTTACTAAGGGAAACAGGAAGTGAAGCCTTGAGGCTTCCTACTACGCATGCACGAGTCGCAGGGAGCTTTCTGAATGGTCCCGTCATCTTCTGGAGCACACACAGCCTCTGTGCCAATCATACAGCCTCTGTGCCCATCATACAGCCACTGTGCCCATCATAAGCATCCTCTGTGCCAATCATATGCAGCCTCTGTGCCGATAATACAAACACTGTGCACATCATATGCAGCCTCTGTGCCCATCATATGTAGCCTCTGTGCCAATCATATGTAGCCTCTGTGCCAATCATACAGCCTCTGTGCCCATCATATGTAGCCTCTGTGCCAATCATACAGCCTCTGTGCCCATCATATGTAGCCTCTGTGCCAATCATACAGCCTCTATGCCCATCATACAACCTCTGTGCCAATCATACAGCCACTGTGCCCATAATATGAAGCCTCTGTGCCCATCATATGCAGCCTCTGTGCCCATCATATACAGCCTCTGTGCCAATCATACAGCCACTGTGCCCATAATATGAAGCCTCTGTGCCCATCATATGCAGCCTGTGCCCATCATATACAGCCTCTGTGCCCATCATACAGCCACTGTGCCCATCATAAGCATCCTCTGTGCCAATCGTATGCAGCCTCTGTGCCGATAATACAAACACTGTGCCCATCATTTGTAGCCTCTGTGCCAATCATACAGCCTCTATGCCCATCATACAACCTCTGTGCCATTCATACAGCCACTGTGCCCATCATATGCAGCCTCTGTGCCCATCATATGCAGCCTGCGCCCATATGTGCTGGGGGCGTTTGGGGGGGTCAGATGTGTGCTGGGGGGGCACTTTGCGAGAGAAGAGGGTCAGTGCAAGGGGGGGTGGAGGGGTAGGATATGTGCTGGAGGGGTCCTTTGGGAAGGTAAGGTTGCCAGATTTCATATCCAATCCACACTTCTATATCTTCCTCCTGCCAACCCCCCCCCCCCCAGCACATATCCTCCTAACCTCTCGATCACTCCACATATTTTCTACCTTGTCCTCCTTTCCAGCTGCCCTCCCCCCCTCCCTCCTCCATCTACAGAGCATAATAAAAACTTTCTACAGACCTGATATCAGCATGTCCCTGCTCCCCTCCTCCTCCTCATGTGTGTACAGAATGGAGAAGGAGGAGGAGGGGAGGAGCTTTTATACACTGACACTCTGCTCTGCTGAACCAAGCTGCTGTCAGGGAGAGGGGAGACTCGTCACTCTCAGTGCAGTCCATGTGAATGATGTGTCTGGGTGTGGGGCAGAAGTAAACCCGAACACATCATTGAAAAACTGGACTGTACAGGTGGCAACCCTAGTGCCGCCCAGGGCCGGACTTAACATTGGGCTTGACTGGGCTCAAGCCCATGGGCCCCGCCCAATAGGGGGCCCCACGGACCTCAGCCGAGTGTACTCGTCTATACTCATCTAGTTCCGCTCACAGTCACGCCTAGTCCCGCCCTATGATGGACATGACACAGGGACTGGGCATAACTCTGAGTGGAGCTATCCGAGTACACTCGGCTATGTATGTATATTGGCGGCGCTCGGCTCTGCTCACAGTCACGCCCAGTCCTGCCATTGGACCTGTGTTATGTCAATCATAGGGCGGGACTGCGAGAGGAGCCGAGAAAAGTCAACAGGAGCCGAGATACACAGGACTGGCTCTGTGCATCTCGGCGGCGCCTTATTTAAACTGCAGTGACACGGACAAGGCTGCAGATGGACGCTGTGCAAGGCTGCATTGATGAGCATTTAAATGTAAGTTTTTTTCCTTAAATAGTTTTTTCCCTTAAAATTCCTTAAACTCTTATCTTGAGGTTTGCTGATTGGTTATTGGCAGTTACGTAGCGCCTCATTTACTGCTGTTGAGAAAACCTGTCTGCATTAGACAGTGATGTAATGGCGGACAAGCGGTATCAGATTGGCGCACCTAAAAGAAAACGAAAGGTTTAAAGTAATGTATAGAAGGGGCCCGAAAGTGACTCAAGACCAGGGGGCCCCCACCACCCTAAGTCCTGCCTGCCGGTGACGTGATTTGACACAGTGGGAGCCAATCAGCGGGTCTGGGGGACCTTATGTCAGCTGGGACTCGCCGATCGTTCTCGAGGCAGACAGAACGGCGGACTGCCAATATAAACAAGGCAGATCACCATTCTGTCAGAGGGGAAGATGGAGATCTTGTGTTTCTGTCAAGCAGTCAAAGCACCTCCCACACAGTTAGAAAGCACTCCCAGGGAACACATTTAACCCTTTGTGCGCCCCTGATGTTAACCCCTAACCTTAGTACAGTGACAGTGCATATTTTCAGCACTGGTCACTGTATTAGTGTCACTGGTCCCCAAAAAGTGTCACTTAATGTCAGATTTGTCCACCACAATGTCGCAGTCCCACTAAAAATTGCTGATCGCCACTATTACTAGTAGAAAAAATTTTTTTTTTTTTAAATTCCATAAATCTATCCCATAGTTTGTAGACACGATAACTTTTGCACAAACCAATCAATATACACTTATTGGGATTTTTTATTTATTTTTTTAAAATATCTAGCAGAATACAGATCGGCCTAAATTGATGAAGAACTTTGATTTTTTTTTTAATTTATTGGATGTTTTATAGTAGAAAGTAAAAAATATCATTTTTTTTTCAAAATTGTTGCTCTTTTTTTGGTTATAGAGGAAAAAATTAAAACCGCAGAGGTGATCAAATACCACCAGAAGAAAACTATTTGTGGGGAAAAAAGGACATCGATTTTATCTGTGTAGAGCGTCGCACGGCCGCGCAATTGTCAGTTAAAGTAATGCAGTGCCGTATCGCAAAAAATGGCCTGGTCATAAAGGGGGTAAAACCTTCCGGAGCTGAAGTGGTTAAAGTGCTAGTAAAGTGTAGGGAAGTGTTTATTTGTACATTGAGCTTGTTTACATTCATGCCTGGTAATTATCATAGCATTCTTATTACAAACAGATTCTTCCTGTTAACAGGTTGTTTCCTGTCCCTGCTTAGGGGTCTGGAAACCCCTCAAGGCTATATATATGGATGTCTTACAGGAAGTGACGGAGAGTGTGGACAGCCACATGCTGGGCAAGTCAGAGGTGCTGAAGGCTGATTTTGTGCTGCATCCATCCAGACTGAAAAGGAATAATAGGCAAGTGTTACTGCACTGTGTAGCTCACTGCTTGTTATATTACTGTCACTCCTGTGTGGGAATTAGAGATACAGTGTCTGGAAAAAGTATTCATACCCCTTGACATTTTCCACATGTTGTTACAACCAAAAATGTAAATGTATTTTATTGGGATTTTATGTGATAGACCAACACAAAGTGTCACATAATTGTGAAGTGGAAGGAAAATGATACAAATAAATATGTGAAAAGTGTGTGGGGGGGGGGGCATTTGTATTCAGCCCCCTTTACTCTGATAACTAAAATCTAGTGGAACCAATTGCCTTCAGAAGTCACCTAATTAGTAAATAGAGTCCACCTGTGTGTCATTTAATCTCTTTTTTTTTTTTAAAGATATTTTTATTGATTTTAATACAAACCAGTTGTACAAAAAAGAAACAAGCACAACAAACAGTCATTAAATAAATCACTGTTAAGCATTGGTGTATCCTGTCAAGTACATTGCCTATATGTGAGGGGAGGAGGAAAAACAAACAGCTAACTAATGGTAAGTCGATCTGAGATTGATTACATAAGTTTATACATAACCAGTTATTAACGAATATGAGTTAAAGTAATTCACATATATGATGCATTTTCTGGCACGACCTGTGAGTGGTATAAATTGAGTACACATTATATAGAGAGGGTCATGGGGCTAGCCAGCCACCTGTCCCATATTTTGTGGAACATTTTTTTTTTGTTTCCTGAGTTCAAAGGTAAGTCTATACAATGGTATGACATCATTAATTAATTTTAGCCATAGAGATTTCAAAGGTGTTTGTATACCTTTCCAGGATAGCAGTATAGACTTTCTAACATGAAAATAAAGGATACGTAATAGTCTTTTAGCCTGTGTTGGTATCTGTAAATCACCAAGGACCCCCAGTAAGCCATTTTTAGAGTGAATAATATTGGGGAGTCCTAGAGCAGAGGAAATGAAAGAACCCACCTCCCTCCTAAAGTCCTGAACCACCGGACAAGTCCAGAAGCAATGTAGGAAATAAGCATCTCCCCCAAATCCCCTGAAACATTCAGCAGTGGGCTTCAACCCCATCTTACACAGCCTAGCTGGGGTAAGATGAGATTGGTGGAAAATCTTGATCTGTATGACCCGGTCCTTAGATGAGATAACAGTATTTTTGTATGTGTCACTAAATTCAGTCCAGTCTTCCTCCGTAAGTGAAATGTCCATGTCTGCCCATTTTTTCTGTGCTTTACTGAATCTGTGGTTAAAATCTGTCATTAGGGCAGCGTAGTAGGCAGAGACAAGTTTATTAGGATCAGGTTGTCTCAGCAGTCTCTCCAATGGGGGCAAGTCTATGGGGTCATTTAGGGAGCCAAACTGAGCTTGGATATTCTCGAGGGTTCAACTATTCCGTGGCCACGCCACTAACCGGTGAGGGGGTACTGTGGAGTCCGGTGTGGCTCCCAACCAAAAATAAAGGAAAAAATTGTATGTGTCCCGGTCCAGGATGTTCATCTCTGTAAATGTGTAGAAGTTTAGAGAGTAGGTAGTCCTTCTATGTGGTAGAGAAAAACAGTAGGCCATTCAAAGGGAAAAAAAAAAAAAAAATTATAAAAGGAGAAAAATCAATTGTTATCTTGGGACTTATAGTTCAAGTAGTAAAGGTAAACAACCATCCAATATGGGTCAGGCACGTTGTAAATAAGGGATCTTAGTGCTACTACAAGATGGAAGGCATCAATGGGCTTGCTGTCTGTTCCTTCTTCTTCTTCTGTCAGCGGGTCCATAGCAATCATTCAGCCAGGCCATGGCTTCTTTAGGACTAGTGTAGAATTGAGCTTTACCATCATGGATGATACGGAGCTTGGCGGGAAAAAGCATGGCGTATTTCAGTCCCTCTTCACATAGCCGATTCTTCACTGCTGAGAAGGAGATACGCTGGCGTTGAACTTCAGCCGAGAAGTCAGGATAGATTGTAATATTATTCTCATTGTTATTAAGCGGACCCTTTTCTCTTGCAATGCGCAGGATAGCCACCTTGTCTTGGAAGTTGAGAATGCGTGCTATCAGGGAACGTGGAGGGGTACGGTGTGCCCTTTCAATCACATAGGAGAATGAGGGTGCATCAGTGCCAAAAATGTCCCTTAACCATGAGTAAAGGAATTTTTCAGGGTGTGTGCCCTCTGCACGCTCAGGGAATCCTACAAAGCGAAGGTTGTTCCGCCTGGAACGATTTTCCAAATCGCCAACTTTAGCGCGGAGGGCCGCCATTTCCCCAGTATGATCACGCACTTTAACAGAAAGGGGATGCACATTATCTTCTATGGAACTAATGCGTTCTTCCATGTCCCCAGCCCTGTCACGGAGGTTTTGGACGTCTTGTTTCAGGAGAGAAAAGTCCATCCTTATAGAGGCTATCTGGGAAGTGAGTGAGGCTTTGCAATCTTGTATTGCTAGCATAATGGAGGCTAAGGTTGGCTCAGCAGAGGGAGAAGCTTCCTCTGAGTCATTATCAGCAAAATGTTGAGAGTCCTGTGCTGAATAGGGGTTATGGAGTTGCTGGGGGTCTATTTGTGACTGAAATATAGCTGGAGTAGAGGCACTCACCCCACTAGCAGAGCTCCGGTCAGCAGGAGAGCATGTCTGCAGCGTGTCTGTCTGAGGAGCCTGTGTCCCGGCGCCATCTTGCCTCCAAAAGCCCGCCAGCTGGTCCGACGTGGATGTGGCCCAAGCCAGCCCGTATTTAGCCATAGTTGCCAGCCTGTCGGGTGCCCACAGCCATGGGGAGCAATTTGAGACCTTCGGTGCGAAGATAGGACACAGGATGCCTGTAGGATAGCAGTTAGGAGCCGGAGCGGTGTGTCTATGCGGCCGCTCGCTCCACCATCAAGCCACGCCCCCCTGTGTCATTTAATCATAGTATAAATACAGCTGTTCTGTGAAGCCCTCAGAGGTTTGTTAGAGAACCTTAGTGAACAAACAGCATCATGAAGGCCAAGGAACACACCAGACAGGTCAGGGATAAAGTTGTGGAGAAGTATAAAGCAGGGTTAGGTTATAAAAAAAATCTCCCAAGCTTTGAACATCTCACGGAGCTCTGTTCAATCCATCATCGGAAAATGGAAAGAGTATGGCACATGGTATAAAACAAAATAAATACAGCGCTGGCTATGTGGATAAACAGATACTGTGCAATGGCACTAGGATCATATACAATTGATACAAGTGCTAAACATATATAGGTGCCATGTAATATAAAGAAAATAGTTATAATAAACATATGTTAGCAAAAAAATGATCCCACAATATATACAGCGTCAGCGATTGGCCTTGAAATGAGAAATATGCGCTGCCGCTGCTATAAAAGTGCTGATAGTTGAAATGTGAAACAAAATAAATATGGTGCTGACTATGTGGAAAAACAAACACTGTACAATGATACTAAGATCATACAAATTATTATGAAAGTACTAAAAATATATAGGTGCCATAAAAACAACCTTGTGTGTTGGCATAAACAACAACGAGAGCAATCCTTCAGCCTATGATAAACAGTCTGTCACCTGATATGCTGATAAGCTGTAATTCGATGGAGACAATGGAGATGACTCTGGATCAAAGTTCATAAGATGTGTGCTTCAGGTTGCAGGATTTTCATAATCCCCATAAGGAATATAAAGAAAAAACACTATGGTGAAGCGCTGTGGAGACAGGATATCAATTGTGCATAATAGCGCTACTCACAAGAATCAAGTGGTGAACAGGCATTCAGAGTAACCTCCGTGTTCGCCGCTGTAAGCGTGCGTTCCACCTGCATACCAACTGCAAACCTACCAAGACATGGCCGTCCACCTAAACTGACTGGCCGGGCAAGGAGAACATTCATCAGAGAAGAGCCAAGAGGTCCATGGTAACTCTGGAGGAGCTGCAGAGATCCACAGCTCAGGTGGGAGAATCTGTCCACAGGACAACTATTAGTCGTGTTCTCCACAAATCTGCCCTTTATGGAAGAGTGACAAGAAGAAAGACATTGGTGAAAGAAAGTCATAAGAAGTCCTGTTTGTAGTTTGTGAGAAGCCATGTGGAGGACACAGCAAACATGTGGAAGAAGGTGATCTGGTCAGATGAGACCAAAATTCTACTTTATGGCCTAAAAGCAAAATGCTATGTGTGGGGAAAACTAACTCTGAACATCACCCTGAACACACCATCCCCACCGTGAAACATGGTGGTGGCAGCATCATGTGGTGGGGATGCTTTTCTTCAGCAGGGACAGGGAAGCTGGTCAGAGTTGATGGGAAGATGGATGGAGACAAATACAGGACAATCTTAGAAGAAAACCTTCCGGAGGTTCACCTTCCAGCAGGACAACAACCCGAAACATCCAGCCAGAGCTACAATGGAATGGTTTAGATCAAAGCATATTCATGTGTTAGAATGGCCCAGTCACAGTCCAGACCTAAATCACATTGAGAATCTGTGGCAAGACTTGAAAATTGCTGTTCACAGACGCTCTCCATCCAATCTGACAGAGCTTGAGATATTTTACAAAGAAGATTGGGCAGAAATGTCCTCTCTAGATGTGCAAAGCTGGTAGAGACACCCCCAAAAAGACTTGTAGAGAAAGGGGGTTCTACAAAGTATTGACTCCGGGGGGCGCCATACAAATGCCCCTCCCCCACACTTTTCACATATTTATTTTTAATTTTTATTTACACTCACTTAAAAAGGTAGGTATGACAGATATAATTTCTGAATTTGGAAACGCCATGGCCACAGGCCAGATGTGACATCACTGGTTGACTCCACCTAATGTGTTTCACCCCTCCCACAGGTCATCTTCAGAAGCTCAGAAGGAGGGGGAAAAAAACTACACATGGCTTCTATCTGTAGAGAGCCCTGTGTTGTTTACCAACACAGAGTTCTCTTCTGTCATTTGCTCAGCAGGTGCAAGGGCACCCCAGCCGAGTGTACTCGGCTATACTCATCTAGTTCCGCTCACAGTCACGCCTAGTCCCGCCCTATGATGGACATGACACAGGGACTGGGCATAACTCTGAGCGGAGCTAGCCGAGTACACTCGGCTATGTATGTATATTGGCGGCGCTCGGCTCTGCTCACAGTCCCGCCCAGTCCCGCCATTGGACCTGTGTTATGTCAATCATAGGGCGGGACCGCGAGAGGAGCCGAGAAAAGTCAACAGGAGCCGAGATACACAGGACTGGCTCCGTGCATCTTGGCGGCGCCTTATTTAAACTGCAGTGACACGGACAAGGCTGCAGATGGACGCTGTGCAAGGCCTCATTGATGAGCATTTAAATGTAAGTTTTTTTCCTTAAATAGTTTTTTCCCTTAAAATTCCTTAAACTCTTATCTTGAGGTTTGCTGATTGGTTATTGGAAGTTACGTAGCGCCTCATTTACTGCTGTTGAGAAAACCTGTCTGCATTAGACAGTGATGTAATGGCGGACAAGCGGTATCAGATTGGCGCACCTAAAAGAAAACTAAAGGTTTAAAGTAATGTATAGAAGGGGCCCGAAAGTGACTCAAGACCAGGGGGCCCCACCGCCCTAAGTCCTGCCTGCCGGTGATGTGCTCCCGCTGTGATTTGACACTGTGGGAGCCAATCAGCGGGTCTGGGGGACCTTATGTCAGCTGGGACTCGCCGATCGTTCTCGAGGCAGACAGAACGGCGGACTGCCAATATAAACAAGGCAGATCACCATTCTGTCAGAGGGGAAGATGGAGATCTTGTGTTTCTGTCAAGCAGTCAAAGCACCTCCACACAGTTAGAAAGCACTCCCAGGGAGCACATTTAACCCTTTTGTGCGCCCCTGATGTTAACCCCTAACCTTAGTACAGTGACAGTGCATATTTACAGCACTGGTCACTGTATTAGTGTCACTGGTCCCCAAAAAGTGTCACTTAATGTCAGATTTGTCCGCCACAATGTCGCAGTCCCACTAAAAATCGCTGATCGCCACTATTACTAGTAGAAAAATGATTTTTTTTTTAAATTCCATAAATCTATCCCATAGTTTGTAGACATGATAACTTTTGCACAAACCAATCAATATACACTTCTTGGGATTTTTTATTTATTTTTTAAAAATATGTAGCAGAATACAGATCGGCCTAAATTGATGAAGAACTTTGATTTTTTTTTTATTTATTGGATGTTTTATAGTAGAAAGTAAAAAATATCATTTTTTTTCCCAAATTGTTCCTCTTTTTTTGGTTATAGAGCAAAAAATTAAAACCGCAGAGGTGATCAAATACCACCAGAAGAAAACTCTATTTGTGGGGGAAAAAAGGACATCAATTTTATTTGTGTACAGTGTCGCACGACCGCGCAATTGTCAGTTAAAGTAGTGTAGTGCTATATCGCAAAAAATGGCCTGGTCATAAAGGGGGTAAAACCTTAGGGCAGATTCTTGTGAGTAGCGCTATTATGCACAATTGATATCCTGTCTCCACAGCGCTTCCCCATAGTGTTTTTTCTTTATATTCCTTATGGGGATTATGAAAATCCTGCAACCTGAAGCACACATCTTATGAACTATGATCCAGAGTCATCTCCATTGTCTCCATCGAATTACAGCTTATCAGCATAGCAGGTGACAGACTGTTTATCATAGGCTGAAGGATTGCTCTCGTTGTTGTTTATGCCAACACACAAGGTTGTTTTTATGGCACCTATATATTTTTAGTACTTTCATAATAATTTGTATGATCTTAGTATCATTGTACAGTGTTTGTTTTTCCACATAGTCAGCACCATATTTATTTTGTTTCACATTTCAACTATCAGCACTTTTATAGCAGCGGCAGCGCATATTTCTCATTTCAAGGCCAATCGCTGACGCTGTATATATTGTGGGATCGTTTTTTTGCTAACATATGTTTATTATAACTATTTTCTTTATATTACATGGCACCTATATATGTTTAGCACTTGTATCAATTGTATATGATCCTAGTGCCATTGCACAGTATCTGTTTATCCACATAGCCAGCGCTGTATTTATTTTGTTTTATACCATGTGCCATACTCTTTCCATTTTCCGATGATGGATTGAACAGAGCTCCGTGAGATGTTCAAAGCTTGGGAGATTTTTTTTATAACCTAACCCTGCTTTATACTTCTCCACAACTTTATCCCTGACCTGTCTGGTGTGTTCCTTGGCCTTCATGATGCTGTTTGTTCACTAAGGTTCTCTAACAAACCTCTGAGGGCTTCACAGAACACCTGTATTTATACTGAGATTAAATGACACACAGGTGGACTCTATTTACTAATTAGGTGACTTCTGAAGGCAATTGGTTCTACTAGATTTTAGTTAGGGGTATCAGAGTAAAGGGGGCTGAATACAAATGCCCCCCCCCCACACACTTTTCACATATTTATTTGTATCATTTATCATTTTCCTTCCACTTCACAATTATGTGACACTTTGTGTTGGTCTATCACATAAAATCCCAATAAAATATATTTACGTTTTTGGTTGTAACATGACAAAATGTGGAAATTGTCAAGGGGTATGAATACTTTTTCCAGACACTGTATCTGTGATTCCCACACAGGAGTGACAGTAATATAACAAGCAGTGAGCTACACAGTGCTGTAACACTTGCCTATTATTCCTTTTCAGTCTGGATGGATACAGCACAAAATCAGCCTTCAGCACCTCTGACTTGCCCAGCATGTGGCTGTCCACACTCTCCGTCACTTCCTGTAAGACATCCATATATATAGCCTTGAGGGGTTTCCTGACCCCTAAGCAGGGACAGGAAACAACCTGTTAACAGGAAGAATCTGTTTGTAGCAAGAATGCTATGATAATTACCAGGCATGAATGTAAACAACCTCAATGTACAAACGAACACTTCCCTACACTTTACAAGCGCTTTAACCACTTCAGCTCCGGAAGGTTTTACCCCCTTTATGACCAGGCCATTTTTTGCGATACGGCACTGCATTACTTTAACTGACAATTGCGCGGCCGTGCGACGCTGTACACAGATAAATGTCCTTTTTTCCCCACAAATCGAGTTTTCTTCTGGTGGTATTTGATCACCTCTGCGGTTTTAATTTTTTCCTCTATAACCAAAAAAAAAGAGCGACAATTTTGAAAAAAAAATGATATTTTTTACTTTCTACTATAAAATATCCAATAAATAAAAAAAAAAAATCAAAGTTCTTCATCAATTAAGGCCGATCTGTATTTTGCTACATATTTCAAAAAAATAAATAAGTAAATAATCCCAATAAGTGTATATTGATTGGTTTGTGCAAAAGTTATCGTGTCTACAAACTATGGGATAGATTTATGGAATTTAAAAAAAACAAACATTTTTTTTACTAGTAATAGTGACGATCAGCGATTTTTAGTGGGACTGCGACATTGTGGTGGACAAACCTGACATTAAGTGACACTTTTTGGGGACCAGTGACACTAATACAGTGATCAGTGCTGAAAATATGCACTGTCACTGTACTAAGGTTAGGGGTTAAAATCAGGGGTGCACAAAGGGTTAAATGTGTTCCCTGGGAGTGCTTTCTAACTGTGTGGAGGTGCTTTGACTGCTTGACAGAAACACAAGATCTCCATCTTCCCCTCTGACAGAATGGTGATCTGCCTTGTTTATATTGGCAGTCCGCCATTCTGTCTGCCTCGAGAACGATCGGCGGGTCCCAGCTGACATAAGGTCCCCCAGACCCGCTGATTGGCTCCCACAGTGTCAAATCACGTCACCGGCAGGCAGGACTTAGGGCGGTGGGGCCCCCTGGGCTTGAGTCACTTTCGGGCCCCTTCTATACATTACTTTAAACCTTTAGTTTTCTTTTAGGTGCACCAATCTGATACCGCTTGTCCGCCATTACATCACTGTCTAATGCAGACAGGTTTTCTCAACGGCAGTAAATGAGGCACTACGTAACTGCCAATAACCAATCAGCAAACCTCAAGATAAGAGTTTAAGGAATTTTAAGAGAAAAAACTATTTAAGGAAAAAAACTTACATTTAAATGCTCATCAATGCAGCCTTGCACAGCGTCCATCTGCAGCCTTGTCCGTGTCACTGCAGTTTAAATATAGCGCCGCCGAGATGCACGGAGCCAGTCCTGTGTATCTCGGCTCCTGTTGACTTTTCTCGGCTCCTCTCGCAGTCCCGTCCTATGATTGACATAACACAGGTCCAATGGCGGGACTGTGAGCAGAGCCGAGCGCCGCCAATATACATACATAGCCGAGTGTACTCGGCTAGCTCCGCTCAGAGTTATGCCCAGTCCCTGTGTCATGTCCATCATAGGGCGGGACTAGGCGTGACTGTGAGCGGAACTAGATGAGTATAGACGAGTACACTCGGCTGAGGTCCGCGGGGCCCCCTATTGGGCGGGGCCCATGGGCTTGAGCCCAGTCAAGCCCAATGTTAAGTCCGGCCCTGGACGGCACTAGGGTTGCCACCTGTACAGTCCAGTTTTTGAATGATGTGTTGGGGTTTACTTCTGCCCCACACCCGGACACATCATTCACATGGACTGCACTGAGAGTGACGAGTCTCCCCTCTCCCTGACAGCAGCTTGGTTCAGCAGAGCAGAGTGTCAGTGTATAGAAGCTCCTCCCCTCCTCCTCCCTCTCTGTTCTGTACACACACGAGGAGGAGGAGGGGAGCAGGGACATGCTGATATCAGGTCTGTAGAAAGTTTTTATTATGCTCTGTAGATGGAGGAGGGAGGGGGGAGGGCAGCTGGAAAGGAGGACAAGGTAGAAAATATGTGGAGTGATCGAGAGGTTAGGAGGAGATGTGCTGGGGGGGGTTTGGCAGGAGGAAGATATAGAAGTGTGGATTGGATATGAAATCTGCCAACCTCTCCTTGCAATCTCTCTACCTTCCCAAAGGACCCCTCCAGCACATATCCTACCCCCCCACCCCTCCCCCTTGCACTGACCCTCTTCTCTCACAAAGTGCCCCCCCCAGCACACATCTGACCCCCCCCCCAAGCGCCCCCAGCACATATGAGCGCAGGCTGCATATGATGGGCACAGTGGCTGTATCATGGGCACAGAGGCTGTATGATTGGCACAGAAGCTGTATATGATGGGCACAGAGGCTGTATATGATGGGCACAGAGGCTGTATATGATGGGCACAGTGTGACATATAACTGTACTTCTGTCTCAGCCTGATTTCATGGCTTCTGACAGCAGGCGAAGGCCATGAATTCAGAAGATACAGTCAATCCACTTGTTGGTAATATTTTTTCCAGATTGGATGAGCAAGATCACCACATGGATAAGTTTTATTTTATTTTATTGTAGATTGCACCATGGTTTTATTTTTATTTTAGCTGAGAGATACATATGTATAGTTTTTTTGGTGGGGTCCACCCTTTATTTATTAATATTTTTTTCTATTATGCACATACTGCCTGCACGTCCACATAGTGCTATATTCCCCATGGTGGTTTGGATCACCATCCTATACCTCAGTAAAGACAAGAGTTGATACCCAGTACACCTAGATAGTATAATTTATTGTAGGATTAGCGCAGCACCATCCCCATTTGTCAGATGACTGCCAGTTTGTTGTCCTTCTTGGGCAACCCCTCTCTCTGGGCACACGCTGCTGCCTTCCTCAAGCTGGGTATAATCATCGGAGCCTTCAAAACGCTGCGCATCCTCCTGCAGCATGTACCCAACACTGTGGTCGAACAGTTCGGGGGACTCCTCCAGTGGGGCTAGGGAAGGAGTAACTGATGATGACCTCGAGTCCAAGGAATAGGCCGCTTTGGCACCTGCACTGGCAGCCAAGGTAGCCTGGGTGACAGAGGATGAGGAGGATGAGGATGGCTTGGTCATCCACTCTACCAACTCTTCGGCATGTTGTGGCTCAACACGGACAGCTGCCGAGAAAAAGGACAAGCGTGCCCCACGGCCACATGCTGATGAGGATGCACCGTGTCCACGACCAGCACTGTTGCCTCTAGACACAGAGCCTGCTTGCCCTCTTTTATTGGCCTGTGACTGTCTGCCTCTCCTTGTTGGCCTTCCAGACATACTGTCTTTGATGTATTGGAATAGGTACACAAGGAATGGCCTGCAGTGAGATGTAGCTGCACAAAGCTGGGATGTATATATATACTGATTATACTGCAGCTAGCTGAATCAACTGCCTGCCTGAGGTATTATTAGAAAGAGAACACCAGGAATTGTCTGCAGTGAGCTTTAGCTGCACACTGTGTCCAGTATACAGTACACTAATATACTGCAGCTAGCTGAATCAACTGCCTGCCTGTGGTATTATTAGGAAGAGAACACCAGCAATTGTCTGCAGTTAGCTTTAGTTGCACACTGTGCACAGGATACAGTACACTGACTGAAAATACTGCAGCTGCCTGCCTGTGGTATTATTAGGAAGAGAATAACAGGAACGGATCTAGCTAAACTGAATACAGTGTATATGTATATATATATATATATATATATATATATATATATATATATATATATATAGTTGGAGCCCTATGTCCGATATGGACATAGATAACATTTATAGTTAACATAAGACTTACCATCGGAAATGGACCTGAAAGTGTGCCTTGGTCTAATGGCCGGTATGCCAAAATAAGGGGGCAAAAACATTCAGGTAGGGGTATAATATTTTATTGGTTTTCAGTTATTCATTGAGCCAATTTGGAAAATGCCTGTGCCATCTCTACTTGAGGATTGGGGATATACCGGGCGAAGCAGGCTGATTTCCACCTGCCTAGTCTTTTGATGACGTGGTCTGGGACCCCGTGGCGGGATGCTGCTGAGGCTGCTCCAATACGGAAGGAGTGTCCGGAGTACTGACTCGGGTTAAGGTGAAGATTGTGGAGAAGTATCCTAATGTGTTTCACAAACTGACAGGCACTTAAGGGTTTAACTGGGAATGGTAGAAGAGGACTGGTGTCCGGTTGTTCAGGCAGGAGTGACAGGAGACGGTTGAGTACGGTGACTGGACACCAGCTGTTATTGGTTTTTTAGAGGTGAATGTCCACTCCAGAGCCTGTTTGCTGGGTTTTGGAAATCTCGAGTTGAAGGACGAAATGGTCTTGGTAGCGAACCAAGTGCCGTCTGCATAGTACTTGGTCTGCGGGGTTGTTACAGGTGAACTCGCCAGGTCGCAAGAACCCGTAGTAAGCCAAATATATGGCTGCTTGTAGGACCGTGCTGGGGAGAAGACCAAATGGAGAAGTAGCCAGGATGGTCAACATATCCCTGAAGATGGGCCCCGTAATGGGTAAGCGCTTGGTGCTGATGATCACTGGTTGTTGTTTCTGAATGCCCCTTAGGATGGCTCGTATAGCGTGTGATGAGAACAGTGAAGACTTTGCGGGGTCTTCAAGAGTCAAGAAATGTTGTATGCCGGCTGGGTATAGCCGGATGGTATTGTAAGATAAGGCCAGCTGAGTGCGGCAGTATGAAATGAAGGCCAGTACCTGTTTGACATCTGTTGGTCCTTTGCAGCAGGGTGTCAGGAATTTATTGAACGCCTTCCAAGCTGTCTGGTAGGCTTTGAGTGTGTTATGGGAGAGTGAGTGATTGATGAGCTGCGTTGCTCCTTGTAAATGTTGAACTAGTCTAGGATCAGTTGTGACCAGACAGGGATAGGGGCCGACACTGGATCGGCTCCGGGAACCTGTTTGAAAAAAGCTTGATGCTCTTTGAAAAAGTCTTCCTGACGAAACTAGTCAGAGCACGATACCACGGCAACCGTTATCACGTGAGGATGCAGTGTGCTTTTAGCCTGAAGCTTCAGACACGAGAGGGAGGAAGTGCGGATCAGCTGTGCCTGGTTGACACGCAGTGCACTCCATGCTTGTAGTTGTATACTAGTGGAATGAAGGACTGATCAGCTGTGAGTGTGTAACATCCATCCAGTCTACAACCAGTACCGTTGTGCTTTGAGAGAAGCAGTTTGAGTTATCCACTATTACCAACCAACTGAAAGCTAGAAGGCTATCCTTTGTAAGGAACTGCGCCCACTGATTTTTACAGTGTATTTACTTTATTAGTTTTTTTTTTTTTTTTCTCTTATTTGTGACTTACAATAAATTATCAAAACGGTACTGGACTATTCAGGGTCTCTTTTTTACATGTGGACATTGTTGCTGTTATCTGATCATCAACCCTGGAGGACTTCGGGAGTAACCAGAGAGAGGATTTGATCCAAGGCTTGTTAACCTCCTGGCTCCGGTGAGTTTGAACCCCTATGGGGTGTGTGCAGCACAAGGTGTCCCAATAGATGGTGAAAGGTGCACCCATCAGATCTACTATTCATATAAGGGAATCCAGACCGAGCTCCAACCGCTGTGTCTTTGTTGGAATTTACCTGCCTGCATGTGTTTTGCTTGCATTTACAAAGACTTTGTTTTATCAGTCAGCATTGAGGACTGAAAATAGCACTGCTTTGATGGGTTAATTGCTGTTTCATATAGTACATTCATTCATCCATATTTATATTTCTATTTGTTTTATTAAGTGGCTGCTGAGAGATATCCCACTCAGAATATGGTGACATCAGGTTAAATCACTGCGGTATATTACCATTATTATCTTCCATCTGTATATACCGAATATCCTTTAGCGCTGAGACAGGAGGATTGGAGTAGGGCGTATTGTCTCCTTTTTGTTGGTATATGGGTCATAGTGCATGCCTGGCCAGTCATCAGCCAGCAATGCACTGCGATGCTGCAGTGAATTATGGGCCATGACGCGCCACACGAATTTGCCGCAAACGGCCCATAATGTTCTTAATTCGACGAACAGTCGAACGGCCGATGTTCGAGTCAAACTTACGTTCGACTCGAACTCGAAGATCATCCCTATTGTGGACAATTCATGAAATGCCGGTGTCTGTTGGATTAACCAGGGAACAGTCGGAGCATCCACATTGCTTTCATCGTACCTGCATTTGTGTTCTATATCTCCAATTTTCCATACATGGACACTTAACACATCATGTAGTACAGATTGCCAAAGTTCTTTAAAAACATCCTCGTTTCCTTGGCAAGCTCTACTACGCCAATAGAAATGGTTTAGTATGGATCCAATCCACTGCAAAATTGGAGTAAACAATTTTTTTTTGGAAATTTGCACCAATCTTCTTTTTAAATTTTTCACATAATGTCAAATTGATGATTTATATTTTCGTATTTTGCAGTTGTTAATAATTTTCGTATGTCAGTGTGTCGATCTGTTCCCACAAATTCAATATCTAATTTTTTGCCAATTATCCTATCTAAACTTTTTGTAAATCCCAATTTCTCTATTGTGACTGATGAAGTGGTTTGTGACACCAACTCAAAGTCCACAATTGTTTTGGAAAAGAGATCCATGAAAGTGTAAGTGGAGTATTTGGCTGAAAAGCCAGGGCTGTCACATCGGCCATCCCCAACGAGAAAAAATGGTTTTCTAATTCTTTTATCACATTGCCATTGTTTTCTTGCCAACTGTAGTCAATTGCTTTAAAAATGTATTGGTTTTGCGCTCGATTATACAATGATTTGCCAAATATCTCTAGTCCGCAAAGTTCGAACATTTCTCGAACTTTTGTGTAGCTACCTCCACTTACATAAATGGCGCCAGACAGCAAAATGTTACCAGCTGGATAGTTTTTGATTTTTGGCTGGCTTTCCCATAGCTTAATGCGATGTGCAGCAGAACATGTGGAATAGACAGAAGCCATACTTCCAATTATTTGTTTGTCTATTTTTTTTATTTTCGAAATACAGTCTTGATCTGGACAACTCATTTGATACAGCAATTGATTCAGGCTGCTTTAGAAAATAATAATTCTTTTACCTAATTTAGAGGATATGTCAGTGTTTCTTCCGTTTCTCTGTCTTCTACACTTTCACAAATACTAATGTCATCTCTTTGTGGTGTATCACAATCAGACACGTGGAAAATTGGGTCCTCATAATAGGCCAATTTTTCTTTTTGGTCTGATTTTTGGACTGTCAACCTTTGACTGAAAGATGAATTGATAATGGTTGTTGTTTGCAAATTAGGTGTCAAGACAACTGAGGCTGATAGTGGCACCGGAGGGGGTGCCATTAAACCTTCCCCAGAACTGCAGTATGAATGATCCAAAGTAATTGCTTGCTATTTTGCAATAACTTTCTTCCGATTGAGACATAGTGAAATCGAAAAAGCCTGTTTGTGTGCCAGCATCGTTCATTAGCACTTGTGCTGCCAACGGAAGATTTTGATGTTCCCGCCATCATGGAATTCAATTGTCGAATTTTGTTCAGTCTCGTTTTCCATTTATTTTCTGATGCTGTCTTTGTAGATGTTTCATTAAAAAATTTTCGGGAGCGATTCTGGTTTTAATTTTCTTTGCTTTCCTTGCCCAATAAAACAAGCACTGTTGAAGTGTGCAGAACACATTCCATATACAGTATATATCCTGTATCCACACTCCCAACTGACAGCTTTAGCAGTTAAGTAACTTGGTGTTTGACTGATAGAAAAAGTATCCATCTACCTATTCTAATTGGCCACTTACAATTCTTACATCATCTACAAGTCCACAGCAATCCGGCACCTTCCTAAAATGTCAAGAAGTGGTTATAACAGCCCTAATTTCTCCGGAATGTACCTGAAAACCTTCGATCTGATAAAGTCAAAATGAGAGACACTTCCCTGATAATCTTCCTCCCAACAAAAGAGGCCAACCCTACCCCCCTTAAAAAAAAAATGTGGTGTATGCTCCAAAGATGGAATTAAGCGTGACCCACGTTACTATTGTCCCCAATGCCCCTCACAACCTGGGCTCTGCATAGTAGACTGCTCCCGTCAGTACCATACCAGGGTTGCCACCTCATCCCTTTAAAACCGAACACATAATAATTACTTGGGTTCTGTGGCTGATTAACGTGGTAATTAAACTCACTTGGTGCCTCATCTGCATTAAATTAGCCTCAGAACCCGAGTAATTCATATGTGTTCGGGTTTAAAGGGATGAGGTGGCAACTCTATACCATACCAGATATTAGTGTAGGTATGGTGAAGATGTTTCTCATGACTACATGCCATTTGCGTGTATCTGATGTCCTGTGTACCAACCCTTTACCTGTCTTCTAAACCACATTTCTGCCTGTAGCCTGCACCAGCCATTTGCCTGTATAACTAGCCACACCTCCGCCTACCACTTGAACTGACCTTGTCTTGACTTGACTCGGCCATGTTTTTGCTTTCTACCTGGATTGATATTTTGCCTGCTTATTGGCAGGCTGTAGGCAGCTGCCTACAAAGGGAATGCACCATGTTAGCAAACTAGATAGTCTGCCCAGGCTAGGGAAGGGTTAGTGCCAGTTCTGCAGTTCCTGGTCATATTGGACTCTGCCTCTCCCCCTGTGCTTTCATAAAAGGGGTGAGGACTTACAGGGGCTTTGCACGGGAAGAAGACAGAGACAAGCCATAAAGATGTAATCTCCAGCTGCTTTACAAGGAGGGCTTTGCTCCAGCTCCAGCCACATGGGAGCAAGAGGCTCACAGAAGAAGATGTAACCCTTTACAGACAGCAGCCACCCAGTGGCGTATCCAGGGTATGGCACATATGGCAAGTGCCATGGGTGTCATATGAAGGGGGCGCTCGTGAGTGGCTGGACCCCCCAACATTATCCTGTACCCCCCATGTACCCCCCCTAATTAAATTAAACTGACACTGGGAGCATTGGCATCTGCAACTCAAGGCGGATAATGGGCAGAAATAGGGATTATTTCACCACTTTCAAGTGCAGGTGGAGTGAACTACCACACTGCGGCTCCCGACAATTAAATTAAAGTCCGACCCCTTCTATAGCAATACGATGAGGCCGGCTAGGGCTTTAATTTAATGGTCAGGAGCCGCAGTGCGGTAGATCACTCCACCTGCACTTGAAAGTGATAGTGTCCCACACCGCGCGGTCCGTTGTCCAGCTGGGTTCTCAAGAGGAAGGGACACCACCGGTCCCTGGCTCTCGGCTCACTCAGGAGAATGATGCAGAAGGAGCACTGCACCCAGTTCCAGGCCCCAGGTAGGAGAAGCCGCCCGGACCGGGTGCGAAGGGAGACAGGGCTGCCGGTGTCTTGTTTCACTCTGCAGTGGCTACCTGCAGCACTGATCGCTTCCCTCTGTTCCCTTCCGTCTGCAGGGAAAAGGGGGGGTTGCTATGATTCAGTTTGTGAATGAATGGTAAGCTGCTCATCAAAGAGCACTTCCCATTCATTCACTGTCCAGTGCAGCTGAGGCTGTAGAGAAAGGGACTGGGGAATATCTGTCCTCAGTCCCTTTCTCTGTCTCAAAAGTGAGATATTAGGGGTCTGTTTAGAACCCTGATATGTTACCAAAGCCCCCCCCCCAGTAGGGCTAGACAGTGCCACCTATTAGTGCCAGTTCCACCTATCAGTGCCACCTATATCAGTGCAGCTCATCAGTGCCACCTATATCAGTGCAGCTCATTAGTGTCACCTATCAGTGCCTCCTATATCAGTGCAGCTTATCAGTGTCACCGATCAGTACCAGTATCACCTATTAGTGCCACCTATATCAGTGCCGCCTGTCAGCGCCAGTGTCATCTATCAATGCCACCTCTCAGTGCCAGTGTCACCTATTAGTGCCCATCAGTGCAGCTCATCAGTGCCATCTATCAGTGTTAGTGCTGCCTCATCAGTGCTGCCTTATCAGTGTCCATAAATGCCGCAAATCAGTGCCCATAAGTGCAGCTCATCAGGGCTTCCTATCAGTGCCCATTAGTGCAGCACATAAGTGCCAATCCATAATTTGTTAATTAAAGATTAAAGAGCTTGACTTGTCGTTTTGTTAGCTGTTTTTTTGTTAAGGTTATCCGAAACATGGGTTTCAAAAAGTTTCAGTGCTTGCCATGGGTGCCATTTTCACTAGATACGCCTCTGCAGCCACCCAGGATCTTCCTGGAGCTCTCCTGTCATAGCACGGACTTGTACCAAGTAATGGACTCTCACCTTTGCAAGGTATGCCTGGGCAGTCACACTCTTGAGTAGCTAGTTAGGGATGGATGCAATACCCTATGTTTGTATTTGACCCGTTCTGCTGCAGAACTTTCAGTACGTTTGTTAACTGTTTCCTGAGCCTGGTCTGAAGTCACAAAAGGGGTGCATGAGTGTCCAAAGGCAGATACACGACACTATTTTGGGTCAGTAAACCACATACGGGGTATGAAGCAGGTCAGTCAGGAGGGGTTAACTCAGCAAGGCAAGGAGGGGTCAAGCCATTGCTAAGGGGAACCAAGCACAGGTTCGAGACGCAAAGCAACCAGTCATTATGTGTGGTACCTGGTAAGGTGACAGGTCCTCTGGTAGCGAGGGGTCGCTATTTGGCTCCCTCCCGAGCGGGGTCCATCTCCCATAGAAACGGGGAGTAGACCAGCATTACAGAGATTCATGACCTGGCCACAAGGTACAGGAAGAAAAAAGTTAATGGTGAGCAAGCATGAGGTCCACGCTATGTCCACGGTGGGACTCTATTATGTTACTGGGAGTGAGGACACAGAGAAAGGCTGGACTGATGAAGAGGGAGCAGGCTCAGCATGTCCATCTCTAAGTCGGGGGAACTGCCTTCATGTTGGATTCTTTACAGGACCGCAGTCTCCGTCTGGTTCCGGGCATGGATGATATTTAAATTAGGGGGTGCACGAGTTTAGTCAGGCTGAGGGCAGCACAAAACCTAAATACATCACTGCCTGGGAGTCACTGTCTACTTTCCAAAAAGGGGTCATTGGGGGGTATTTGTAATGTCCTGCCATTTTCAGGCCTCAAGAAATGAGATCGGCCGTCAGTACATCAGGATTGATCGATTTTCAGATATATATCCCATAGTTTGTAGACTCTATAACCTTCACAAGTAACATACACTGATTTGGGTTATCTGTTTAATCAAAGAAATGGAGCAGAATACATTTTGATCTAAATTAATGAAGAAAGATAATTTATTTGCAAAATTTTATAACAGAAACTAAGAAAAAAATTTTTTGTTCAAAATGTTCGGCTTTTTTTTTTTTATAAGGCAAAAAATAAAAAACCCAATGGTGATTAAATACTACGAAAAGAAAGCTCTATCTGTCTCAAATACAGTAATTATATAAAATGTATTTGGGTACAGAATGCTCATCATCCGGGTAAGCATCAAGAGTTCCAACAATTGTCCCACAGCTGTCCGGGAGTAGCAGAGCCGCCACATGAAATCTTTTATTTCTTCTCCTATAGCAGTAATTTCCAAACTGTGACCCTTTGCTTGCCTTTATCCATCTCTCGGGGTGTCATGCCTTTCAATGACACCGACGATGGGGCACCATTCCTCCCCCACACAGCAACGATGGGACACCATTCCTCCCGCACACACCAACGATGGGGCACCATTCCTCCCACACACACCAACAATGGGGCACCATTCCTCCCAAACACACCAATGATGGGGCACCACTCCTCCCACACATACCAACGATGGGGACACCATTCCTCCCACACACACCAACGATGGGACACCATTCCTCCCACAAACACCAACGATGGGGCACCACTCCTCCCACAGATACCAACGTTGGGACACCATTCCTCCCACACATACCAACAATGGGGACACCATTCCTCCCACACGTACCAACGATGGGGACACCATTCCTCTCACACACACCAACGATGGGGCACCACTCCTCCCACAGAAACCAACGTTGGGACACCATTCCTCCCACACACACCAACAATGGGACACCATTCCTCCCACACACACCAATGATGGGACACCATTCCTCCCACACATACCAACGATGGGGACACCATTCCTCCCACACATACCAACGATGGGGACACCATTCCTCCCACACACACCAACAATGGGGACACCATTCATCCCACACACGCCATGGATGGGGCACCATACCTCCCACAGACACTAACGCTGGGGCACCATTCCTCCCACACACACCAATGATGGGGCACCATTCCTCCCACACACACCAATGATGGGGCACCATTCCTCCCACAAACACCAACAGTGGGGCACCATTCCTCCCACTGATACCAACAATAGGGCACTTTTCCTTCTACTAAGACCAATGATGTGGCACAAGGTCCGGTGCAAGGATTTTTGCCTAAACGTGCGAAGGTGCATTTTGGTGCCCCCCACCCACCATCCTCCTGCCAGCCCCCATTCCTCCACAATTCAACCCTCCACCCCCACTGTCTACAGCCTCGCTGGTACCGCCTTCATGTTGCGCTCGTAATGTGATGGAGTGAAGCGTGAAGGACATCACACAGCATTGAAAATTTGAATTGTACTGAACTGGCACTAAATGGCAGTGTGTAATGAGGGGGAGGAGTTATGCCCACTCCCTCCCATTCAAAAAAATAATAATCCATCTCTAATTTGCATGCTCCCCCCCCAGCACAAATCCTTTCTCCCCCTCCCTGAACAAAACCCCCTCTCAACAGAAATCTTGTTCAGGGCAAGTCCTCCTCCACCCTTCCAAAATCCCCAGTCCCAGCACAATTCTCCCTTCTCCTCTATCCTAGCACGTATCCCCACATCCCTCAATTCCCCCTCCCAGCACAACCCCCCATTCCAGTACAAATCCCCCCAGACCCAATTACCCCTCTCCAAATCCCCACAGCACAAATCCTCTTTCCCCCCCAATTCCCCTTCCCAGCACAACAAATCCCCCCAAATGTCTGCTCATAGCAACCCCCCCCCCCCACACACACACACCCCAATCCCTTTTCAAGCACAGTTCTTTTTCTTAGTGTAAATCCTTTTCCCATTTCTAGCACATGTCCTCTCCCAACACAAATCCTCCTCCGAGCATAAATACTCCACCCCCAAATCACCTCCCAGACCGACTCCTCTTTCCCCCCAATCCCTCACACCAGCATAAGTACACTGCCCAATTCCATCATAAATCCTCCCATGCAAATCCCCCTTCCCAGTACAAAACCTCCCCCCAAACACACATCCTCCCCCCTTCTAATGCAAATCAATCAAGAATACTTCCCAACTGTCCTGCTTTTAATGGGACCTTCCTGAAATAATAAAAAAAGCATTTGAGTTGCGATCTGCAATGGGTATCAATATTAACTTAATGACACCCCAAATGCAGGTTGCAAATGTAATGCGTTTGCATGCACTGGATTCCATGTGATCCGGGTCCTGTGCGTTTTATAACTTGGCGCGGTCCGGCATAATTTAAAATGAATGGTCTGAAATTGCACTGCACCTGGAACGCATGTGAATCACACAGGTATGCACAGTGTGAGATTCATGGTGTGAACCGGCCCCGAGTTCTGGAGCCCAGTGCCAAAAAAACTTCCCTCACCTGGCTCCAATGACTTGCCTGGCAGCGGGGGCACTAATGTGGGCACTAATTGCCCCACATCTCTAGCGGTGTGCCCAGGGTTCCAGATACCATGTTCCACCTGCTTAGCAGCTAGCATCTCATTGATTTGGCGGTGGGGGTGGAGGGTTTCTAACAGGATACTGTATGTCCTAGGGGTGCTTTGGAAGGAGAGAAGACTTGTTCCCGGGAGGGGGAGGGGGTGGACAGATTTCATATCCAACCCGCCTCCTAGCACAAGTCCTCTCTCCTTCCAAAGCACCCCTAGGACATACAGTATCCTGCTAGAAAATCCCCCCCCAATCTCTGCAAGTATTCATCTCCAGCTTGTCCCCCTCACTTTCCTTCCTTGAGTTTCCTCTCCCAATTCAAATCCCCCCCCCCCAAATGTCATGTATAGTGTGTGTAATAATCACAGACCTCAGACCAGCACAGAACATGCACAGTGATGTCTCTCCTCCTTCTGGGCTCCCCCTGTATGTATACTGTATATATCAGAGCTGAGGGAGGAGGGGGCAAAATAATTTGCTGTTGTAACACTGATCTTCAATCCGGCCATTTAGAATCGGGTGTGAGACCCGTTTTCTGATTGACCAAAAAGAGAAGACTTTTGATTGGCCGCCGAGTGTTAGAATATCAGAATTTATGAATGATTGGGTCTCTGAGAATAATGGACTTGGATACATTTATATATTTATATTTGTGATTGGATATGGAAAAGTGAAATATATAGACTTTTATATATTTATGTAAGTGTATATTTTGTTTGAAGATTCAAATGCTTTTCTAAAGAGCCCACATATGGCAGTAATTAAGAGTGAGCTGAGTTTCACCTCCCCCATCTGTTACTTAAGATGCTAAAGTTTTAATGTTTTAGTTAAGATAATAAGTCCTTTATATTACAATATTTCTTGATTAGGATATTAATAAGAACATTGCGTTTTAAATTAATATAATTTATATATTGATCTATATGTAGTATTTGATTTAGAAAAAAGGAAACTTATGTTGTAAAAGTTAAATGGTTTTACATATAGTTCTCCTCTTAGCCCACACCCAGGAAATGTTGACCCCCGCCCTTGTGATAGGAGGGAGGAAATATATGTCTTAGGAAAGCCCACGTTTTTCTATAGGACTACAAGTGAATTAAAATTTTTTAAGACAAACCAACCCTTTTTAGAAAGGTGAGGGTTGGATTTTAGGAGTAGAAAGCACAGAGAGTTTTGAATCTGCAGCTCACATTCATAATAAGTCCTTTATATTACAATATTTCTTGATTAGGATATTAATTAGAACATTGCGTTTTAAATGAATATAATTTATATATTGATATATATGTAGCATTTGAGTTAGAAAAAAGGAAACTTATGTTGTAAATGTTAAATGGTTTTACATAAGACCATTTGACCCTTTGACCCCCTTTTTAGAAAGGTGAGGGTTGGATTTTAGGAGTAGAAAGCACAGAGAGTTTTGAATCTGCAGCTCACATTCATTCGGGCAGACTTACACTCCACAAGGACAGTTACACACACACATCACAAGACATTGCTGTTACATTTACACACAGACATATCTGATTTAATCTTCAAGTTAACAATATAATACATTATTAATAATATTTTGACATTGTTTTTGTAATATTTTGCTATTTTCATTATTAAATCAATTTTTGAGTTTTTACACGAGAACTGAACGGATTTTCATGGAACTTTCCTCATCAATATGAATTATTGATATATCGTTATTAATACCGAAATTAACGATTTATTTCACCGAGAAGTAGGGAAGAAACGGAAGCCGCCTCCACCGCAGCCACCCTGGAGACCATGGGAAGCTGCGATGGGCTAAGTGTGACTGACTGTCCCACTGACCAACTGGTGGTGGCATGCTGTTTGCCCCCCCCCAAAAAAAACAAATACAAATCCCATCAGCCGCCACTCTCTGTGACGTACTTCAAATCCCGGCAAGGTGGCTAATACAAGAGGTATGGGAATTTACCACTCCCTCCACCCTGGCGCCCTCAGGCGGCTGCCTGAGCTGCCTTACGGTGGCGGCAGCCCTGTGTGGCACTATTCCTTCCACTAAAACCAATGATGGGGCACGGTTTGTTCTCACCAACACCATGGCAGTTTCTAATACCACTGGCCACAGTCTGGCACCTGTAAAGCATCAAGGACTGTGAATTGGTCCTTTGTTCAGAAAGTTTGGAGATCCCTGTCCTATAGCATGCAGGTGTTCCACCATTGTTAAGGAACATCTCATGTAGTCCTTCATGTGCTGGCCTATAATAGTAATAATAAAGCAATAAGATGTCTTTAATTGTAAAGCTATCCCAGACTAAACCAATGAACAGCTTAGTCTGGTATAGTAAATAGAGTTTATTTTTTAAGTTTAAGTTTATTTTTTTTAAGATTTGTTCTCTTGTTCTATGTGCACAATCTGATCATTGTCTATTCTTGCAGGGGATATGGGCATCTGACATTTCTGATCATTCTGTGTCCACTCATCTGTAGATGGATGTAGTCTGGACTCTTGTATACACTTCCATGTATCTTCTCTTATCAGTTGCATCTTCATTTTTAAACTTATCAGGTTAACAGCTGAAAATATAGAGAGGCCCGGAGTAAAACCAAAAGGCAATAAACAGAGGGCCGGCATGACAGGGGTTAAAGGGGCTTGGACATAGGAAGGGAATACAAGTTTGGGCTGTTGCTGGACAAGGGAGGTAGATGGCTGATTGGGGTAGGGTTAGAGCTGGGTGGAGCTTTGGGGGAAGTGGTGGGTTTTCCCCCGGAAGAGGTGGTCTTCAGAAGGAGGCCAGCAAGCAGGGAACATCTTCCCACCCTCCCACCCTACATTTGATGTTTTTGGGGAATTGTGTTGTGGGGAGCCGGGTATGGCAATTGGCGGGGGTGCAAGGTCCTTTAAGGTTCATATGGGCACAAAAAGATATGGTGTAGGGACCCGTCTGAGGTACGGCTGCCGGTTGGTGTATGTGTTCCTACGAGTTGTCTCCGAGTCTGTGGTTTTGCGGCTGGAGGCCTGAGAAGTGACACGCAGGTACTGTCTTGGTTTTGATGCCTATTAGGACCTTGTGGATCCATTCTTTAATACACTGTATGTTCAGGTTATTGTGTTATTGATCAGTTAATTATTTGTTATTTATATTTTGGTTAATAAAAAGGCTGCTATAGCCAATTTAACTCCAATCTGTTGTGGTGTGGTTATTATACTGGAAGGGTGGGGTTTTTTTTGGTATAGCAGTCAGTACTAGCCATATTTAATACTAATAGTTCTTCATCATGACTATGGTAACCATCATATGAGCTTTCTGGCCTTTCTTCTTCAGAGACTGTTTTGCTGGCACACTGAGCTGTAGATGTAGTTGGAAGCAGTACAGTATATGGTACTTTGGTTGTAGCCGGGCCCATAACTTGTCAGAAAGCTGCTGTAGATACATCTTCTTAGTCAGATGCTGAGGATTGGATTGCTTGGCCCTGCTCACTTTTTTTTTTTGGAAACAGAAACATACACAGAGGCAGGGGATGGGAGATAGGAAATTACACCCAACATATAACGTATAATATATGAGGATTGTTGTTGCAGTAGTGTATGTTCATGTGTACACAACATGCTAACAGGGAGGCAGATAGAGAACAGCGTAATCCAACAAAACGATAATTGGGACCTTCCAGATTTCCAATGGTTCCTTGTTATTCAGAAATGTCAAAAGCTCTGGCAGTTTCTTCTATTAAGTTGTCTAAGACTGCATCTTGAGACTGAATATTACTGATAAGATTAAATCTTTTGATGGCTTTTTCCAGCATTTTGATTCTCTCCCTAAATCCATCCTTTCTTTCCTGATTTTCTTTCTCGATGAGCAGCTGGATGTAATCTAAAGCAGACATTGAGTTGGGTTTTAGGGCGATCTCCTGGAGACGTTGAAGAATCCTGTTGACCTTATGAATAAGTTCCAGTGCCTCGTTCTCTGCCTCCTGAACCTCATCCTCCAGTTTTTGGAGAACATATTCAAGAGGCATCAACTTCTTCCCACCTTCTTCGTATTTTTTTTTTATTTCAGGAAAAGTTATCACTCCAAGTACCATGGAAGTTTTATAGTAAGACTTTTCTGAAGAGTGTACTTTAGTGCTATGGCCACACACACAACAATTTCCCTTCTTATTAAACACTTCACAAAAATAAACAAAGGGGTTGAAATACACGAGGCAGTCTTTATGACATGTAGACCGGCACTCATTGCAGTTGGTTGAGTGTTCAGATGACTCTATCTTTTCTTTACGGCATTGCATCACCGTCATTTGAAAATGCTCATTCTTTTCAACCTCCACCTTGTGTTCATTCAGAGCTCTCTCTGTTTGTACCAGTTCATGTCGTTTAAAGATCACCTCCTCAATTTTTTGGACAAGTCCGTCCAAAGTTACCTCCAAAGCATTTCTTTCTTTTAGAACTTCTTTTGTTAAACTTAAATCTTTACTGGCTATTCCAGGCAAAAAGTCTAAAAGAAAATTTTTAATGTTTTCCATTCCCATCTCCCATTGTAGTTCTTGGACCTTGTGGGTACGATTGCCCGGCTTATCAGGGCAGTTATTAGCGTACACCATGCTGTTATTGACACTAAAGTACACAGGTTTTCCATCTTCAGATTTTGCACAGGGAAGGTCAGCCTCCATAATTGCTGAGAGAACGTTTGGTTCCTGAACATCTGCGAAGGTTGTGAAGAAGATTATATTATCCTTGATGTCATTCCCAAAAATGAATAAAATGTTGTCATAGATGTACCTCTGTGTTGGAGTTAACCGAGCCGAAGATGACTTAACAACAAAACAAACCACGGCGATTTTTGTGAATTTGCATTTTTGAAAAAATTCTCGTATCTTCCGCATGATTTTCTCATCATGATCTATCCCTCTGGTGTCTCCAAACCCCGGAGTGTCAATGATGGTTATGGAGTACGGGATTCGGAAATAATCTTCGTGGTGGATCTGGTAGATGGTGACACTCGATGTTTGGCTGTGAGCTTGACTCTTATTACCAATATCCTCTATTAGCTGGATCCGGTGATCGTCCTTCCAGTCCGCACCAAGGATGAAGTTGACCATAGTGTTAATCAGGGCTGTTTTACCAGATCCGGTTTCACCAACCATCATGATAACTTTGTTTTGCTTATTTGGCTTTGGCGTTCCAAATTCCCATATCTGCTGACTGTTCACACAATTCAGAAGCATCCTGTAAATTTTCAGGGAACCAGCCTTCTCTATGATGCTCAGGCCCTCGTTTAGTTTCTGACGAACAAACCTTTTACCATCTTTAAACAACGCTTTACCTATAAAATTAACATACAAACAGTCATTGATGATATCTTTATATGGTCACTATAGCAAGTTACCAAAGATTGAATATTTTACAAGAGCACAACCACACAGTATATGGTGAGGTTGGCTAAAATTAGCCAAAAAGCCCCAAAAAATTATGATGGCCGGGAGGGGGAAAACTGGCACCCCCTGGGCGCCTCAACTGCTACACCCTTTAGCTGCAGAGGGAGTACCTGGGGATGTACACATGCTGTGGCCGTGATGTTTTGCTTCACTGTTGGAGTATAAATGATATCCCTTGTACAAACTGGACCCATGGTTGCAGCATGCTAGTGCAGGGTTTAAAGCAGAGGGATTAAAGCAGGCAGTAAGGAGGCGATACAACGGCTCCTTACCACCTGTCAAATGCTCTCTGAAGCGCAATCTTAGTGCTGATGGCTCTTTAGAAGACCAAAAAATGGGAACAAGCCCTTAAATATTTATTTTTTAAAAACATTTTTTATATCGTTTTTATAATTTGACAATTTTTCTTTTTTTATTACATTTTTAACAGTTGGGGGGCTCTGGTGAAATATCAAGGCTCTAAACAGACCCCCGATGTTTCACTTTTCAGACACTGTAGTTTGGAGCATGTGAAAATGCATGTTAGCAGATGTGTGTGTGTGTGTGTGTGTGTGTGTGTGGGGGGTTACCCATACCTCCTGACTTTTGAGAATGAGGGATATTTCCGCAAGAAAGTGACCAGCGGCAAAAAGTGGGTGTGGTCAAACATGATAGTGGGAGGGCTTAAATGCAGTGGTTAACCAAAACCTGGGCATGGAAGGTAGGAAGGATGGATCACTACAGGGAATGGAAGGATGGGTCACTACAGGGCTTGGAAGGCAGGAAGGATGGGTCACTACAGGGCATGGAAGGCTGGAAGGATGGATCACTACAGGGCATGGAAGGCAGGAAGGATGGATCACTACAGGGCATGGAAGGCAGGAAGGATAGATCACTACAGGGCATGGAAGGCTGGAAGGATGGATCACTACAGGGCATGGAAGGCAGGAAGGATGGATCACTACAGGGCATGGAAGGCAGGAAGGATAGATCACTACAGGGCATGGAAGGTAGGAAGGATGGATCACTACAGGGAATGGAAGGCAGGAAGGATGGATCACTACAGGGCATGGAAGGGTGGAAGGATGGATCACTACAGGGCATGGAAGGCAGGAAGGCAGGATCACTACAGGGCATGGAAGGCAGGAAGGATGGATCACTACACAACCCCTTCATAGCACAGCATTGGCTGCATGCCGGATGTAGAGGGTGGGCACAGGGGGACACGGGGAGGAGGTGGAGGAGAACTAACCTTCCTCCTCCTCATTCCTCGTACTCGTACTGCATCTAGAGACGACCAGCGGGTGAGTGGGTGTACTGTGTAGTGAGCGAGCCCCAGCCTCGCCAGCTGCAGCGTGGAGCAGAGCGCATCGGATAGAGAAGGATTAGGGACGCAGCCTGGATCACGGGGCACCGGGATTTACTTGAAATTCCGGGACAGTCCCGGCAAATCTTGGAAGGTTGGGAGGTATGCCTTTAACAATTAATGGCACTGCCACACATCTACTAATAAACAGTAGTTTCTGTGTGAGTCAGGAAAGCCACAATCGTGTGGCTGACTTGGAAGGCAGGAAGGATGGATCACTACAGGGAATGGAAGGCAGCAAGGATGGATCACTACAGGTCATGGAAGGCAGGAAGGATGGATCACTACAGGGCATGGAAGGCAGGAAGGATGGATCATTACAGGGCATGGAAGGCAGGAAGGATGGATCACTACAGGGCATGGAAGGCGGGAAGGATGGATCACTACAGGGCATGGAAGGCAGGAAGGATGGATCACTAAAGGGCATGGAAGGCTGGAAGGATGGATCACTACAGGGCATGGAAGGTAGGAAGAATGGATCACCACAGGGCATGGAAAGCAGGAAGGATGGATCACTACAGGGCATGGAAGGCAGGAAGGATAGATCACTACAGGGCATGGAAGGTAGGAAGAATAGATCACTACAGGGCATGGAAGGCTGGAACGATGGATCACTACAGGGCATGGAAGGATGGGTCGCTACAGGGCTTGGAAGGCAAGAAGGATGGGTCACTACAGGGCATGGAAGGCTGGAAGGATGGATCACTACGGGGCATGGAAGGCAGGAAGGATGGATCACTACAGGACATGGAAGGCAGGAAGGATAGATCACTACAGGGCATGGAAGGTAGGAAGGATGGATCACTACAGGGAATGGAAGGCAGGAAGGATGGATCACTACAGGGCATGGAAGGGTGGAAGGATGGATCACTACAGGGCATGGAAGGCAGGAAGGATGGATCACTACAGGGCATGGAAGGCAGGAAGGATAGATCACTACAGGGCATGGAAGGCAGGAAGGATGGGTCACTACAGGGCATGGAAGGGTGGAAGGATGGATCACTACAGGGCATGGAAGGCAGGAAGGATAGATCACTACAGGGCATGGAAGGCAGGAAGGATGGGTCACTACAGGGCATGGAAGGGTGGAAGGATGGATCACTACAGGGCATGGAAGGCAGGAAGGATGGATCACTACAGGGCATGGAAGGCAGGAAGGATAGATCACTACAGGGCATGGAAGGCAGGAAGGATGGGTCACTACAGGGCATGGAAGGGTGGAAGGATGGATCACTACAGGGCATGGAAGGCAGGAAGGATGAATTACTACAGGGCATGGAAAGAAGAGAGATCGGAGAATTCACTCACTCCAGGCACAGGCAGGCATCATGTACACTGGCTGCTCAGTGTCCACCCACACAACCCCTTCATAGCACAGCATTGGCTGCATGCCGGGTGTAGAGGGTGGGCACAGGGGGACACGGGGAGGAGGTGGAGGAGAACTAACCCATCTCCTCCTCATTCCTCATACTCCATCTAGAGACGACCGGCGGGTGAGTGGGTGTGCTGTATAGTGAGTGAGCCCCAGCCTCGCCAGCTGCAGCGTGGAGCAGAGCGCAACGGATAGGGAAGGATTAAGGACGCAGCCTGGAGCACGGGACACCGGGATTTACTTGAAATTCTGGGACAGTCCCGGCAAATCTGGGAAGGTTGGGAGGTATGCCTTTAACAATTAATGGCACTGCCACACATCTACTAATAAACAGTGAGTTTCTGTGTGAGTCAGGAAAGCCACAATTGTGTGGCTGACATGCAAAGGTGTGAACCTCGCCTTATAGAGGGCTCACACCAGTGCTCTGCGGTTTGGTAAGGGGGATGGTCCCTTAGTGGCGACAGCTTCCCCCCTACATTCAACCACGACAGGTTCTCCAGCTGGCAGAACCGTTACTTTTGGTTGGACTGCAAGCCGCAATCCTTACCCTGCGCTGCTCTCTTGCTTCTGGATAGGCCCTCAGACAGCCTAGCAGCCAGATGTCCCCAGGATAGGCCTCAGGCTCTGGCCTAGCAGCCCGGGGCAGCCCGGGGCAGTACAACACACGTCCACCCAGACAGCCGTCCAGGTGGCACAGAACAGTTTTTTTTTTAATTGGATATTTATTATAATATTAATATTTTTCCAAAATATGTCGCTATTTTTTGTGTAAAATAAATAAAAACCACAGAGGTGATCAAATACCACCAAAGGAAAGCTCTATTTTTGGGGAAAAAGGACATAAATTTGTCAAAGTGACACATTGCCGTATCGCAAAAAAATGGCCTAGTCATTAAGGGGGCAAATCCTTCCGGTCCTTAAGTGGTTAACGCTTTAAAATGCTGACAACCAGAAAATTATTATTTTTCTGCTTTTGTCTTTATAATAGAATTTTATGTGGAACGTACAATCAACATTTAAGATTTTTATTTATTTTTTTGAATGGCCCCCCAATGCACCTCAACAATGCATGCTTACATGCAACATACTGTAAGATGTATTAAACACACTGCAATAGATCGCCTTGGTGTCAGGTGTGTATGGAATCTAAGTATTTTTCTTATTTTTCAAGATATTGAAAAACATAAATCTAGTGCTAAACTAAGGGATATAATAAATGTATTTACAGATAATAATGGGCAATAACTGTAAAGTAGGAAATCGTATTTTAACTACAGTGTATGAGACTACATTGTTATTTCTTTTACCTCAAACTAAAAGGTAACTTTTCTCTTCTGCCAGTGTGTTTTGATGTGGGCACAAGGGGGTGTGTGTGTACATATAGTCTATCTTGTTCCCTGCAAGAGATTAGTACTGTCTTAAATATAGGTTTATATACTCTGAATTAATTGTTAATTAAGAACAATTTTAAGATTTGGTGTTTTGATAGGTTTATTTTATGGTGCGACATTGGACAAGGGTAAGGGGGGCATTGGGAGGAGCATGGGCTGGACTTACTTTAAAATGTGGGAAGGGTTATCAATTTTACCTTCGGGCTGAATCCCCTGGTCTTTCTCCCACCTAGCATCACCCCTGGTTCCAGGGCTTTGAAGAACACCTAGGGCCCATGTAATATAGGAGCCCAGATCACCTGACAAGTGTTTCATAGAAGGGGTCTGCTCTTTACCGTCAGGAGGACGACATCTTCTTCTGACCACTACCACTCCCGACATGATCAGGTTTACATTGTGTGCACCAGATTGAGAAACCTGTCCACCAGCACTCGAGTAGTGTATCATAAGTCTCACCTGCCAGCGCCTGTGACCTCACTGTTTTCTGGCCCACCTTACACACTTCCGCTCAGGTAGTCCAGCATCATCTTTGAAGTAATAAAATATAGGGGGCGCTAATAGTGAACTTTTTTTTGCAGGTTTTCTTCTAAGATTGTCCTGTATTTGTCTCCAGTCATCTTCCCATCAACTCTGACCAGCTTCCCTATCCCTGCTGAAGAAAAGCATCCCCACCACATAATGCTGCCACCACCATGAACGTGAAAAAACAAAAGTGATAATTTTAAAGGCTTATAGCAAATTAATGCCATAAAAAGTGTTTGGGGACCCGGGTCCTGCCCCAGGGGATATGTATCAATGCAAAAAAAAGTTTTAAAAACTGCAGTTTTTTCGGGAGCAGTGATTTTAATAATGCTTAAAGTGAAACAATAAAAATGAAATATTCCTTTAAATATCGTTCCTGTGGGGTGTCTATAGTATGCCTGTAATGTGGTGCCATTTTCCCGTGTTTAGAACAATACCACAGCAAAATGACATGTAGCGCTGGTAGATTTATGATCTACCATCTGATAGGTAAATTTAGTGAATTGCTCGTTAGGGGGAGTTAGATTTGCCTCTGTTCCAGCTTGGCTGACGTTGCGTGTGGTTCCACACTGAGCCGGTGGGTGTCGTTGTTACCATTGGCTGGTGTTGGAAGGGCAACGTGTCGAAGCGTATGGGTGCTCCTCTGTCCCGGCGACAGCTCGGTGGAGGTGGTCCTCCGAGTTGCATTCTGGGAGAGGGTATTTATGGGACAGACGCCATGTAGACGCAATATAGATGAAAATCATTGAGAAAAATGGCATGGGTCCCCCCCCCCAGCCCATTACAAGGCCCTTTGGGTCTGTTATGGATATTAAGGGGAAACCCCACACCCAAATTTAAAAAAAAAATGGTGTGGGGGGGCCCCCAGGCACTATATACTCTGAACAGAAGTATATATACTATACGGCCTGCCCTATATACTCTGCAGAAAATTGGGCCTTAGGTGTTAGTGGTAACAGAACACTGTAAGCCCTCATTATTTACTCTTGGTGGGCACTGGAACGGGCCCTGCTGTGAAATATTATATCAAGAATTGTAATTACATGCCCCTGTTAAACAGGGGCAGAAAAATTGGGCCTTTGGTGGTGGTGGTGGTGGTGGTGGATGTGTCACAAAACTGTAACCCCTCACAGATACTCTTGTTGGGCGCAGGAATGGGCCCTAAAGTGAAATATTAGATCAAAAATTGTAATTACATGCCCCTGTTAGACAGGGACAGAAAAATTGGGCCTTAGGCAGTGGTGGTGGTGCCCTAAACCAAAAATATTGTTGGAAGCTAGCATCATCAAGATTGAGGAGGAATAGGATAGCCACTCAGCATAGGCAGTCTTCAAGGGATCCCACATGCATAAAAAAATCAATCAGTTACATCAGTTACATCAGCATCAGGTGCTTGATAGCTGCTGATCCAAGACTGATTCATTTTTAAGAATGTGAGCCTATCAACGGAGTCTGTGGACAGGCGCACTCTATTACAAACCCTCCAGCAGCACTGAATGTGTGTTCAGAAAGAATGCTGGATGCAGGATAGGCCAGTAGCTCAATTTCATATTGAGCAAGTTCTGGCTAGTGGTCCATCCTCAAGACCCAGTAACCCAGTGGATGGTCTGTTGGAAAGGTCTCCAAGTCTGCTCTTGCCCCTAGATATTCCTGCACCATGTAATGGCTGGCAATGGTTGCTTAAACCAATCAGATCTTGGGGCTGAGGACTGAAAAATTGTCTAAAGGCGTTGGTCAGCCGGTCACCTTCTCCACCGCTCTTCCTCTGAGTGAACGAAGCCTTAGAAACACGTTGTCCAACACCAGGAAATTGTAACCTCCCAGGGTCTGGAAACGCATTGCACAAACCTTTCTTCAAGGCCTCCTGAAGATGTTTCATCCTCTACTCCCTCTGCAAAGGCAGGATGAGTTCTGCAACCTTACTCTTGTAACGTGGATCAAGAAGGGTTGCCAGCCAGTAATGAACCCTCTCCTTGATACCACGAATCCTAGGGTCCTTTCACAGGCTTTGAAGAATCAGGGAGACTATGCATCGTAAGTTTGCAGAGGCATTCGATTCTGAGTCCTCTGGGTCACTAAGGATCACATGATCTGTAACAACCCCCTCCCAGCCACGTACAACTCCTTGGGTTTCTGGGGACTGAAAACCATCCCTTGAAGACTGCTGCTGAGTGTTACCCTCCACGTCCATGCTGACACAATCCTCCTCCTCTTCTTCCTGTGTGTTTGGCGGGCCTGCGGGAATACTATCTGGATAAAGGGGGTCTTGAGAGGTAAGGAAGTCCTCCTCTTCCTCCCGCTGTTCTGCCTCAAGTGCCCTGTTAATTATTTCATGAAGCGTGTGCTCCAACAGGAAGACAAGAGGGACAGTATCACTGATGCATGCATTGTCACTGCTCACCTTCCTCATGGCCTCCTCAAATGGTGACAGGACAGTGCATGCATCCTTGATCAGTAGCCACTGGCGTGGCAAAAAAAAGCCAAGCTCCCCTGACCCTGTCCTGGTGCCATACTCACACAGGTACTCATTGATGGCCCTCTGCTGCGAGTGCAGCCGCTGCAGCATTGCAAATGTTGAGTTCCACCTGGTGGGCATGTCACAAATGAGGTGGTTGGTGGGCAGGTTGCATTCCCTTTAAATGTCAGCCAGCTGAGCACTGGCATTGTATGACTGGTGGAAATGACCACAGACTTTTCTGGCTTGCCTCAGGAGATCCTGGGTACCTGCTCAAGAACCGCTGCATCACCACATTCAGGACGTGTGCCAAACATGGGACATGGGTCAAGTGTCCCTGTCAGCTTCCTGGTGAACCTGGCGTGGCATCAACCACCTCTGAGCCTGCCCCTGCAAAGCTGACAGAATCTCTGCCCCAGTGTGGCTCCTGTCCCCTAAGCAGACCAACTCAAGCACCGCATGGCATCTTTTTGCCTGAGTGCTTACGTAGCCCCTTGAACGCTTACGGAGCACCGCTGGTTCAGAGCACAAATCTGCAGAAGAGGCCATAGAGGAAGAAGAAGAGGAGGGGGTGAAAGAGAGAGCTGTGGCAGAATCTTTGATGTGGGTCTTTCAAGTGCTGTTGCCAACGGACTGCATGGGAGGTCGTCATGTCTGGTCAAGCATGTGGTGCCCAAGCGGCTGCTGTTCTGGCCACGCTTGATCCGCTTCAGACATAGGTTGCAAACAGCAATGGTGCGATCTGCTGCACACATGTCAAAAAAGGCCCACACCAAGGAACTTTTCAAAATCAGCAGGGAGTCAGCAGTGCCCTGCACCTGCGGAGCTGTGCGGTGTGATGCAGTAGGGTGGCTGCCCTTAAGCTGCCCCCTAGAAGACATCCTGCCTCGTTGGAGTTGTGCCTCCTCCTCCTCTCTTCTATCAGGCACCCAAGTAGAGTCAGTGACCTCATCATCCCCTCCCTCCTCGTCACTGGAGCAAACTTGGCAGTATGCTGCGGCTGGGGGAACATGACTGCGAGTTGCTTGTCCTACTTGGGCACCCCCTCTTTCTAGGCTCACATTACTCCCTTCCTCAACCTGGGAACCAACATCGGAGCCTTCTAATCACTGCGTATCCTCCATCAGCATGTACCCGACACTGTGGTCGAATAGTTTGGGGGACTCCTACGTGCATGATGGTGGGGCTACGGAAGGAGTGACTGTGGACAAGGAGCTGGTGGAATAGGCCCCTTTGGCAGCTGCATTGGAACGCAAACTACTCTGAGCCTGGGTGACAGAGGATGAGGAGGATGAGGACAGCTTTGTTATCCACTCCACCAACTCTTCTGCATGTTCTGGCTCAATAACACGGCCATCAGCAGAAAAAAAGGACAAGCATGCTGCACGGCAACCTGCAGAGGATGCACATGTCCTTGACCAGCACTTTTGACTGTAGACACAAAGCCTGCTTGCCCTCTTTTAGTGGCCTGTGAGTGCCTGCCTCTCGGTGGCCTTCCAGACATGATGTATATTTTGTTTTGCAACACAGCACTGCACTGTATTGTGTACTGTGTACACCACCAGAAGTGTAGTAGCAACTGCACTACGGCTGCACTGTATTGTGTAATGTGTACACCACCAGAAAAGTAGTAGCAACTGCACTACAGTTGCACGGTATTGTGTACTGTGTACGCCACCAGAAGTTGGATACAGGCTACACTGGATGCTGTAGAGTATATATATATATATATATATATAAAAACATATATATATATATATATATAAACATATATATATATATATACACACTAGACTGTCTGTATATATATATATATATATATATATATATAAACATATATATATATACACACTAGACTGTCTGTATATATATATATATATATATATATATATATATATATATATATATATATATATATATATATATATATATATATATATATATCAAATACACTGCCTGAAGTAGATTAGAAATAGTACACCACAGAATGCACTGTAGATATAGGCTACACTGACTGGATGCAGAGTATATATATACTAGACTGACTGATATACATATATATATACATACTAGACTGTCTGTATGTATATATCAAATACACCACCTGAAGTATATTAGAAATAGTACACCACGGAATGCACTGTATAATATAAATATAAATATATATTAGACTGACTGTATATATACCGGTATATATATATATATATATATATATATATATATATATATATATATATATATCAAATACACTGCCACTAACTGAATTAACCCGCCTGCTTAATCTAAATCAAGCTATCTCTCCGTCCACGCCAACAACACTACACAGGGCCGCCGTGTAGGCAGCCTTATATAGTGTGGGGCGTGGAATTAGTCCCCTGAGCCATGATTGGCCAAAGGCACCCTGCCTTTGGCCAATTATAGCTCTCTTAGCAGAGGACACTAGGATGGGCCAAAGCATGCAGGTCAGGTGCATGCTTTGGCCAATCATCATACAGCAATGCACTTCGATCTCGAATATCCCACGAATGCCCCATAATGTTGGTGATGTGCAGTGTTAGTTTTCCCCCACACATAGCGTTTTGTTTTAGGCCAAAAAGTTGAATTTTGGTCTCCTCTGACCAGATCACCTTCTTCCACATGTTTGCTGTGTCCTCCACATGGCTTCTCACAAACTACAAACAGGACTTCTTATGACTTTCTTTCACCAATGTCTTTCTTCTTGTCACTCTTCCATAAAGGGCAGATTTGTGGAGAACACGACTAATAGTTGTCCTGTGGACAGATTCTCCCCCGAGCTGTGGATCTCTGCAGCTCCTCCAGAGTTACCATGGACCTCTTGGCTCTTCTCTGATGAATGCTCTCCTTGCCCGGCCGGTCAGTTTAGGTGGACGGCCATGTCTTGGTAGGTTTGCAGTTGTGCCATACTCTTTCCATTTTCCGATGATGGATTGAACAGAGCTCCGTGAGATGTTCAAAGCTTGGGATATTTTTGTTATAACCTAACCCTGCTTTATACTTCTCCACAACTTTATCCCTGACCTGTCTGGTGTGTTCCTTGGCCTTCATGATGCTGTTTGTTCACTAAGGTTCTCTAACAAACCTCTGAGGGCTTCACAGAACAGCTGTATTTATACCTAAATTACACACAAGATGGACTCTATTTACTACTTAGGTGACTTCTGAAGGCAATTGGTTCCACTAGATTTTACAGTGCCTTGCAAAAGTATTCACCACCCTGGCTTTTTACCTATTTTGTTACATTACAGCCTTTTGTTCAATGTTTTTTTAATCTGAATTATATGTGATGGATCAGAACACAATAGTCTAAGTTGGTGAAGAAAAATATATACAAAAAACTATTTTTCAGAAATAAAAAAATGATAATTGGCATGTGTGTTTGTATTCACCCCCTTTGTTATGAAGCCCATAAAAAGCTCTGGTGCAACCAATTACCTTCAGAAGTCACATAATTAGTGAAAAGATGTCCACCTGTGTGCAATCTAAGTGTCACATGATCTGTCATTACATAGACACACCTTTCTGAAAGGCCCCAGAGGCGGCAACACCTAAGCAAGAGGCACCACTAACCAAACACTGCCATGAAGACCAAGGAACTCTCCAAACAAGTAAGGAACAATGTTGTTGAGAAGTTCAAGTCAGGGTTAGGTTATAAAAAAATATCCAAATCTTTGATGATCCCTAGCAGTACCATCAAATCTATCATAAGCAAATGGAAAGAACAAATGGAAAGAACATGGCACAACAGCAAACCTGCCAAGAGAGGGCCACACACCAAAACTCACAGAGCGGGCAAGGAGGGCATTAATCAGAGAGGAGCACAGAGACCTAAGGTAACCCTGGAGGAGCTGCAGAGTTCCACAGCAGAGACTGGAGTATCTGTACATAGGACCACAATAAGCCGTACACTCCATAGAGTTGGGCACGTTTTGAGTTTGCGAAAAGGCATGTGGGAGACTCCCAAAATGTATGGAGGAAGGTGCTCTGGTCTGATGAGACTAAAATTGAACTTTTTGGCCATCAAAGAAAACGCTATGTCTGGCACAAACCCAACACATCACATCCTCCAAAGAACACCATCCCAAACGTGGAACATGGTGGTGGCAGCATCATGCTGTGGGGATGTTTTTCAGCCATCGAAACTGGGAAACTGGTCAGAGTTGATGGAAAGATGGATGGTGCTAAATACAGGGATATTCTTGAGCAAAACCTGCACCACTGTTTGTGTGATTTGAGGCTAGGAAGGAGGTTCACCTTCCAGCAGGACAATGACCCCAAACACACTGCTAAAGCAACACTTGAGTGGTTTAAGGGGAAACATGGAAATGTGTTGGAATGGCCTAGTCAAAGCCCAGACCTCAATCCAATAGAAAATCTGTGGTCAGACTTAAAGATTGCTGTTCACAAGCGCAAACCATCCAACTTGAAGGACCTTGCAAGGTTTTGCAAGGAGGAATGGGCGAAAATCCCAGTGGTAAGATGTGGCAAGCTCAAAGAGACTTATCCAAAGTGACTTGGAGCTGTGATAGCCACACAAGGTGACTCTACAAAGTATTGACTTTAGGGGGGTGAACAGTTATGCTCATTGACTTTTTCTGTTATTTTGTCCTATTTGTTGTTTGCTTCACAATAAAAAAAAAAAATCTTCAAAGTTGTGGGCGTGTTCTGTAAATGAAATGATGCAAATCCTCAAACAATCCATGTTAATTCCAGGATGTGAGGCAACAAAACACCAAAAATACTAAGGGGGTGAATACTTTTGCAAGGCACTGTAGTTCTGTGTATCAGAGTAAAGGGGGCGCTATACAAATGACCCCCCACACTTTTCACATATTTATTTGTATCATTTATCATTTTCCTTCCACTTCACAATTATGTGCCACTTTGTGTTGGTCTATCACATAATATCCCAATAAAATACATTTACGTTTTTGGTTGTAACATGAGAAAATGTGGGAAATTTCAAGGGGTATGAATACTTTTTCAAGGCACTGTAAGTGCAGCTGGGAGATGGGAATTCCTCCGCTGCTTATGATTTATTGCCAGTTTTCAGGTGGGATACCTACCTTGGGCGGGTTGGGACTCGTGTCTGAACCCCCTCTGAGCTCATTCCTACCCAGGAGGGTGCCCCAGGGACTTTTGTTTTGGTTGTCATGCCTACCATACAGAATATGTAACAGGCAAGAATTGTGTAGCAAAATTTTTAAAACAATAAAGTAAAAAAGAAAATTATAATAAACAGACCGAATAAAGAACTTACTAAAAGTCTCACTAAACCCCCATCAGACTCACTCATCACTATGAGATTCCTTTTCTGTATTCTGCAAAAAACCTGGTTGATCCTGCGACTCTCTATCTCCCCCTCCTGTCCATGTCACCAATGCAGTTGAGGATTTTGCAGAGCACTGGTGGCAGCTCTGCACATGTTCAGTGCTTTGAGTGAGTTTCTATGCTGAGCATTTCCTCCCTATCACATCTGAGCAGCCCATGTGACTATAGAGTCACACATGTGGGTGTATACACGACAGCCCACTCCCTCCCTCCCTCCTCCTCCACCAACCAGCTAAACACAATGGGGGCGGGATATTACATGTAGATTGATGGAGGCTTCACCTCCCTCTTATTCTAAGACACAGGCTGGAGGGGGTGTGACACAGCCTGTGACTGGCAGAAATCCGCCCGCCCCATGTTATTGCCAAAAAATAATAAAAGTTTTAATTTCAAATATAAATTTGTATGATAATTTAAAATGGTTTACTGATATTAATGATTCATTTTTACTCTGTATTCCAAAGGCTGTTTTTATTTTGAACATGTGACCAGCAGCAGAGAACTAGAAGCTCCTCCTGCTGATGTTTCCCTGCAGACAGGCTGGGAGAGAGCCGGGTCATGTGACAGCTGGATATCAATTAGGAAAAGGGTACTTGGATTATTTTTTTGTTAAAATAATTACCGTATATACTCGAGTATAAGTCGAGTTTTTCAGCACATTTTTTTGTGCTGAAAGTGCCCCCCTCGGCTTATACTCGAGTCATTCACTTTTCTGCAGAAGAGAATGACATTTTCTGAACCGAATTTGGGGCCCCATATCTCAGGGCCACTTGGTGCTAGGAACCCCATATTTGGTGTGCAAACCCAGTGGAACTATCACTACAACATATCCAAAGCTGGGGTTCCTAGCATGAAGTGGCCCTGAGATACGGGGCCCCAAATTCAGTTCAGAAAATGTAATTCTCTGCTGCAGAAAAGTGCTTGACATTTTCCAAACCGACTTTGGGGCCCTGTATCTCGGGGCTACTTCGTGCTTGGATACATTGTAGTGCTAGTTCCACTGGGTTTGCACACCAAATTTGGGGTTCCTAGCACCAAGTGGCCCCGAGATACAGGGCCCCAAATTCGGTTTGGAAAATGTCAAGCACTTTTCTGCAGCAGAGAATTACATTTTCTGAACTGAATTTGGGGGCCCCAAAATTTGGTCAACTGTTTCCATCTGCAGCAATGTCATTTCGGGACCCTTTGGGACCAGAGACCCCAAATTTTGGCTGCAGATAGGGGGCATCTAGGAACCCTTAACTACTGAGTTTGAAGTTCGGGGGACCTATGGCTGCAAATGGGCACAGTGAGGCTGCAAATGGGCATTGTTGACCCTCTTTTCCACTTACAGTAGCTGCACATTTCTCACTCTAGGCTTATACTCGAGTCAATAAATTTTCCCAGTTTTTTGTGGTAAAATGAGGTGCCTCGGCTTATATTCGGGTCGGCTTATACTCGAGTATATACGATACATTAAATTCTGGAAATGCCATGAAATACGCCCCTAGTGGCAAAAATATATATATATAATTAAGGATCTTACTGGCCTAGCACTTGATCAGAATTCAGCAGCCTGTCTATTACAGGGCCTGTGTGCCAACTCATTGAAAATCCCCATCCCCCCCCCCACTATAGGTCAATGGATCAGAGCAGTAAATGAAATCATGAGAATGGAGGAACTTACGACATCGCAAAATAACCAAGAAGCTCCACTTCTGTAAAACATGGTCACAATGGACCAATTTTACCTCATCAACAAAATATCAGGTACCTGTTGACGATTGATCTGTCTAGGTACGGCAGCTCTGGGAAGTATGGCAATTTAGTAGATGCAATATGAAAGAGGAGACTGGGAGGGGGAAGGGGAGGGAAGAGGGGAGGGAGGGGGTGGGAGAGGGGAGGGAGGAAATCGTTTCCACCCCATTTTTTTCCTTTACTTCTCCCCTCCCTCTCTTGTTAATGGGGGAGGGGAGGCTTGGAGTGGGAAAAGGGAGTAGGGAGGTAAAGGAAGGGGAAGAGAGATGGCAGACCAAGCGGGCTCTGCTGTGCAACACACCCCCTCTCCCACTCGCTTTCTGCCGATCGGTCCTCCAGCACTTACCCCAGCTAGGGGATGGGCATTGGGTATCGGGTTTCGGTTTAGGTTGCGGTTTAGGCAGCGGTGAGCATCGATCAGGCATCAGGCTTTGGCGGGTATTGACGGGCTTCAGGAAGCGGTGGGGATCAGGCTCCTGTGTCTTCTCCTCCTCCTCGCTTCTGCTGTGCATCTCCTTCCCTCCTAAAAAGAACACCAATATATACTCTTATTTCACAACATAGGTACATCGTAATAAAATGCAAAAACTATAAAAAGAGGTCATCATTAATACTATAGTTAATAAATAATATGTTCACATATAATCTATCTTTTTAAAGGTAACTTTTCTCTTCTGCCAGTGTGTTTTGATGTGGGCACAAGGGGGTGTGTACATATAGTCTATCTTGTTACCTGCATGAGATTACTACTGTCTTAATGATAGGTTTATATAATACTCTGAATTAATTGCTAATTAAGAACAATTCCAAGATTTGGTGTCTTAATGGATTCATTTTATTTTCTTCTATCTTTTCATGTGACAACACTGAAGAAAAGACACTTTGCTACAATGTAAAGTAGTGAGTGTACAGCTTGTATAACAGTGTAAATTTGCTGTCCCCTCAAAATAACTGAACACATGCTGGCAGCACTCATACGTCTATTTCCCAAAGACAACCTCTGGATATGACGCTGAGCACGTGACCTCAACTTCTTTTGTGGACCATGGCGAGGCCTGTTCTGAGTGGAACCTGTCCTGTTATACCGCTGTATGGTCTTGGCCACCGTGCTGCAGCTCAGTTTCAGGGTCTTGGCTCTTCTTATAGCCTAGGCCATCTTTATGTAGAGCAACTATTCTTTTTTTCAGATCCTCAGAGAGTTCTTTGCCATGAGGTGCCATGCTAAACTTCCAGTGACCAGTATGAGAGAGTGAGAGCGATAACACCAAATTTAACACACCTGCTCCCCATTCACACCTGAGACCTTGTAACACTAACGAGTCACATGACACCGGGGAGGGAAAATGGCTAATTGGGCCCAATTTGGAGATTTTCACTTAGGGGTGTACTGACTTTTGTTGCCAGTGGTTTAGACATTAATGGCTGTGTGTTGAGTTATTTTGAGGGGACAGCAAATTTACACCGTTACACAAGCTGTACACTCACTCACAGGTGCTTGAGGCCTATATAACCTTCTGTAGAACTCATTGTGAGCCTGCTCATCTTTGAGCTTGCTGGAACTCTGTTCAAGTGGAACTGGACTAAGTGGTGAGTTAAAAACCAGAGTTTAAAACAGGAGGTTATAACAGGGGTCATAGTACCTGTGTAGTGTGAGTACCTGAGTGTTGTCTGAGTAGTGTGTGTGGATCGTTAGTACTTGTGTATTGTGTACTGTGTACTTGTGTATTGTGAGTGCACGTACGTCTGCGGGTGCCTGTGTATTGTTATGGTGAGTACCTGTGTAGTGTCTTGTTGAGTATTAGTGTTGGGAAGCTAGTTGTTAGGTAATTTGGACAGGGTATAATCCCCAATCCTCATTATTTGTTTATTTTTTTTTTAACAAAGTAAATCCTCATTAAATTTAGTAGGTACGATGCCCAGCGGGTGTGGAACGGTGACTCGTTGTACATCTTGCGGCATGTATGCGTTCCTTGATCATCCGATCGAGGGTGAATACTGCTGCGCAAAATGTAAGCACATTGTTTCCATGGAAGCCCAGGTTCTGAATCTGGGGAAGCAACTGTCAGCACTGAGAAGTACCTCCATACTAAAGGAGAGCCAGGACCGTACACGGCAGGTGCCAGCAGGGGCCAGCACAAAAGCGGGTAGAGACAGAGAGGTGCCGGCACTAGGAAAGAGTAGATGGGTGACAGTCAGGAAGGGTAGAGGGGGAAGTGCCAGGGAGTCTGATCCAGGGCTGCAGCATCCCAATAAGTACGCTCCATTGAGTGACATTGGTGAAACCAGTCAGGGACCAGCACTGCTGGAGATGAGGGACTCTCCTAGCTGCCGGGGGAAGAACTCCTCCAGTGAGAGTGGAGGGGAAGCGAAAGGAAAGGAAAGACAGATTCTGGTGGTAGGGGACTCAATTCTTAGAAGGACAGAGAGGGCAATCTGTAACCAAGACCTGAAGCACCAAACTATATGTTGTCTACCGGGCGCTCGGGTTCGCTACATCACGGATCTAGTGGACAGATTACTGGGAGGGGCTGGGGAAGACCCTTCTGTCATGGTGCACGTTGGCACCAATGACAAAGTCAGAGGCAGATGAAGTGTCCTAAAGAACGATTTCAGGGACTTGGGAGCTAAATTGAGGAAAAAGACCTCCAAGGTAGTATTCTCAGGAATACTACCGGTACATCGAGCCACACCAGAAAGGCAGAGGGAGATTAGGGAAGTAAACAAGTGGCTGAAGAGCTGGTGTAGTAAGGAGGGGTTTGGGTTCTGGAGGACTGGGCCGACTTCTCAGTCGATAACCATTCCTATAGAAGGGACGGACTGCACCTAAATGAGGAGGGTGCAGATCAGCTGGGAATGAAGATGGCCAAAAAGTTAGAGGGGTTTTTAAACTAGGCGAGAGGGGGAGGGTCCAGAGGTAGAGATAGTCAGTGCGGTACATATTCCAGAGGGTAGTATTGGGGGCATTAGTGGTAGGTTGACTAAAGCACATAAACCTAAGGTAAGTATAGTAGCAAGTCCTAGTAGCAATCTCGGAACACCCAACAAGAGGATAGTATGCGACCAGTCTAAACTATGTGGCATGTTCACCAATGCCAGGAGCCTGGCAGACAAGATGGGTGAACTAGAGATAGTGTTGTACGAGGAGGATTTGGATTTTGTGGGAATTTCAGAGACCTGGTTCAACAGCTCTCATGATTGGCTGGCAACCATTCAAGGGTATACTCTTTATCGCAAGGATAGAGAGGGTAAAAAAGGGGGAGGGGTATACCTATATATCAAGAATAATGTACAAGTGAATGTTTTGAGATTACATCACTAAGGGAGCTATGGGTAGAGCTCCAAAGGGGTGAAGCTAAGGGGAGAATAATACTGGGAGTATGCTATAGGCCCCCTAACCTGAGGGAGGAAGTGGAGACAGATCACCTATCACAATTTGGATTAGCAGCAAGGATGGGAAGTGTTATCATAATGGGGGATTTTAATTATCCAGACATAGACTGGGTGGAACCACACATTCATTTAAGGCACGCTAGTTCCTAAATGTCTTGCAGGACAATTTAATGGGTCAGATGGTAGACGCACCAACTAGAAATAAAGCGTTACTGGATCTACTGATTACCAACAATACAGACCTGATCACGGATGTGGAAATACGGGGCAATTTAGGTAACAGCGATCACAGGTCAATTAGTTTCAGTATAAATCACACAAATAGGAAACATAAAGGGAATACAAAGACACTGATCTTCAAAAGAGCCAACTTCCCTAAACTACAAACCTTGCTAGAAGGCATAAACTGGGATAAAATCTTAGGAACAAAGAATACGGAGGAGAGATGGGTTTGCTTTAGGAGCATATTAAATAAGGGCATTAGCCAATGTATCCCATTGGGTAATAATTTTAAAAGAGCCAACAAAAGTCCTGGATGGCTTAACTGCAATGTAACAATACATATAAAAGCAAAGGAGAAGGCCTTCAAAAAATACAAGGTTGAGGGATCATCATCAGCATTCAGACTTTATAAAGAATGCAACAAGAAATGTAAGGGTGCAATTAGGACGGCTAAGATAGAACACGAAAGACACATAGCGGAGGAGAGCAAAAAAAATCCCAAGAAATTCTTTAAGTATGTAAACATTAAAAAAGGGAGGGCAGACCATATTGGCCCCATAAAGAATGAGGAAGGACATCTGGTCACAAAGGATGGGGAGATGGCAAAGGTATTGAATTTATTCTTCTTCTCAGTCTTCACGAGGGAATCGAGGGGCTTCAGTAACCAAAACTGCAGTGTTTATCCTCATGACACATCAGCGTCTGAATGCTAGCTTGGCCAAATTGCTAGCACTGCAACTGCTGCCTTTTCAGCTGGTAGACTTGGCTCCCTTTCGTTAATTTGTGGGATGTGCTGTACCTCAGTTGCAGGTTCCAAAATGCAATTTTTTTTCACAGAAGGCCATTCCGGCTCTCTACCGGCATGTGGAAGGCAATATTTTTGTCTCGTTGGACAGGGAGGTCAGCAGTAAGGTGTATATTACCACTGACTCATGGTCTAGCAGGCATGGACAGGGATGTTACCTTTCCTTCACGGCACACTGGGTAACTCTGCTGGCAGCTGGGAAGGATGCAGGACAGGGTTCAGTATTGTTGGAGCTTGTTCCGCCACCACACCTCCAAAATACTAGTTGTGATTCTGCCACAGCTCTTCGGAGACTGGGCCGCAGGGCAGTATTCCAACATGATAACAACCCCAAACACACCTCCAACATGACTACTGGCTTGCTAAAGAAGTAAAGAAGCTGAGGGTAAAGGTGATGGACTGGCCAAGCATGTCTCCAGACCTAAACCCTATTGAGAATCTGTGGGACATCCTCAAACGGAAGGTGGAGGAGCGCAAGGTCTCCAACATGCACCAGCTCTGTGATGTTGTCATGGAGGAGGGGAAGAAGACTCCAGTGACAACCTGTGAAGCTCTGGTGACCTCCATGCCCAAGAGGGTTAAGGCAGTGCTGGAAAATAATGGTGGCAACACAAAATATTGACACTTTGGGACAAATTTGGACATTTTCACTTAGGGGTGTACTGACTTTTGTTGCCAGCAGTTTAGACATTAATGGCTGTGTGTTGAGTTACCGTATTTATTGGCGTATAACACGCACCCCAATTTAAGAGGGAAGTTTCAGGAAAGAATAAAACCACTTTGAAGCAAAATAATGGTCAGTGAGCATCAATCCAGCCTGATCAGTGTCCATCTGCAGCCTTGCCAAAATATAGGCTGCCACCGATGGGAAGGAGGGGACGAGCGCTGCCGAAATAAAGCCGGATCCCCTGTGTACTCGGCTCAGCATCACGCCCAGTCCCATCCCTTGGCCCGGATCCTATGATGGTCCAATGCCGTCCCCCCTATTTTAAGGGGGAAAAAGTGAGTGTTATACGCCGATAAATACAGTATTTTGAGGGGACAGCAAATTTACACTGTTATACAAGCTGTACACTCACTACTTTACATTGTAGACAAGTGTCATTTCTTCAGTGTTGTCACATGAAAAGATAGAAGAAAAGATTTACAAAAATGTGACTGAGGGGTGTACTCACTTATGATACTGTGAGATACTGTGTTTAGTGGTATACACAAGTTGTGTGGCAGCTTCAATAGGTTTTTGTTTGATATTTACTTAGATATTGTGGCACACAGGTTTATTAAATATTATCATCTTTGAAGTACATCACTCCAGATAGAAACAAAGTCCATCTTCTTCTACGTGGCAATAAAGAGTACAATTTCCAAACATTGGCAAAGCAATGAAGGCACTTATGATTTTCATCCAGTAAACCCATCTCTTCGGGTACAATGGGTATTCCTTGTTCCCTCAGGTCAGTGTTGGAAGTCTTGTATCTCAAGGTCCATATCTAGGGAAGCTCACATGGAGGAACCAGCATGGTTTCAACGCAGCTCTCTGCTACATCCTTCCTCTCCAAGGTTCACAACTTCTCTCTTTCCCACTGGATTCCCCCCCATTTATATATGAGGTTCTGCCAGAAGGGCGTGAACACCTGGTCACATGCCATAAAGGAGGGGGCTATAGACAGGGAATAAGTTAACTCCTTCCTACATGAAGTATAGCCTTCTAAAAGTGTATTTGCATGTCTCACTTCCATTGGTGCCAGCCCTTCCCCCACCAGAAATGTCACTTCCTGCTTGTGTGATTGGCTGACTGATTTCCCCAGAATTCTGCACTAGGATTCAAATCAGATTTTGGGCATCCCTGCAACACAAATGGCATTTTTGGTGAGATACTTCTAAAAGGTTAAACATTTATAAAGGGATGCCCACCCTGCTTCTTTCCTTTTTAGAGCATTGCAATTGCAGCAGCTAATTGATAATGAAAAAGACACTCCCATTCACTGTCACAGATAACAAGGATAACTTGCCACAAATTTATGGAAGTGTTGAATTGTAAGTCTGTTAACTTGCTGCACATTTTCAGTGGTACGTTGTACACTTGCAGAGCACTTGAAGCACAAGTTCTAGGTGACACTTCCCTAATCTGTAGCAAATTTACATGCAAGAGCAAAGTTGCAGTGGTGATTCTACAGCAAGAGCTCCGCAAGTCTACAGCATGAAAATTCAGCCACAGTGCCCCCTGTGGTGGGATGAATATTGCACAATATAACGGAACCAGAAATTGCAGCAGACTTGCAGAATGTTTGCAAAAATATTTGATCTGCAGTCATGCAATGCGGACTTGCTGCAATTGTGCAACAAAATTGTGAAGCCGGGCAAGTCTAGCAATAGCTTTAGCAAGTCATTTTCAAACTTGCAGCATAATTGCTTGCTATCTGGAATGTACATTGACAGAGCGGATTGTTTTATTTCTCAACTAAAAAGGAGTTACTCAGTTCCGAGAATTGCAAATAGCTCATAACCTACCGAGATCTTTCCTATTTAGATACTGGCAGTTACAGCATGCCCTTAGGGCCCAATTCCCCTCCCAGGTGACGCTTGAGCCTGATCCAATCGAGCGCCTCCTGTTTTCGGGGATGCTGGACAAACCTCTCTCCTCCCTATACCTCCACCTAACAGTAGCTCATGAGGTTAAGAATAATAGATCTATGGCCAAATGGCAGGTTGATATTCCCTCCTTGGGAGAGGAGGAATGGGAGGAATGCTTAAGTACATTTATTCCATCCATGATTGCGGCTAAGGATAGATTTATACAATTGAAATTTACACACAGGGCTTACTATACGCCACAGAGGTTAGCAAAAATGTATCCTGGACTTAGCCCCAATTGTACTAGATGTGAACTAGAAACAGGCACCTTCTTTCATATGGTCTGGTCCTGTCCCAAACTTCACCCGTTTTGGAGCTCGGTGGCAGATACTTTAGGAATGGTATGTGGAGTTACGATACCACTGGACCCTCTAACCCTATTATTGAGTCACCTGGCAGATTTAGAAGGGGACCGATATGTTAAATTGTGCTTAACATACTCATTATTCTATTCTAGAAGAGAAATACTCCTTAGATGGAAACAAAGGGAGGCCCCATCCAGGGAGGCATGGCAAAAAATGATAAATAATGTTTTACCACTATACCGTATTACCTATGAGAGTAGAAATTGTCCACAGAAATATGATAAAGTATGGTCGAATTGGGTTGACGCATGCGGCTGAGCTCCGACTGGGGGTGGCTGACCCATGTGGAAATTCTTATCAGAGTTCCACTCTTATCTGCGAGGGAGTTCAGGATCCCCAGTCGCTTGTGGTCCCGACTAGCATTGTCAGCCTTTGAGGAGACTGCGGTGGGACCTTCGCCCCCATTTTCCAGGTGAATTGGGCTAGAAGCACTGCCCTGGGAGTGGAGACACAGGTGCATATCTGATTATTGTGTACACTTTACTTCTTTAATATTCTGCTTTTACCTTAGTTTTTCAAAATATGCAATATGTATATCATATCTTCTATTAGTATTCAGTCACTTACTATTTTTTGTATATGTTATTTGTTCATTTGTTGCCTATTTTAGAAAGCCTGTACTTCCAAAAGACAGCCCCCCTGAAGAAGCCCGATCTATGGGCGATACATGTCGGGATTTTTTATAATGCTGTCCTGTTTAACATCGTAATAACATTATTGTACATGCCTTTTCAGGCCATCAGGCCCAGGGCTTTTACCGGTTGGTGTTTCTTTTAACATTTTTTTAATCTCTGTTATTGGGGCTTCTAGCTCGCACAATTTATTTTCTGCTATTTTGTTTAGTCCTATGTCTTTTAAGAAAGCTTTTATTTTCTCCTGTTTTTTTTCAGCCTCCTCTATTGTAGCTTTTTTATTAATTGAATCAAGCCCCCCAAAAAATCTTGCCAATTTCTCTGGTTGTATGTCTCATTTCCCCTGTCCTTGTCTTTATTTTCTCAATATAATTGATTGTTTTCTTTTTTTTAATACCTTCGCCAAGAATTTCCACGGTTTGTTCCCACCTAGATACCTTTCTTTCTTAGTCAAATTGTATGCCTCTCAGGCAGGCTGGAAAGCCCCATGAGTATTGGACATTACGCAGTTTAAGCAGGTCTAGAAGAGGTTTCAGGGTTCTTTTCCTGGCCAACGTCTCCGTTGCCAGGTCTGGGAAAATCTGCAGGTTAGTCTCTCCAAACTTCACTAGTTGGTTATTTTTCAGGCATGCTTTTATCTGTTCTTTGTCTTGGTAGTTGTGGAATCTTGTGATGACATCTCTTGGGATATCACCTGCTATTTCTGCAGGTTTTCTGATGCTATGGATTCTTTCAAACTTTATTTTACTGCTTGCCTCAGATGTACTTATCATATGACCAAAGATTTTATCCATTTTTTCTTGTAGATCCTCTTTTTCTCCTTGTATCTCTGGTATTCCTCTGATCCGGAGGTTTTTCCTTCTATTCCGGTTCTCTTGGTCCTCTATTTTGTACATTATATTCCTCTGTTCATTCTGCATCTCCTCTATCTGGTTCTTAAACCTTTTCATCTCATCCCCCTGCATGTCCAGCCTTGTTTCCACATCTTCTACTCTTTTTAGTATATGATTCACATCTTCATGAAGAGCTGCTATTTCTCCTTTTATAGATGTTTCCAACCTCGCAAACATTTCTGCCATTTCACGCTTTGTTGGTAGCTGTTTTTTTTTTGTTTGGGCTACATTGTTGCTTCTTCCTCTAATCTCTCGCTGCTTACAGTATGGGTATCTACCTCGGCCAACTGTCTTCTCAGTCCTGTCTTTGATATACTCTCGGGGGTTTTACTTTTAATCCCCGTTTGTTTACCTAGGCTTTCTTTGCCGCCCTCCTGTAACATATATTTTTTGATGGTACCCGGGCTAACACTTATTCTAGGCGGGTTGGCTGCAGCCCCCTTCATTGCTTTACCTCTCATTCCTTCTTTACCCCTTCGTTTTATTCACAGTCCCGGGTGGGTGGTGGTGGTGGTGGGGGGGGTATTTCTTCTTTCTTTCTTCTTTCTTTTCCCTTCCCTTAGTGCAGCTTTATCTTAATCTAGTAATAGATATTCTGATGTGTTATAAATGAATTTGTGGGTAGTTAGTATTTAGCCATAAACTTGTAGTTGATATTCAAGCTTTTTATCCTCCAATGTAAAGTTGTGCAACTATGCGACTTAGATAAATATATGTGACTGATGCCGCCATTCCCACCAATGTCCTCCAATCGCATCCCCTTTTTTTCTTCTCTTTCCTTCCTCTCTCCTCTCCTAGTTCAACTTTACATACTCCCACTCCAGCTTAGTCCCACAGCTTGTCTCCATGTCTAGTTATTGGTATTTGTAGATAGTGTATGTTCTAAATGCAGTTTTTATGGTTCATGTACCAAAGGCAGTGTGTGTGGAAGTTCATAAAAGCCCAACTGTCAGTAAACTTAAATCTATCCACAGTCTGCAAATGTCTTTCTTTTCTCTGCGTATTGCACAAAAAAATCTCCTTCAGCATTAATGAACAGTTTACTTGCCGTTTCAGTGGATCCGCTGTGTAGAGGAGGGTTGCTACTTGCTACTCGTCCTGTAGTTCACTTACCCTTATACTGACTGGTGCTTACAGGGTTCCCATCTCCGAAAGCCTTGCACCCCGTTTGTCCTCCGCTCCGCTGCTCTTCAACGCTGCATGCGTGCGCGTGCATGCTTTCAGATCTGTTTCCTGTGATCAGTGTCTCGGTGTCTCAGTGACCAGTCATCAGAGCGCTGGCTTCCCCAGACACATCGGACCGTCTGCAGCCGGGTCCTGGTTCGTCTCACCCACTCCAGTGGACCGGGAGCTCTCCGCTCGTCACCGATGCGGCACCGGCAGTAATGTCTCTGCAGCGTCTATAGCACTTGAGGGTACATGGGGGCTGGGGCCAGGGGGATTGTGGAGGTCTGGGAGGCGGCCTCTGTCTAGGCCTGCATCGCAGAGAGGGGGTCTCCCAGGCTTCCTGGGCTCAGCATCGGCACCTGCTCAATGCCCACATCCGGCCCCTCCCTCCAGTTCCCATGACTTGCCTGGGCCATTCTAACACATGAATATATTTTGATCTAAACCAGGGGTCTCCAAACTATGGCCCTCCAGTTGTTCAGGAACTACAATTCCCACCATGCCTAGTCATGACTGTGAATGTCAGAGTTTTACAATGCCTCATGGGACGTGTAGTGCCGCAACATCTGGAGGGCCGTAGTTTGGGGATCCCTGATTAAACCATTCCAATGTAGCTCTGGCTGGATGTTTCGGGTCGTTGTCCTGCTGGAAGGTGAACCTCCGCCCCAGTCTCAAGTCTTTTGCAGACTCTAACAGGTTTTCTTCTAAGATTGTCCTATATTTGTCTCCATCCATCTTCCCACCAACTCTGACCAGCTTCCCTGTCCCTGCTGAAGAAAACCATCCCCACCACATGATGCTGCCACCACCATGTTTCACAGTGGGGATGGTGTGTTCAGGGTGATGTGCAGTGTTAGTTTTCCGCCTCACATAGTGTTTTGCTTTTAGGCAAAAAAGTTAAATTTTGGTCTCATCTGACCAGATCACCTTCTTCCACATGTTTGCTGTGTCCTCCACATGGCTTCTCACAAACTGCAAACAGGACTTCTTATGACTTTCTTTCACCAATGTCTTTCTTCTTGTCACTCTTCCATAAAGGGCAGATTTGTGGAGAACACGACTAATAGTTGTCCTGTGGACAGATTCTCCCACCTGAGCTGTGGATCTCTGCAGCTCCTCCAGAGTTACCATGGACCTCTTGGCTCTTCTCTGATGAATGCTCTCCTTGCCCGGCCGGTCAGTTTAGGTGGACGGCCATGTCTTGTTAGGTTTGCAGTTGTGCCATATTCTTTCCATTTTCCAATGATGGATTGAACAGAGCTCCGTGAGATGTTCAAAGCTTAGGCGATTTTTTTAAATACCTAACCCTGTTCTTAACTTCTCCACTGCTTTACCCCTGACCTGTCTGGTGTGTTCCTTGGCCTTCATGATGCCGTTTGTTCACTAAGGTTTTCTAACAAACCTCTGAGGGCTTCACAGAACAGCTATATTTATACTGAGATTAAATGACACACCGGTGGACTCTATTTACTAATTAGGTGACTTCTGCAGGGAATTGGTTCCACTAGATTTTAGTTAGGGGTATCAGAGTAAAGGGGGCTGAATACAAATGCCCCCCCACACAGTTTTCACATATTTATTTGTATCATTTATCATTTTCCTTCCACTTCACAATTATGTGCCACTTTGTGTAGGTCTATCACATAAAATCTCAATAAAATACCATTACGTTTTTGGTTGTAACATGACAAAATGTGGGAAATTTCAAGGGGTATGTTGGAAAATTTTTAAATGTTTATTGTGTGACTATTAGAACTGAGAATGATTTTAAGATGGCTTCTAAGCACATGTTGCATTAACTTTTTTTTGTCTTTGTCTAACAAGCTTTGCCATATATGGTAACAGGTTGTACGGGAACACTGACTAGCAAATAAAGTATATATCATGATGTACCAGGAGGCTATCAGTGTTCCCTCAGCCTATAGAAGTGTTATAGCTGTATTATTGTAAGTATTAGGAGGGGGGCTGTACATCCCTCTGTGTGATTTTTGCTCCATCTTTCGGCTTGTAAGCATCACCCTTTTGTGTCGACACATCTGAAATAAATTGTCTGCTTTTCAATACATCTGGAGTTTGACTGATAACAGGAGAAGAATAATCCTAACATTTTGGTCCTTCGAGTCGGAACCAACAAGTGGATCCCGGGTCGGATGGTCCCGACCAAGACCTTGGTGAGTATTGGACCTCAAAGCTCACTGAGAACCAAAGAATCCCCACTCAATGTTAGTGGCAAAACAGGGGCTAGTTGGCACTGAGACCCAGATCCTCCGTCTGGTTTCGAACCTACGTGATCCAGTCCTCCGGATGTTTGTAAGGTAAGATAATTTAAATTATCCTTAATTCTTTCTAAGTCTCTTCTCCTCTTTCTGTTTGATTCTGGTTTCATGAGTTATAAATGAATTGTAATTACTGACATTGGGATTGATCGCGTAATATCTTGGTAATCCGATGCTCGAAGACAGAGGCACTTGGGGCCTTGCCTACGGTAAAATGGATGTCCCTGCTGTCCTGGACAGACAAAAAAAAGATTTGAGGTATACCAAATGTCAGAGGTTGATTGCCTGATGTCGTCGAAGGTTGACTGCCCGACGGTTTAAGCGCTATTTAGCTGAGTGATCTAGAAAGATCACAAGGCTAACTTTCTTCTGTGTGTTTAGTTTCTCCTTTCTCATGTTTAATCCTTTCTGTTGACGCTGTTACCTCATTGAAGAACAACAGTACTGCACAGACAAGTTTTAATTATTTTTTGATTCTCCCTATAGTGTTGGGAGTGCTGATATTTTACTCTTCTTGTATTCCTATTGTTACCGTGAGCCGAGGGTCACTATTCCAGTGTTTTATAGGTTGGGAGAACCAACTAACGCTGACAATGGGGAATAGTCTCTGCAAAAGAATGTCTTGTGCCTGTTTATGTTGCTGTTGTGTTCCTAATGTGCCCTTAGAAGGAGATAAGAAATTTATGAAGAGCAAAAAACCTAAATCTGTTAAGTATTGTACTAAGTGGGAGGGGAAGTTTGCATTCAATGGTAAACTAACTGTGAAAGGGTGTCAGGATTTGGTGGATAAACTTAAATTGTTAGGACCCAAAGACCCAAAAACTCGCAGTTAGACACTGGACTCACCCCCCCCCCCCCTTTTGAGCTGTAGCCTGCTTGCCTATCAGTAACACAGATAAGGAACTCGCAGAGAAGCAGGAAAACTTTGCAAAAGTTTAAATATATGTTTAGTTGTTTTATAGTTTCGCTCTGCAAAGCAGCCAATACCTTGCTAGCCGATGTATTAGGCAGATAAATATGTAAATTACCAGTTGCAACTTCAGGAACAGGTAAAATCTCTGCTTTTTGATTTAGAATATTAATCAGTCGGCCTCTCGGCCGTACTCGAAGGGAAGGGAAGTCTGATCAACTTCCGAAAAGGAAAACCCAATTGGATGATAGAGCATCCCGGGTGGCCCTCAGTCAGTCAGTAATTTCGGGGTGACAGAGTTTGATGTGAATTGTGTTTGTATGAGTGTAGCAGTGAAGTGAGTGTGGATTTTGTGTCGGTGCATGTCTTAGGCACATGTCTTAGGTGCCGATACAAAAATATCAAGATATCCAGAACTATGAAGTTCATGGAAAACCTATAAGTATGCTAAATGTGATATACAAGGATAGCTACAATAGCAGTTAGAACTGAGAAAGATGACCCCAAAGAATAAGAGATAGAGTGTTATCCAATAGTCAAATTAGCAGAATCATATAATGCATATCACTGATGGGTCTAGCAAAAGAGAATTAGACTAGGCAATGCAAGTGTTATCTAAAAGTTTAAGAAATGTTTGAGAAGCAGAAGGATAATATTACGTTTGGATGAGATGAGATGAGAGAAGATTGCTCATTGTTTGCGCTGTGTATCTCTGTGTCAGAAAGGAGTGAGGTGCCCCACCCTTCAAATTCATGAGTGAGAGATTGTGTTTGTAAAATGTTTACTCTTGACCAGCTATGACAATACAGAAGGGTTATATTGTAGGTACTGAAACTGAGCGTGAAAAGGGAAAAGGTTCCATGCGCTGATAAGACCGGATTGATTTAGTATTTTAGCATGGCAGAATATTAAAGGAAGCACATGCCAGAAGTTATCAGAAGGTTATTGATGGTTTAAAGCAGTAGATAGAAAACATGAAAGTGAATTGCACTATAAAGAAAGTGAACAGAGTTTGTAGAATTATTATCAAGTGGCTTGATGGATGTGAGAAAAGAAAAGGCTTGATGGATGGCTTGATGGATGTTTTGATTACTTTTAAATGTGTCCAGTCCATGACAGAGACAGTAAATGGGCAGCACAGTGGTGTAGTGGGCAGCACAGTGGTGTAGTGGGTAGCACTTTCGCCTAGCAGTAAGAAGGGTCGCTGGTTCGAATCCCAACCACGACACTACCTGCCTGGAGTTTGCATGTTCTCCCTGTGCCTGCGTGGGTTTCCTCCGGGTACTCCAGTTTCCTCCCACACTCCAAAGACATGCTGGTAGGTTAATTGGATCCTATCTTAATTGTCCCTAGTATATGTATGAATGTGAGTTGGGGACCCTTAGATTGTAAGCTCCTTGAGGGTAGGGACTGATGTGAATGTACAATGTATATGTAAAGCGCTGCCTAAATTGACGGCGCTATATAAGTACCTTAAATAAATAATAATAAATGTGGATGTGACTGAGTGTTAAGTTTACTGCAAAAATAAGAAAATGTAGATTGCCTGACAGACGTAGCAGAAGAGAGAGGGAGATGGTGATGGATAACTAGTAGGGCAGCATTAACTTTTTGAGCACACAGAGGTTAATTTGTGCATCTGTGAAGTGTTCAGATTTTCGGTATGAAAGTTTGTCCAAATAATAGCCTAAATATTTCTTGGCTATATTACTATTAGAATTTCCAGACTTTCAACTGTAAAGTGTTAATGATGCAATGCTGTTTATATTTGGATACATTTATAAAGGTAAAAAGCTTAGTTCTGAGTCAGAATATGTGTTTTGGTAAAATGTTCTGTTTTGGGACCCTGTGGATTTCGCTTGGGTCCAGAGAATAAGGGGAACAAAAAGGGGTTCATGTTTTATTAAATTCTGCTTCAAAATCGGGTCTAAAAAAATAAATATTCAGTATTCCTTAGGGACATGAAACATGTAGCACCAACTAGTGAAAAGAAATGATGGAAAACAAGGTTGCACAATAATAGATAACATCTACGTGTCACCTGAAGGAAAACCGGTATTGCCAAAATCCTTATTTAGGTATGCAGCAGTGTTGACACATGGAGTAACTCATGTGTCAAGTAGGCATGTGCAATTTGTTTCGTTCCAAATTCGTTTTTTAACGAATTTCGACAAATTCCTTAATTTGGAAATATCCGAATTAACGAAAACCCGTTTAACGAATTTTTCCGAACATTTGTAAATTTGAAAAATTTGTACATTCGTAAATTCGTACGTTTGTACATTAGTAAATTAGTGAATTCGTAAATTTGTAAATTCGGAAATCTGAAATAATAATTAACTAATAATAACTTAACTACTATTACTAGTAACTATTAAATTATAGGTATTGTAGTTTCCTTTCAAATTTGGCTGTTAGTGAACGTAACACATACAAATTTATCCGAAGGTTACGAATGATCCAAAATAACGAATGCCTTATCCAAACAAATGGAACGTAATGAATTAATAATAATAAATAACAATAATAATAATAAAAACTTTGTATTATTATTATTTATTATTAATTTGTTCCGTTCCATTCGTTTAGATGCAGCATTCGTTATTACAGATAATGCGTAACTTCGGATAAATTCGTGTTTGTTACGTTCACTGACAGCCAAATTTAAAAAGAAATAACAATACCTATAATTTAATAGTTAATTACTATTTCAGATTTTCGAATTTTCGGGTTTTTGGATTTTCAAATTTCGAATTTACAAATGTACGAATTTACGAATGTACGAATGTACGAATGTACGAATGTACAAATTCATGAATGTACAAATGTACGAATGAACGAATGTACGAATTTACGAATGTACGAATTTACAAATTCGATCATAACGAATGACCTGAAAAACGAAAAAAAAAATAAACTAATGAAACGAAAACGAAAATGAACCAATTTTTTGGCTGTGCACATGTCTAGTGTCAAACAGGGGGATGACTGAGATGTTAAATAAGATATGTACAGCCTATGGCTTCACTAACTACTAAAAAACTTTTTGTTCTCAATGCATAATATGTGCAAGACACAATGCTCAAGGAGGCATAAGACCACGGAAAGGGAAGTTCCCCACACCGCAATATCCATTGCAACACATTTTTATGGATTTTATTGAATTAGACAAATGTGATAGGAAGAAATATTGTTTGGTAATCATAGACGCCTTGACCAAATGGGTGGAGGTATTCCCGACAGGAAGTGCGGACGCACAGACTGTGGCCAAAGCATTACTAAGAGACATAATTCCTAGATTTGGAATCCCTGAAAAGATCTACAGCGATAATGGGCCACACTTTGTAAATAAAACAACATAAAACAACATTTAACTGAAACTATGGGAATTCAAGTGAAATACCATTGTGCCTATCATCCCCAATCAGCTGGATTGGTAGAAAGACATAATGGCATTCTAAAAAGCAAACTGAGGAAAGCCATGGAAGAAACAGGAAAGGATTGGATGTATTGTCTACCATTAGCCGTAACTAATATGCATATTACATCTACAAAAACAGGTTAAAGTCCATTTGAAATGATGCATGGTAGACCATATAAGATACCATTATTACCAAATGAAACACCTACTGAGGATTCTGAGCACACACTAGCAGAATACATGTCTAGGCTGTTAAGACAAAAACGTACTAATGATTTTTGTTCTGTCCCAAAAGGTCCAATCCAAGAAGATGAAAAGGTGCATGTAGGAGACTGGGTTAAAGTAATAAAAAGAAAATATTGGCACTCACCCAAGTGGGAGGGGCCGTATCAGGTTCTTATCACCACTCCCACGGCTAGGAAGGATTGCAGAAAGGTCTACCTGGATTCACCAGTCCCATTGCAAAAAGGTTTTACAGGCAGAGCAGGGCCAGTTGGCTACAAGAGAACCAGAAAGTCCGGCTACAAAGGGAGGTCTCACACAAGGTGGGACTTGTCTCAAACCGGTGAAGCCTCCCCCCCTTCCAAATCCCCTACCCTATCCGCTGGAGCTCTGTAGCTGGTTAGGATGAAAGGGATAGTAATTATCCTTGGGTTACTGGTGACTCTAGGGGAGACGTCTATACAGGGAGGCAGAAATTGGAAAGTGGAGGAACCTCTAGAGTGGGCAAGTACAGGAAAGGCTTTGAACTTAACCTTTATAGAGGGAATAACTAGCACTATACTGGTAGACTTCTGTCAGATTGCAGATTGTGGGGATACAACTGAAGCAAAAAGGCTCCTATGGGCAGATAAATATGTTTGTTATCTTCCAAGTGGGACTGGGTATACATCATGGGATCAGGCCCTGTGGACCACAGCGCATCAAGATTGGGGGTATAATCTACCAGGGCCTAAGAGTGGAATAAAAGAAAGACTGACCATAACAAAGACAGCTAATTCCCCCTGTACACATAGCAGAGATCGCAACCAATTGCTGATAACACTAAAAGAACCTCAAAAAAGGGATCAGCAGTTATATTCTATGAGACCATGGGTGTCGGGAACAGATCCCTTAGGTAATTTTTTCCTTGGGGTATTACCACCCAATAAAACCAGACAACAGGAAAGGGTAGACACAGAAGGGAAAGAAGAAGGCCATACTAAAATAGAAGTTCTGAGTAAAACTATAAGATTTACTAACCTAACAGTAGAAGATGCCATAGCTTTGGAGACGGGTTACCAAGAAAAAAAAAGAGTGGTTAGAATGGTTGAGGTACACAGTTAAAACTCTAGAAAAGGAAAACTGTTTAGTTTGTGCTGGAGCCAGACCACATTTAGCAACGGTCCCTTTACCTCTAGATCACAATACAGATCCAGAAGGTTTGAAATGTATGTTGCAGTTGTATAATAAGAGCTATAAACCTGAAACAAATTCTACCTGTCACACTGTTGTGGAAATTTTATGAAGATGTATTTTAATATGTATTGTCATAGTGTCTCCTAGTGTTAGTTCTCCCGCAACCCGCTCTAAAGAGCTGACTGGGGCAGACTGAAGCTGGTTGAGATCTGTTAGGTAGTTTGGAGAGAGGTGTTTGCAGAGTGGGGATATGTCTGCCTGCGAAAGGGCCCCTGTGCGATGCACAGACGTTCGCCCTGGGGGGGGGTGTGTTCGCTCTACAAAGACATTATCGGTTTAGTGGATGTGCACTCGTGTCACCCCTGTATGCCTGATCAACATATTTGGGGTGCCCTGGCATACACCTGCAGATAGTCTCCCATCAGCAGGAACGGTAGTCATTGATTGTTGTATAAACTTATATCCTTGTTTGATCATATCCTTGTTTTGTCATATCCTGTGAGGTCATATCCTGTGGAGGAAGCGATTGGCTGTTGGGGTCAGGGCTTCCTGTTTCTGGCTTCCTGTTTGTGGCTTCCTTTGTGTGTGTGAATAAAAGCATGAGCCTCTGCCCAGGAGGGGTAGTCTTGCTGAGATGAGGACATAAGCATGGTCATGTCTGTTTACTTGGGAAATGCGGGAGACATGGGTTAAGTAACATGCATTATACCATTATACTGAAAGGGTGCGTGTTAGCCCAGGTGAGATTGATTATATATATCCGGGCAACTTTACTTGTTTTGCACTCCCAGGGAACAGTAGCGGGGTGGATCTTGGGTCACTACTCGATGACTACTGCAGGAAGAGGATTAACAAGGGCAATGGTGACTAGGTTGAACATGAAACTCAGAGAGCTGATGTCTGGTGGATGTGTGGGGATAAGAAACTGCGAGCTAGGATGCCGGCCAATGCCCAAGGGGATTGTGCTATGGTCCAGCTAGCTATGCCCCTGAGAATACTGTCAGAACACCCGTGGACTAAGAGTCACCAACGGTATCATAGGGACACCTCTCCCAAGGGGTCATTTGACTCTCGGATCTACATAGATGAGATTGGGGTTCCTTGCGGGGTGCCGGATGAGTTTAAGGCCAGGAATCAGGTGATAGCTGGGTTTGAGTCTCTTCTCTGGTGGGTGACTATAAATAAAAATGTTGACTGGATTTACAATATATATATATATATATATATATATATATATATATATATATATATATATATATATATATATATATATATATATATATAGTAATGTTTGGGGTATTTAGCTCAAGCGATAAATGCGTTTTTAGTGCAGTGAGTCCACCTCAGACAGGCATTATAGTTAAGGGCCTGGTAGCCCACGTTTATTAAACCGAAAAACAAAAGCAAAAAGGTCCATTCAGGATTCCCACGCAGGGGTTTAACTTCATTAAGCACTCCAAAAATAAGGAAAACATACCAAGCCACCTGGCTCTCTTGTCAGCAGTTCCTCTGCTTGCTCTCAACAGATTTGCCAATTCTTTACAGCCCCCTGGACTCACTGGCTTCCTCAGTCTCCCCGACTCTCAAGGCTGGCCAGCCTTTCCCAGTCCCTGGGCAAAGAATCCCCTTTACATAGGCTGCAGACTCCCACAGGGCAGACCACTCTCCAGACACAGGTCTGTCTTCACACAGCAGTAGCAACAAGCTACACACACTCCACCTTCCTCCACCCTCTGCTCTCACTAGCCCCTCGTTATATGGGCTGTGTGCACCTGGGCACACAACCTGCTGGCTCTCCATAAGACATGGACACAGGGTTAGAGATCCCATCCCTTTTCCCAGTGACAGGGACTATTACATATCCCCCCCCCTTTGTTTCGATCCGGAGGGAGGAACACCAGCACCCGTCATGGTTGGAACACCTCTGTGCTGGCTGTCAGCCACGTAGGCCCAACCTTTTTTTCGGGTGCGCTTCCAGGTACGTCCCACCCTGGATCTTAACAGGGTCCTACATTTCCCTATACTCCCCCCTTGTTTCGCACCGGAGGGAGGAACACATAAACCAGTCACTAAGAATGGGACACCTCTGTGCCAGCCATTCGCTGCGTAGGCCCATTTCTTTTTCCGGGTATGTTTCCACCAGCACTTCACCTTGAACCATGGGCTCCCACTAATCTCTCTATCCCTTCCACCTTCTGGCCACGGGATCCTCCTTTTCCCTCCCACAGACCTACTCTCCTGGGACTGTTGGGGACCCATTTCCATGAAATCTGTCAGGGACTGACCCCTCTCACTACCTGACGCAACACTAACCAACAACATCTGTTTATCAGGTTCACTAACCCCTGTGTGGTTACCCTTGGCAACCAAATCATCTGAGATCAACACCACATACTTCTGTTTAACCTCGATAGCAATGTTCCACAAGGGGTTATTTAATTCAATATTATCATCATCATCAAGACCTCTTGTCACCTGGTTTGCTAGGACAGGGTCTAGGGAGGGACCATCTACAGGCAAGCAGTTACTCCCTATGGGACATTCCCGCAGTTTCACATCGCTCCCTGTTGTCCAACACTCCAATAGCGACTGTCCTACCAACACACATTTTGCGCCACATTTTTCCACACCAATCTCTTTAACCATTTCTGTGTCCATTGGTACCTCAACCAATACCTCTGAGTTGTCCGACAGTGCTCTACAGTGCTTCTCATACACTTTTTCATTACAGTTACCAACACTGCCATTTCCTGTCAAAGTGTCTCCGGGTACCTCAAACTGCACCTCCCTGCGAGTGATGGATTGAATTCCCACTACTGCTGCGTCTTTTCCGGGCCCTTCCCTTTCACGAGGTCTAGCGGGTGAGACAGCACACGCGCCATGTACCAACCACTGCTCAGCTGAACCTCGGATCGCACCAGCAGGAATGCACCTCATCACACCAGCATACGGAGAGACTTCTACTATGTCTATCATTTCTGATTCCTTTAGCAGTTCCCCTGAACGCCTTCCGCACATAACTGTCACTGGAAGCATTCTCGCAGAGAACTGCGAGACCACTTTCTGCAAAAGTAACCAACATTGCAGTAACCAATTTTTATCAACATTGCTTAACATCGCCTGTACCACGTGTCTCCACTGATTGGTACTACGCAGTACCAGGTCGCCCATCTGCGGTGGATACATGCAGGTATACAGCGGAAAGATTTTCACCAATTCCAACAACATCTCAGTTATTTCTAGACATGCCACATCTAAACACAGAACTCTAGGGACTTTTCCCTTACTAACGACGTGGAGGGGCTCATTTGCTAAGGCTTGAGAGGCTGTGACACTCAAAGAGACCTCCACCTCAGAGGCCACTGACAAAACTTGCGGCTCCCAATGAGCACCGCTAAATGCATGTGTCACACTGTCTCATTTTCAGCAACACTGAGCCCTTCCAAGTCCCTATCCATTATCCCATCATCCTGGCACTCAACATGACTCATCTCTTTTGCTGTGGACAAAACTTCTGCTATATATGCGCCCTTTTCCGATCCTTCCGCCTGGAGGGGGTTAAGTTCTGCAACAGCCAACGCACCTGTGTCTACTGGCTTTGCAGCCTCTCCATTTGTCACAGCAGCAATAGTGTCCAGCTTACTATTACCTTCAGAAATTTCTTTCCACCACGCTATCACCTTAATGGCGAGACTATCCCAGTCTATCCTGTCTGTGCTCCAGTCATCAGCACTCTGTAGTACTGCTCCCTCTGCCCATGGAGACACAGGTGGACAGAGTGGTTTAGCAGCAGACAATCTGCACCAGTCACTGTCAACCACATCAGATTGTGATAATACATACTCCATCATTTGAGCTATTTTCCCATTGTTTTCCACCTGAGCAGTATCAGAGCTGTCCTGGAGCCCCGCCGGCTCCAACACTGGGAGTCCTCCTGAGATTTCCTGGGACAACTCTGCTGCACTACCTGTGGTTACCATGGGAGACACCAAACCATCAACATTGTCAGTAATACACTTTTCAACATCATCATTACTTTTGAATACATCACAATAAGTACATGTATCATCAGCCATAGACATAGCAGTGTTATAAGCTTTAACAGGCTGTTTTTGGTCAGAACACACAGCACCCCGTGTAACGCTCAGCACACCACCCTTCCTCTCCAAAGGCATTCTTTTGCCCACTAGGGCGGCTCCACAGTTGTCCTGGGAAACCATGTGCCTCACCACTGCGGGCTCCTGGGAGGTTTCCCTGGGCATCTCTGTAGCACCTGTCACTAGGGAACCTGGCACACAAACTGTATTGGTCACCCCTAGGTTACCACTTCCAGCACTCTGGTGGATTACACCAGGTACATACAGAGTCCAGTCTTTTTGAGTTCTTAACCTTGCTGCAGGTTGAGCTTCAACCTGTGTCTCCCCACTACTCGGGGTAGCAAACTGCAGCAAGTCCATTTTTACCACTTCTGCTGATCTCCCAGCCGGATATACTCCCACTTCACTGGGATCAGTCCCGCAAACTGCAACAGTCTTACCATAATCTGTAGCAGGTAACTCTGGCTTCATTTGAGTACGTTGTCTATCCTTTATCGCACTTTTACTGACTGACTAACTCTCCCTGGTGGCCATGGGATGAAACTGCAGCAGCCACTTCTGACTCCTTAGCACCCCCTGCAGGCACAACAGGTACTTCCTCACTGTTGCCAGAGGTGACTGAAAATAGGTTTGCACAAAAATCTGGGCTTGCAGACAAAGACTTCTGCCCAGTAACCACATCTCCAGGCATGTTCCATAACCTGGGACAAGAAAAAATTTCATGCCCCAGTTGACCACATTCCAGGCATGGTACATTTTTACACATATCTTTAATGGGATGCCGCTCCACATCTCCACTGTATCTCCTCCTTCCGGTTAACACCCGATCCCTTGTTGCTAAGGGAGATGGCACTCTTCCAGCTGTACTTTGCTGACTCTCCCAAAAGCAGCGACTTTGCGCTCCTTGAAGCATTGTTGCTTTAAACATGCCACGATCCTCTGTCGGCAATACGTTTCTCGCGTAGTCCACAGACTTGACATCACTGCCGTTGCTACGGGCAACCACATACTTGTCAAACTTCTGATAAGCCTTTTGGACACTCCTGGGACTTAAATCAGGCTTTCTAAACATTGTTGCAGACCTCTGTCTGGCCGTGTCGCCTTGTATTGGAGACTGAGACAAAGGGCACTTGGAGATAACATGCCCCCACTCTCTGCACCGAAAACAGCGCTCTTGCTTCAGAGCCTTGACAGGGCTTCCCAAATTGCATCCTCTTGTAAGCTTGGGACTTTGCACCTTAATAGCTGGCCTGCTTGCACCAGCGTTGCCAGGGGCAACAGCATGCACTTCCCCTTTAAGTGTAGCAAAAAACAGTCTGCAATATTCTCCGGCAGGCTCAAACTCTTGCTTCATCTCTGCAGTCACTCCACCACACTTTTGCGCTTTCCAGCAAAAAATGAAGCACTGTTACTTTAAAGCAAGTTGCTTTTCACTTCATGCAAGCTTTCCTCACCTGCACAGTGCACACACAGATTGTGCTGTCTCATGCACACAAACACAGTTCATCAATTTAACTTCTGCGCAATGCAGTTTGCCTGGCTGCCACACACCGCTAGCAGCAATTCCTGAAATGACTCACTACTGGCGCAGAGACCCGGACTTCACCGTCTGTCTGCCCGCATTCGAACACCACTTGTAATGTTTGGGGTATTTAGCTCAAGCGATAAATGCGTTTTTAGTGCAGTGAGTCCACCTCAGACAGGCATTATAGTTAAGGGCCTGGTAGCCCACGTTTATTAAACCGAAAAACAAAAGCAAAAAGGTCCATTCAGGATTCCCACGCAGGGGTTTAACTTCATTAAGCACTCCAAAAATAAGGAAAACATACCAAGCCACCTGGCTCTCTTATCAGCAGTTCCTCTGCTTGCTCTCAACAGATTTGCCAATTCTTTACAGCCCCCTGGACTCACTGGCTTCCTCAGTCTCCCCGACTCTCAAGGCTGGCCAGCCTTTCCCAGTCCCTGGGCAAAGAATCCCCTTTACATAGGCTGCAGACTCCCACAGGGCAGACCACTCTCCAGACACAGGTCTGTCTTCACACAGCAGTAGCAACAAGCTACACACACTCCACCTTCCTCCACCCTCTGCTCTCACTAGCCCCTCGTTATATGGGCTGTGTGCACCTGGGCACACAACCTGCTGGCTCTCCATAAGACATGGACACAGGGTTAGAGATCCCATCCCTTTTCCCAGTGACAGGGACTATTACAATATATATATATATATATATATATATATATATATATATATATATATATATATATATATATATATATATATATATATATATATATATACTATAACCAACAATGATTTGTAAATTATACAAGGGACGCTGTAAATGGCATGGCAAAACCAAATGGCCTTAGATATGGTCCTGGCTGAAAGAGGAGGGGTATGCAAAATGTTTGGTAGCATGTGTTGTACTTTTATCCCTAATAATCCAGCTCCTGGAGAGACCGTGACCAGAGCCCTGGAAGGACTGACTGCTCTATCCAATGAATTAGCGGAAAACTCAGGTATTAACAATCCATTCACAAACTGGCTTGAAGGATGTGGTTCGGTAAGTGGACTGGACTTTGATGTTTGATCTCAATTGCTGTGGCTTTGGCCGTTCTGGTCACTTGTAAATGCTGCTGAATTCCCTGTATTCGAGGACCTTCACAAAAATTGATTGAAACCGCAGTCTCAAGAACGATGTATCAAGCCCTTCCTACCTCTGAGAGGACCTATGTGGACATTGAAGCTCAACTCAATGACATACAGTCCGAAAGTGCACAACACAGGGACTATCATCGAAATGTGTTGAGATAAAATAGCCACACAAGAGGAGGGAACATTAGAAAAGTTTTAAATGTTTATTGTGTGACTATTAGAACTGAGAATGATTTTAAGATGGCTTCTAAGCACATGTTGCATTAACTTCTTTTTGTCTTTGTCTAACAAGCTTTGCCATATATGATAACAGATTGTACGGGAACGCTGACTAGCAAATAAAGTATATACCATGATGTACCAGCAGGCTATCAGTGTTCCCTAAGCCAACAGAAGCGTTATAGCTGTATTATTGTAAGTATTAGGAGGGGGGCTGTACATCCATCTGTGTGATTTCTGCTCGATCTTTTGGCTTGTAAGCATCACCCTTTTGTGTCGACACATCTGAAATAAATTGTCTGCTTTTCAATACATCTGGAGTATTCTTCTCCTGTGATCAGTCCTGTGATCTTCTCCTGTGATCAGTCCTGTGATCTTCTCCTGTGATCTTCTCCTGTGATCAGTCCTGTGATATTCTTCTGTGATCAGTCCTGTGATCTAGTCCTGTGATCAGTCCTGTGATCTTCTCCTGTGATCAATCCTGTAATCTAGTCCTGTGATCTTCTCCTGTGATCTTCTCCTGTGATCAGTCCTGTGATCAGTCCTGTGATCAGTCCTGTGATCTTCTTCTGTGATCTTCTCCTGTGATCAGTCCTGTGATCAATCCTGTGATCTTCTCCTGTGATCTTCTCCTGTGATCAGTCCTGTGATCTTCTCCTGTGATCAGTCCTGTGATCTTCTCCTGTGATCTTCTCCTGTGATCAGTCCTGTGATCTTCTCCTGTGATCGGTCCTGTGATCTTCTCCTGTGATCAGTCCTGTGATCTTCTCCTGTGATCAGTCCTGTGATCTTCTCCTGTGATCTTCTCCTGTGATCAGTCCTGTGATCAGTCCTGTGATCTTCTCCTGTGATCAGTCCTGTGATCTTCTCCTGTGATCTTCTCCTGTGATCAGTCCTGTGATCTAGTCCTGTGATCAGTCCTGTGATCTTCTCCTGTGATCTTCTCCTGTGATCAGTCCTGTGATCTTCTCCTGTGATCAGTCCTGTGATCTTCTCCTGTGATCAGCCCTGTGATCAGTCCTGTGATCTTCTCCTGTGATCAGTCCTGTAATCTTCTCCTGTGATCGTCTCCTGTGATCAGTCCTGTGATCAGTCCTGTGATCTTATCCTGTGATCAGTCCTGTGATCTTCTCCTGTGATCTTCTCCTGTGATCTTCTCCTGTGATCAGTCCTGTGATCTTATCCTGTAATCAGTCCTGTGATCTTCTCCTGTGATCTTATCCTGTGATCAATCCTGTGATCTTATCCTGTGATCAGTCCTGTGATCTTCTCCTGTGGTCAGTCCTGTGATCTTCTCCTGTGATCAGTCTTGTGATCAGTCCTGTGATCTTCTCCTGTAATCAGTCCTGTGATCTTCTCCTTTGATCAGTCCTGTGATCAGTCCTGTGATCTTCTCCTGTGATCAGTCCTGTGATCTTCTCCTGTGATCTTCTCCTGTGATCAGTCCTGTGATATTCTTCTGTGATCAGTCCTGTGATCTAGTCCTGTGATCAGTCCTGTGATCTTCTCCTGTGATCAATCCTGTAATCTAGTCCTGTGATCTTCTCCTGTGATCAGTCCTGTGATCAGTCCTGTGATCTTCTCCTGTGATCAGTCCTGTGATCTTCTCCTGTGATCTTCTCCTGTGATCAGTCCTGTGATCAATCCTGTGATCTTCTCCTGTGATCTTCTCCTGTGATCAGTCCTGTGATCTTCTCCTGTGATCTTCTTCTGTGATCAGTCCTGTGATCTTCTCCTGTGATCAGTCCTGTGATCTTCTCCTGTGATCTTCTCCTGTGATCAGTCCTTTGATCTTCTCCTGTGATCTTCTCCTGTGATCTTCTCCTGTGATCTAGTCCTGTGATCTTCTCCTGTGATCAGTCCTGTGATCTTCTCCTGTGATCTTCTCCTGTGATCAGTCCTGTGATCTTCTCCTGTGATCAGTCCTGTGATCTTCTCCTGTGATCTTCTCCTGTGATCAGTCCTGTGATCAGTCCTGTGATCTTCTCCTGTGATCAGTCCTGTGATCTTCTCCTGTGATCTTCTCCTGTGATCTTCTCCTGTGATCTTCTCCTGTGATCTTCTCCTGTGATCAGTCCTGTGATCAGTCCTGTGATCTTCTCCTGTTATCAGTCCTGTGATCTTCTCCTGTGATCTTCTCCTGTGATCAGTCCTGTGATTTTATCCTGTGATCAGTCCTGTGATCTTCTCCTGTGATCAGTCCTGTGATCTTCTCCTGTGATCAGTCCTGTGATCTTCTCCTGTGATCAGTCTTGTGATCAGTCCTGTGATCTTCTCCTGTGATCATTCCTGTGATCTTCTCCTGTGATCAGTCCTGTGATCAGTCCTGTGATCTTCTCCTGTGATCAGTCCTGTGATCTTCTCCTGTGATCAGTCCTGTGATCAGTCCTGTGATCTTCTCCTGTGATCAGTCCTGTGATCTTCTCCTGTGATCAGCCCTGTGATCTTCTCCTGTGATCTTCTCCTGTGATCAGTCCTGTGATCTTATCCTGTGATCAGTCCTGTGATCTTCTCCTGTGATCAGTCTTGTGATCAGTCCTGTGATCTTCTCCTGTGATCTTCTCCTGTGATCAGTCCTGTGATCTTCTCCTGTGATCTTATCCTGTGATCAGTCCTGTGATCTTATCCTGTGATCAGTCCTGTGATCTTCTCCTGTGATCAGTCCTGTGATCTTCTCCTGTGGTCAGTCCTGTGATCTTCTCCTGTGATCAGTCTTGTGATCAGTCCTGTGATCTTCTCCTGTAATCAGTCCTGTGATCTTCTCCTGTGATCAGTCCTGTGATCAGTCCTGTGATCTTCTCCTGTGATCAGTCCTGTGATCTTCTCCTGTGATCTTCTCCTGTGATCAGTCCTGTGATATTCTTCTGTGATCAGTCCTGTGATCTAGTCCTGTGATCAGTCCTGTGATCTTCTCCTGTGATCAATCCTGTAATCTAGTCCTGTGATCTTCTCCTGTGATCTTCTCCTGTGATCAGTCCTGTGATCTTCTCCTGTGATCAGTTCTGTGATCTTCTCCTGTGATCTTCTCCTGTGATCAGTCCTGTGATCAATCCTGTGATCTTCTCCTGTGATCTTCTCCTGTGATCAGTCCTGTGATCTTCTCCTGTGATCTTCTCCTGTGATCAGTCCTGTGATCTTCTCCTGTGATCAGTCCTGTGATCTTCTCCTGTGATCTTCTCCTGTGATCAGTCCTTTGATCTTCTCCTGTGATCTTCTCCTGTGATCTTCTCCTGTGATCAGTCCTGTGATCTAGTCCTGTGATCTTCTCCTGTGATCAGTCCTGTGATCAGTCCTGTGATCTTCTCCTGTGATCTTCTCCTGTGATCAGTCCTGTGATCTTCTCCTGTGATCAGTCCTGTGATCTTCTCCTGTGATCTTCTCCTGTGATCTTCTCCTGTGATCAGTCCTGTGATCAGTCCTGTGATCTTCTCCTGTGATCAGTCCTATGATCTTCTCCTGTGATCTTCTCCTGTGATCTTCTCCTGTGATCAGTCCTGTGATCAGTCCTGTGATCTTCTCCTGTTATCAGTCCTGTGATCTTCTCCTGTGATCTTCTCCTGTGATCTTCTCCTGTGATCAGTCCTGTGATTTTATCCTGTGATCAGTCCTGTGATCTTCTCCTGTGATCTTATCCTGTGATCAGTCCTGTGATCTTCTCCTGTGATCAGTCCTGTGATCTTCTCCTGTGATCAGTCTTGTGATCAGTCCTGTGATCTTCTCATGTGATCAGTCCTGTGATCTTCTCCTGTGATCAGTCTTGTGATCAGTCTTGTGATCTTCTCCTGTGATCATTCCTGTGATCTTCTCCTGTGATCAGTCCTGTGATCAGTCCTGTGATCTTCTCCTGTGATCAGTCCTGTGATCTTCTCCTGTGATCAGTCCTGTGATCTTCTCCTGTGATCAGCCCTGTGATCTTCTCCTGTGATCTTCTCCTGTGATCAGTCCTGTGATCTTATCCTGTGATCAGTCCTGTGATCTTCTCTTGTGATCAGTCTTGTGATCAGTCCTGTGATCTTCTCCTGTGATCAGTCCTGTGATCTTCTCCTGTGATCATCAGACTCATTCATCTCTATGAGATTCCTTTTCTGCAAAAAACCTGGTTGATCCTGCTGCTCTCTATCTCCCACTCCTGTCCATGTCACCAATGCAGTTGAGGATTTTGCAGAGCAGTGGTGGCAGCTCTACACATGCTCAGTTGTCAGTGAGTTTCTATGCTGAGCATTTCCTCCCTATCACATGTGAGCAGCCCATGTGACTATAGAGTCACACATGTGGGCGTATACACAATGACAGCCCACTCCCTCCCTCCTCTTCCACCAACCAGCTAAACCAATGGGGGCGGAATATTACATGTAGATTGATGGAGGCTTCACCTCCCTCTTATTCTAAGACACAGACTGGAGGGGGGTGTGACACATCACATGACTGTTAGAAATCTACCCACACCATGTTATTGTCAAAAAATAATAAAAGATTTGATTTAAAATATAAATTTGTATGACAATTTAAAATTGTTTATTGTTATTGATGATTCATTTTTACTCTGTATTCCAAAGGCTGTTTTTTTTTTTTTGAACATGTGACCAGCAGCAGAGGACTAGAAACTCCTCCTGCTCATGTTTCCCTGCAGACAGGCTGGGAGAGAGCCTGGGAAATGCCACGAAATACGCCCTACTGGCAAAATATATGTATCATAATTAAGGATCTAACTGGCCTAGCACTTGATCAGAATCCAGCAGCCTGCCTATTACATTAGTAAGTGGTGAGACATCTTTTAAATGTGGCTAGGGCCTGTGTGCCAACACATTGGAAATCCCCCCCCCCCCCCCCCCCCCCCCCCGCCACACTATAGGTCAATGGATCAGAGCAGTAAATGAAATCATGAGAATGGAGGAACTTACAGAATCGCTAAATAAGCAAGAAGTTCCGCTTCCGTAAAACATGGTCACAATGGACCAAGTTTACCTTATCAACAAAATATCAGGTACCTGTTGACCATTGATCTGTCTAGGTACGGCAGCTCTGGGAAGTATGGCATTTTAGTAGATGTGAAGATGTGATATGAAAGAGGAGACTGGGAGGGGGAAGGGGGAAGGAAGGGGGAGGAAGGGAGGGGGGAGGAAGGGAGGGGGGAGGAAGGGAGGGGGTGGAAGGGAGGGGGTGGAAGGGAGGAGGGGGAGAGAGAAGGGGGAAATCATTTCCACCTTTTTTTTTTCCTTGTCTTCTCCCCTCCCTCTCTTGTTAAGGGGGGAGGGGAGGCTTGGAGTGGGAAAAGGGAGTAGGAAGGTAAAGAAGGGAAAGAGAGATGGCAGACCAAGGGGGCTCTGCTGTGCAACACCCCCCCCCCAGCTCGCTGTCTGCCGATCGGTCCTCCAGCACTTACCCCAACTAGGGGATGGGCATCGGGTATCAGGTTTCGGTGGGTATCTGACTTTAGGCATCGGTGAGCATCGGTGGGCATCAGGCATCAGGCTTTGGTGGAGATTGGTGGGCTTCAGGAAGCGGTGGGGATCAGGCACCTGTGTCTTCTCCTCCTCCTCGCTTCTGCCGTGCATCTCCTTCCCTCCTAAAAAGAACACCAATATATACTCTTATTTCACAACATAGGTACATCATAATAAAATGCAAAAATATAAAAAGAGGTCATCATTAATACTATAGTATGTTCGCATATAATCTATCTTTTTAAAGGTAACTTTTCTCTTCTGCCAGTGTGTTTTGATGTGGGCACAAGGGGGTGTGTGTGTGTACATATAGTCTATCTTGTTACCTGCATGAGATTACTACTGTCTTAAATATAGGTTTATAATAGCCCCCCAAAGCACCTTGTCCCCATGTTGATGGGGAGAAGGGCCTCATCCTCACAACCCTTGGTCGGTGGTTGTGGGGGTCTGTGGGCGGGGGGCTTATCGGAATCCGGAAGCCTCCTTTAACAAGTGGGCCCCCAGATCCCACCCTCCCCTGTGTCAATTGATAATGGGGTACAAATGTACCCCTTCCATTTCACAAAAAAAGTGTCAAAAAGGTTAAAAAACACAAGAGACGGTTTTTGACAATTCCTTTATTAATTTCTTCTTCTTTCAGCTTCTTCTTCCATCTTCTTTCTTCTGGTGTTCTTTCGGTGTTCTTCTTCTTCCTCCTTCTTCTTCTTCTTCTCCATCTTCTTCTTTTTCCGCTCATCTCGTCCCGCATCTTCCTCCAGGCTTCCTCTCTCCTCCATCCGCACCATCCGCCTCAGTGGGAGTCTTCAGCCGTGTGACGCTTCACTTCTTCTGACATTTCTTATATAACGGAGAGCGGGGCCACCCGGTGACCCGCCCTCCTCTGACACACAGGGAATTCACGGGACTTCCCTGTGGCTTTCTCTGTGTTGTCAGTGGGGGGCGGGGTCACCCGCCGGGTGTCGAACAAATTTTTTGCCTGTTCACAATTTCTGCTGAAAACTGAACTGGGGGGGGTGTTCGGCTCATCCCTAATGATAATATTTAATAAACCTGTGTGCCACAATATCTAATTAAATATCAAACAAAAACCTAGTGAAGCTGCCACCCAACTTGTGTATCTCACAAAGGTGAGTACACCCCTCACATTTGTGTAAATCTTTTCTTCTATCTTTTCAAGTGACAACACTGAAGAAATGACACTTTGCTACAATGTAAAGTAATGAGTGTACAGCTTGTATAACAGTGTAAATTTGCTGTCCCCTCAAAATAACTCAAACACACAGTCATTAATGTCTAAACTGCTGGCAACAAAAGTCAGTACACCTCTAAGTGAAAATGTCCAAATTGGGCTCAATTAGCCATTTTCCCTCCCCGGTGTCATGTGCCTCATTAGTGTTACAAGGTCTCAGGTGTGAATGGGGAGCAGGTGTGTTAAATTTGGTGTTATCGCTCTCACTCTCTCATACTGGTCACTGGAAGTTCAACATGGCACCTCATGGCAAAGAACTCTCTGAGGATCTAAAAAAAAAGAATTGTTGCTCTACATATAGATGGCCTAGGCGATAAGAAGATTGCCAAGACCCTGAAACTGAGCTGCAGCATGGTGGCCAAGACCATACACTGGTTTAACAGGACAGGTTCCCCTCAGAACAGGCCTCGCCATGGTCCACCAAAGAAGTTGAGTGCACGTGCTCAGAGTCATATCCAGAGGTTGTCTTTGGAAAATAGACGTATGAGTGCTGCCAGCATTGCTGCAGAGGTTGAAAGGGTGGGGGGTCAGCCTGTCAGTGCTCAGACCATACGCCACACACTGCATCAAATTGGTCTGCATGGCTGTCTTCTAAAGATGATGCACAAGAAAGCCCACAAACAGTTTGCTGAAGACAAGCAGACTAAGGACATGGATTACTGGAACCATGTCCTGTGGTCTGATGAGATCAAGATAAACTTATTTGGTTCAGATGGTGTAAAGCGTGTGTGGTGGCAACCAGGTGAGAAGTACAAAGACAAGTGTGTCTTAAAGGTGATGGACTGGCCAAGCATTTCTCCAAACCTAAACCCTATTGATCATCTGTGGGACATCCTCAAATGAAAGGTGGAGGAATGCAAGGTCTCTAACATCCACCAGCTCCGTGATGTCATCATGGAGGAGGGGAAGAGGACTCCAGTGGCAACCTGTGAAGATCTGGTGAACTCCATGCCCAAGAGGGTTAAGGCAGTGCTGGAAAACAATGGTGGCCACACAAAATATTGACACTTTGGGCCCAATTTGGACATTTTCCCTTAGGGGTGTACTGACTTTTGTTGCCAGCGGTTTAGACATTAATGGCTGTGTGTTGAGTTATTTTGAGGGGACAGCAAATTTACACTGTTATACAAGCTGTACACTCACTACTTTACATTGTAGCAAAGTGTCATTTCTTCAATGTTGTCACATGAAAAGATAGAAGAAAAGATTTACACAAATGTGAGGGGTGTACTCACCTTTGTGAGATACACAAGTTGGGTGGCAGCTTCACTAGGTTTTTGTTTGATATTTATTTAGATATTGTGGCACACAGGTTTATTAAATATTATCATTAGGGATGAGCCGAACATCCCCCCCCGGTTCAGTTCGCAGCAGAAATTGCGAACAGGCAAAAAATTTGTTCGACACCCGGCAGGTGACCCCGCCCCCCTCTGACAACACGGGGAAAGCCACAGGGAAGTCCCGCGTCAGAGGAGGGCGGGTCACCGGGTGGCCTCACTCTCCGTTATATAAGAAATGTCAGAAGAAGCGAAGCGTCACACGGCTGAAGACTCCCACTGAGGCGGATCGTGAGGATGGAGCAGAGAGGAAGCCTGGAGGAAGATGCGGGACAAGAAGAGCGGAGAAAGAAGAAGATGGAGAAGAAGAAGAAGATGGAGGAAGAAGAAGAACACCGAAAGAACACCGGAAGAAACAAGATGGAAGAAGAAGCCGAAAGAAGAAGAAATTAATAAAGGAGTTGTCAAAAACCGTCTCTTGTGGTTTTTAACCTTTTTGACACTTTTTTTGTGAAATGGTAGGGGTACATTTGTACCCCATTACCAATTGACACAGGGGGGGCCGGGATCTGGGAGCCCCCTTGTTAAAGGGGGATTCCAGATTCTGATAAGCCCCCCGCCCACAGACCCCCACAACCACCGGCCAAGGGTTGTGGGGATGAGGCCCTTCTCCCCATCAACATGGGGACAAGGTGCTTTGGGGGGCTACCTCAAAGCACCCTCCCAATGTTGAGGGCATGTGGCCTGGTATGGTTCAGGAGGGGGGGCGCTCTCTCGTCCCCCCTATTTTCCTGAGGCCTGCCAGGTTGCGTGCTCGGATAAGGGTCTGGTATGGATTTTTGGGGGGACCTCATGCCATTTTTTTTTTAATTTTGGCGCGGGGTTCCCCTTAATATCCATACCAGACCTGAAGGGCCTGGTATGGAATTTAGGGGGACCCCACGCCATTTTTTTTCTAATTTTGGTTTGGGGTTCCCCTTTGGGGAATTCCCATGCCGTTTTTATTAATGAACTTTTATGTGTATTGTCGGACCGGCAATTCATTAATAGCCGCAAGTAGTTTTAAATGACTTTTTTTCCTTTGAAATGTCATTTTGCTGTCAGACTGTTCTAAACACGGGAAACATGCGCCCCTTTACAGGCATACTATAGACACCCCCCAGGTACGAAATTTAAAGGAATATTACACTTTTATTGTTTCACTTTAAGCATTATTAAAATCACTGCTCCCTCAAAAATTGTCGTTTTTAAAACTTCTTTTTGCATTGATACATGTCTCCTGGGGCAGGACCCGGGTCCCCAAACACTTTTTATGACAATACCATGCATATAAGCCTTTAAAATTAGCACTTTTGATTTCTCCCATAGACTTTTAAAGGGTGTTCCACGGCTTTCGAATTTGCCGCGAACACCCCAAATTGTTCACTGTTCGGCAAACTGGCGAACAGCCGATGTTCGAGTTGAACATGAGCTTCGGCTCGAACTCGAAGCTCATCCCTAATTATCATCTTTGAAGTACATCACTCCAGATAGAAACAAAGTCCATCTTCTTCTACCTGGCAATAAAGAGTACAATTTCCAAACATTGGCAAAGCAATGAAGGCACTTCTGATTTCCATCCAGTAAACCCATCTCTTCGGGTACAATGGTTATTCCTTGTTCCCTCAGGTCAGTGTTGGAAGTCTTGTATCTCAAGGTCCATATCTAGGGAAGCTCACATGGAGGAACCAGCATGGTTTCCACTCAGCTCTCTGCTACATCCTTCCTCTCCAAGGTTCACACTTCTCTCTTTCCTACTAGATTCCTCCCAATTTATATATGAGGTTCTGCCAGAGAGGCAGGAACACCTGGTCACATTCCATAAAGGAGGGGGCTATAGCCAGGGAATAAATTAACTCCTTCCTACATGAAGTATAGCCTTCTAAAAGTGTATTTGCATGTCTCACTTCCATTGAAGCTAGCCCTTCCCCCCCACCAGAAATGTCACTTCCTGCTTTTGTGATTGGCTGACTGATTTCCCCAGAATTCTGCACTAATATACAAGTAAGATTTTGGGCATCCCCTGCAACACAAATGGCATTTTTGGTGAGATACACCCAAAGGGCTAATCGTTTCTAAAGGGATACCAACCCTGCTTCTTTCGTTTTTAGATCATTGCAGCAGCTGATTGATAATGAAAAAGACACTCCCATTCACTGTCACAGATAACAAGGATAACTTGCCACAAATTTGCTGCAGTGTTATAAAGTTCAACCGTGTGTACGCGGCATAATAGTTGTCCTGTGGACAGATTCTCCCACCTGAGCTGTGGATCTCTGCAGCTCCTCCAGAGTTACCATGGACCTCTTGGCTCTTCTCTGATAAATGCTCTCCTTGCCCGGCCGGTCAGTTTAGGTGGACGGCCATGTCTTGGTAGGTTTGCAGTTGTGCCATACTCTTTCCATTTTCCGATGATGGATTGAACAGAGCTCCGTGAGATGATCAAAACTTGGGAAATTTTTTTTTATAACCTATACTTTTCCACAACTTTATCCCTGACCTGTCTGGTGTGTTCCTTGGCCTTCATAATTCTGTTTGTACACTAAGGTTCTCTTACAAACCTCTGAGGGCTTCACAGAACAGCTATATTAATACTGAGATTAAATGACATACAAGTGGACTCTGTTTACTAATTAGGTGACTTCTGAAGGCAATTGGTTCCACTAGAGTTTAGTTAGGGGTATCAGAGTAAAGGGGGCTGAATACAAATGCCCCCACACACACACTTTTCACATATTTATTTGTATCATTTATTATTTTCCTTCCACTTCACAATTATGAGCCACTTTGTGTTGGTCAATCACATAAAACCCCAATAACATACATTTACGTTTTTTGGTTGTAACATGACAAAATGTGGAGAATTTTAAGGGGTATGAATACTTTTTCAAGGCACTGTAAGTGCAGCTGGGAGATGGCAATTCCTCCGCTGCTTATGATTCATTGCCAGTTTTCAGGTGGGATACCTACCTTGGGCGGGTTGGGACTCGCGTCTGAACCCCCCTGAGCTCATTCCTACCCAGGAGGGTGCCCCGGGGTCTGATATCCACGCAACTTCATTGTAGGAGTATACTATGCGTTCTTGTTTTTCCTTCTGTCTTTTGTCTTGGGTTTTCATGCCTACCACACAGAATATGTAACAGGCAAGAATTGTGTAGCAACATTTTTAAAACAATGAAGTAAAAAAGACAATTATAATAAACAGACCGAATAAAGAACTTACTAAAAGTGTCACTAAACCCCCATCATACTCACTCATCACTATGAGATTCCTTTTCTGTATTCTGCAAAAAACCTGGTTGATCCTGCTGCTCTCTATGTCCCCCTCCTGTCCATGTCACCAATGCAGTTGAGGATTTTGCAGAGCAGTGGTGGCAGCTCTGCACATGCTCAGTACTTTAAGTGAGTTTCTATGCTGAGCCTCCCTATCACATCTGAGCAGCCCATGTGACTATAGAGTCACACATGTGGGCGTATACACAATGACAGCCCACTCCCCCCCTCCCTCCTCTTCCACCAACCAGCTAAACACAATAGGGGCGGGATATTACATGTAGATTGATGGAGGCTTCACCTCCCTCTTATTCTAAGACACAGGCTGGAGGGGGTGTGACAATCTGTGACTGGCAGAAATCCACCCACCCCATGTTATTGCCAAAAAATAATAAAAGATTTGATTTCAAATATAAATTTGTACGACAATTTAAAATGGTTTATTGATATTAATGATTCATTTTTACTCTGTTTTCCTAAGGCTGCTTTTTTTTTTGAACATGTGACCAGCAGCAGAGAACTAGAAGCTCCTCCTGCTGATGTTTCCCTGACATTTTAGTAGATGCGATATGAAAGAGGAGACTGGGAGGGGGAAGGGGGGCAGAGGGGAGGGAGGAAATCATTTTTTCCCTTTTTTTTTCCTTTTCTTCTCCCCTCCCTCTCTTGCTAAGGGGGGAGGGGAGGCTTGGAGTGGGAAAAGGGAGTAGGGAGGTAATGAAATGGCAGACCAAGGGGGCTCTGCTGTGCAACACCCCCCCTCCCCCGCTCGCTATCTGTTGATCGGCCCTCCGGCACTTACCCCAACTAGGTGATGGACATCGGGTATCGGTGGACAGCGGCGGGTATCTGGCTTTAAGCAGCGGTGAGCATCGAGGGGCATCAGGCATCAGACTTTGGCGGGTATTGACGGGCTTCAGGAGGCGGTGGGCATCGACGAGCATCGGGCAGTAGTGGGCATCAGGCTCCTGTGTCTTCTCCTCCTCCTCACTTCTGCCGTGAATCTCCTCCCCTCCTAAAAAGAACACCAATATATACTCTTATTGCACAACATAGGAACATCATAATAAAATACAAAAATATAAAAAGAGGTCATCATTATAACCACTTAAGGACCGAGCCTCTTTTTGAGATTTGTTGTTTACAAGTTAAAAACATTTTTTTTTTGCTAGAAAATTACTTAGAACCCCCAAACGTTATACATTGTTTTCTAACACCCTAGAGAATAAAATGGCGGTCGTTGCAATACTTTCTGTCACACCGTATTTGTGCAGCGGGCTTACAAGTGCACTTTTTTTGGAAAAAATACACTTTTTTGAATTAAAAAATAAGACAAGAGTAAAGTTAGCCCAATTTTTTTTTTATATTGTGAAATATAATGTTACGCCAAGTAAACTGATACCCAACATGTCACGCTTCAAAACTGCGCCCGTTCGTGGAATGGCGACAAACTTTTACCCTTAAAAATCTCCACAGGCGACATTTAAAAAATTCTACAGGCTGCATGTTTTGAGTTACAGAGGAGGTCTGGGGCTAGAATTATTGCTCTCACTCTACAGATTGCTGCGATACCTCACATGTGTGGTTTGAACACCGTTTTCATATGCGAGCGCTACTCACGTATGCATTCGCTTCTGCACCTTTTATTTTTTATTTTTACACTGTTCTTTTTTTTTTTTTAAATGTGTCAGTTTTATTCCTATTACAAGGAATGTAAACATCCCTTGTAATAGAAAAAAAGCATGACAGGACCTCCTAAATATGAGTATGTCATAAAAAGAAAAAAAAAGGGGGGTCAACAAGGACACCCTGTGCGGACTTTAGAGGGACAGCAAACCTGAGAAAGCATAATCAAAATAACAATATAATCAATTTTATTAAATATAAATACATACAGTACAAAGACATTGACAAAAGATAACAAAAAATCATCTATATAGAAATATACATGATACAAACCCAGATGTGTCTACGCATTTCGTATAGAACTTCTTCAGGACACATTCAGGTTTCAGTTAATACACAAGAGGGTTTCACTTGTAAAGAGGCTTTCACAAGCGCAAAAACAGTAGTTCTAATTCATTCATGTATAGACGTCAAGGTCTTAGCAGTAGATGTGGATGACCATCAACTGTTTCCATTTACAACCAATCTTGGGGTTCAGTTCCAACAAGGAAAAAGCCAATTAATAGCCGGTGATAAATAGTCGCACTGCAGCAACCATAGGAGGACATCAAAGAGCCCATAGACCGTATCTGCTCAATGGTCCATATGGAACCGTGCAAAATGCACTGGGGGGGGGGGGCTTGAGGTAGAATTGGATGTAAGTTCCCAGGAGGATACAGAGGAATATGGGCTCTTTGATGCCCTCCTATGGTTGCTGCACTGCGACTATTTATTGGCTTTTTCCTTGTTGGAACTGAACCCCGAGATTGGTTGTAAATGGAAACAGTTGATGGTCATCCACATCTACTGCTAGGACCTTGACGTCTATACATGAATGAATTTGAACTACTGTTTTTGAGGTTGTGAAAGCCTCTTTACAAGTGAAACCCTCTTGTGTATTAACTGAAACCTGAATGTGTCCTGAAGAAGTTCTATATGAAACGCGTAGACACATCTGGGCTTGTATCATGTATATTTCTATATAGATGATTTTTTATTATCTTTTGTCAGTGTCTTTGTACTGTATGTATTTATATTTTATTAAATTGATTATATTGTTATTTTGATTATGCTTTCTCAAGTTTGTTGTGCCTCTAAAGTCCACCCAGGGTGTCCTTGTTGACCCCCTTTTTTTTCTTTTTATGACATACAATTTATACGGATGTGGCTATAGGAGTGTCCCTTTTTTTCCATTTTGTCCTTCTCTTAAATATGAGATCTGGGGACAAAAAGACCTCACGTCTCATATTTACACTAAAACGCAATAAAATGGGATCTAGCTGCTGCCATAACAACGATATTCCTCTTCAAAGATAGGACGTATATTGGCTTGCGGCGGTCCGGAAGTGGTTAATACTATAGTATGTTTGCATATAATCTATCTTTTTAAAGGTAACTTTTCTCTTCTGCCAGTGTGTTTTGATGTGGGCACAAGGGGGTGTGTGTGCGTACATATAGTCTATCTTGTTCCCTGCAAGAGATTAGTACTGTCTTAAATATAGGTTTATATACTCTGAATTAATTGATAATTAAGAAGAATTCCAAGATTTGGTGTCTTAATGGGTTAATTTTATGGTGCAGCATTGGACAGGGGTGAAGGGGGTAGTTCGAGGAGCAATGGCTGGACTTACTTTAAAATGTGGGAGGGGTTATCAAATTTACCTTCGGGCATGAAGCCCCTGGTCTTTTTCCCACCTAGCAACACCCCTGGTTCCAGATCAGGGCTTTGAAGAACACCTAGGGCCCATGTAACATAGGAGCCCAGATCACCTGACAAGTGTTTCATAGAGGGGGTCTGCTCTTTACCGTCAGGAGGACATCTCTTTCTGACCACTACCCCTCCTGACATGATCGGGTTTACATTGTGTGCACTGTATTCAGAACCTTGTCCACCAGCACTCGAGTAGTGTGTCATAAGTCTCACCTGCCAGCGCCTGTGACCTGTTTACTGGCCCACCATACACACTTCCACTCAGGTAGTCCAGCATCATCTTTGAAGTAATAAAACCAATCTATTAACCTTCTATGAGGAGGTGAGTTGCCATCTAGATAAAGGAAGGCCTGTAGACGTGGTGTATCTGGATTTTGCAAAAGAATTTGACACAGTTCCCCATAAACGTTTACTGTACAAAATAAGGTCCGTTGGCATGGACCATAGGGTGAGTACATGGATTGAAAACTGGCTACAAGGGCGAGTTCAGAGGGTGGTGATAAATGGGGAGTACTCGGAATGGTCAGGGGTGGGTAGTGGGGTTCCCCAGGGTTCTGTGCTGGGACCAATCCTGTTTAATTTGTTCATAAACGGCCTGGAGGATGGGATAAACAGTTCAATCTCTGTATTTGCAGACAATACTAAGCTAAGCAGGGCAATATCTTCTCTGCAGGATTTGGAAACCTTACAAAAAGATCTGAACAAATTAATGGGGTGGGCAACTACATGGCAAATGAGGTTCAATGTAGAAAAATGTAAAAAAATGCATTTGGGTGTCAAAAATACGAATGCAATCTATACACTGGGGGGAGAACCTCTGGGGGAATCTAGGAAGGAAATAAACCTGAGGGTCCTAGTAGATGATAGGCTCAGCAATGACATGCAATGCCAAGCTTCTGCTAACAAAGTAAAGAGAATATTGGCATTAAAAAGGGGATCAATTCCAGAGATAAAACAATAATTCTCCCGCTCTACAAGACTCTGGTCCAGCCGCACCTGGAGTATGCTGTCCAGTTCTGGCCACCAGTCCTCAGGAAGGATGTACTGGAAATGGAGCGAGTACAAAGAAGGGCAACAAAGCTAATAAAGGGTCTGGAGGATCTTAGTTATGAGGAAATGTTGTGAGCACTGAACTTATTCTCTCTGGAGAAGAGACGCTTGAGAGGGAATATGATTTCAATTTTTTAAATACTGTACTGGTGACCCCACAATACGCATAAAACTTTTTTGCGGAAGGGAGTTTAACAAGACCCGCGGCCACTCATTAAAATGAGAAGAAAAGAGGTTTAACCTTAAACTACGTATAGGGTTCTTTACTGTAAGAGCGGCAAGGATGTGGAATTCCCTTCCACAGGTGGTGGTCTCAGCGGGGAGCATCAATAGTTTCAAGAAACTATTAGATAAGCACCTGAACGACCGCAACATACAGGGATATACAATGTAATACTGACATATAATCACACACATAGGTTGGACTTGATGGACTTTTCGACCTCCCCTACTATGTGTAGTGATCGAATATATTAATGTATATTGGGTGATATGATGTAGAGTGGGTATGATAATTAATATTTAGGTTATTATATAATGATGATGTAAGTACTCTTCCGCAGCAACCCAATTCTTCCAGAGAGATGCACTTTATTGACTTCCAACACAGAACAAAGTCCAAAGTCCACAGATGACAAAGAAATCCGACAGAGGAAATATAATTCAGAGACCCATATTATTCAGTCTTCCCATATAATTCAGTCTAACCAGCCATGCACAGACAAGCCTCACTCCCCAAAACCTATAGACTGAATGCCGTGTTATATGGCTGAGCAATTTGATTGGCTGTTTCAATTTAGGACTTTGATTAGCTTTAGTCTTTCAAACAGACAACAACCCCCAGCCGTGAACAGCCGTGAACCACCCCAATTTGCACTCCCGCATATCAACATCAACAAGTCCCCTTTAGATATATTAATTAGATAAACAGAACACCCTTTTGAGCCCTTGGAATAGCTACATTCCTGCATATCAACAAGCCCCCCTGATATATTAGCCCCACAGGAGGGAGCCTCCGCTAGGCCAACCCAAAACACTTCCTGATCCCATTGTTACCCCCTCAGGTCTAATTACCATCAATAAATATTTCTTCTATGGTCCTTTAAACAATGTACCCTTTGAAATGTTCAATTAGGTTAACAGCCCATACCTCACACCCCTAGGTAGACTTGCATGAGACTAGCACATCAAAGGATCTTCAACTGTTATCTTAAAATTGAGTTGGCTTGGACAATTTCTGCTCAACCCATACTCCAATACAATATTATACATTGGCCAATATTATACATTATAAATTGGCCAACATATTACAACACTATGTAACCTAATATGAAATGTAAAGGCAGACGCTTTGTCATGACAATTTTGCTCCACTTCCAAGATGGTTCCTGTGATTCCTCCTGATCGTATTCTGGCTACGGTTCGCACCACTTCTCCGTTGGGTGACAAAATTCTTGCTACTCAGGTCCATGCTCCTCCTGAGAAACCTTGTGACCGCTGCTTTGTTCCAGAGTGTCTCCGTACTGCCGTGCTCCAGACTTACCATTCTCCCAATGCTGCTGGCCACCCTTGGAGGAATTAACTAATCAACTCTTTTGGGTCATTTTCCAACAATTCTGGTGGCCTAGTCTATGTGCTGATGTAACCGCTTTCGTAGCTGCCTGTTCTGTGTGTTCTCAGAGTAAGACTCCACGACACCTTCCAGTGGACCTCCTACAACCCATACCCAATGGAGAGAGGCCCTGGCCCCACCTGTCTATGGATTTCATTGTGGAGTTACCCAACTCCCAGGGCAACACAGTTATCCTTATTGCGGTTGACTGTTTCTCGAAAATGTCCCATTGTATTCCACTTAAGAAGTTGCCCAGTTCTAAGGAACTGGCTTTGATTTTTGCTCGGGAGATCTTTCGCTTACATGGGCTACCCAAGGTGATTGTGTCAGACAGGGGTAGTCAGTTTGTGTCCCGGTTCTGGTGAGCCTTTTGTGCACAGTTGGGAATTCAGCTTGCTTTCGCCTCTGCGTATCACCGCAGTCTAATGGGGCCTCAGAACGAGCCAATCAGTCCTTGGAGCAAGTCCTACGCTGCTATATTTCTAACCATCATAACAACTGGTCAGACCTCTTACTGTGGGCGGAGATTCTCACAATAGTGCCCAGAATTCTGCTTCCTGATTGTCCCCATTTATGGCGAATTATGGTTTCCAACCTTCCATGTTGACTCGTCTGTTCCGCAGAGTATTCCTGCATTAGAGGAGCATCTCTGTGGTCTTTGCTTCACTTGGGCACAAGTCCAGGAGGCTTTGCGACATGCTAATGATAGGTACAGACTCCATGCTGACCACAGGCGCCTGCCTGCACCTTCCTACCAGGTTGGGGACAGGGTTTGGCTGTCATCTTACAACCTCCGACTTCGTGTTCCCTCTCTGAAGTTTGCACCACGGTTTATTGGGCCTTTCTGTATTCTTCGCAGGATTAACCCAGTGGCTTACGCATTAGACCTTCCTTCTAATATGCATATCTCAAATGTATTTCATGTCTCCTTAAAAAAACCTTTGGTCTGCAGCCGCTTTACCACCTCGGTGCCTCATCCTCACCCCGTACAGGTTGATAACCATGAGGAGTATGAAGTACAGTCCATTGTTGACTCCTGTAGGTTCCGTGGGCGCATACAGTACCTGATGCATTGGGAAGTGCACGGCCTTGAGGAACACTCTTGGGTCTCCTCCTCCGCGATTTCCATAGACGGTTTCCCCTCAAGGCTGGTGGTCCTCCGAGGGGGAGGGGTCATTGAGGAGGGGGTACTGTCAGGGCTGGGCTCAGCCCTTCCTTCTCAAAGCTGGCCGCTCAGCTCACCTATCTCTCCACAGTGACTCCCCTATTGATGATATCCTGCTCGTCAGTCCTGCCTACTTAAGCCGTCAGTCCAGATGATCTCTGCCTTCGCCTTGGTCACATCTCTAGAGATGCTCTCTTGTGTTCCTGTTAAAGACTTGCTTGGCTGACATTCCTTCTGGCTCTAGATCCTGCTTGCTGTTCTACTACGCTCATCTCTGGCTCCCTGACGTTTTGGCTTGTCTGACTATGCGTTCTGGTTCCTGAACTCTGGCTATGTTTTGACTACGTTTACTCTGCATACCTTTTTTATTATTATTAAACAAGTGTGATTTTACTGTACTTCTGTCTCAGTCTGATTCATGGTTTCTGACATGCTCTCTATCTCCCCCTCTTGTCCATGTCACCAATGCAGTTGAGAATTTTGCAGTGCAGTGGTGGCAGCTCAGTTTTCAGTGAGTTTCTATTCTGAGCATTTCCTCCCTATCACATCTGAGCAGCCCATGTGACTATAGAGTCACACATGTGGACGTATACACAATGACAGCCCCCTTCCTTTCCTCTTCCTCCACCAACACGTGCAGAGGCTGTTGTGCAATGTTTGGATCAGCAACAAGACAGCAGTTTTCCCTGCATTCTGCTAAATGGTTTGCAGGGGCATTTATACTCCGCCAGAGGATGTTAAATTTTGTACAGAATATCCAGTATTATATGATGTTTGAAGTGATGGAGCCAACTTGGCATATTCTTGACAATGGGGGGCGGGATTTTAAATGTAGATTGATGGAGGCTTCACCTCCCTTTTATTCTAAGACACAGGCTGGAGGGGGTGTGACACAACCTGTGACTGGCAGAAATCCACCCACCCCATGTTATTGCCAAAAAATAATAAAAGATTTGTTTTCAAATATAAAATTTGTATGACAATTTAAAATGGTTTATTGATATTAATGATTCATTTTTACTCTGTATTCCAAAGGCTGATTTTTTTAACATGTGACCAGCAGCAGAGGACTAGAAGCTCCTCCTGCTGACGTTTCCCTGCAGACAGGCTGGGAGAGAGCTGGATCATGTGACAGCTGGATATCAATTAGGAAAAGGGTACTTGAATTTTTTTTTTTGGTAAAATAATTACATTATATTCTGAAAATGCCACGAAAAATGCCCCTACTGGCAAAATATATGTATCATAATTAAGGATCTTACTGGCCTAGCACTTGATCAGAATCCAGCAGCCTGTCTATTATATCTTAGCTCTCTTTCTAAAAGTAAATATCAGTAATCAGTGGTGAGACATCTTTTAAATATGGCTAGGGCCTGTGTGTCAACACATTGGAAATCCCCCTCCCCCACTATAGGTCAATGGATCAGAGCAGTAAATGAAATCATGAGAATGGAGGAACTTACGGCATCGCTAAATCAGCAAGAAGCTCTGCTTCCGTAAAACATGGTCGCAATGGACCAATTTTACCTCATCAACAAAATATCAGGTACCTGTTGACCATTGATGTGTTTAGGTACGGCAGCTCTGGGAAGTATGGCATTTTAGTAGATGCGATATAAAAAAGAGGAGACTGAGAGGGGGAAGGGGGGATGGAAGTGGGGGGGGGGGGGAGAGGGGAGGGAGGGGGGTGGGAGGGAGAAGGTAGGAAATCATCTCCACCTTTTTTTCCTTTTCTTCTTCCCTCCCTCTCTTGTTAAGGGGGGTGGAAGGCTTGGAGTGGGAAAAGGGAGTAGGGAGGTAAAGGAAGGGGAAGAGAGATGGCAGACCAAGGGGGCTCTGCTGTGCAACAGCCCCCACGCGCTGTCTGCCGATCGGTCCTGCAGCACTTACCCCAGCTAGGTGATGGGCATCGGGTATCGGTGGACAGTGGCGGGTATCTGGCTTTAAGCAGCGGTGAGCACCGGTGGGCATAAGGCTTCAGTCTTTGGTGGGCATTGGTGGGCATCAGGCAGTGGCGGGCATCCTGTGTCTTCTCCTCCTCCTCGCTTCTGCCGTACATCTCCTCCCATCCTAAAAAGAACACCAATATATACTCTTATTGCACAACATAGATACATCATAATAAAATGCAAAAATATAAAAATAGGTCATCATTAATACTATAGTGTGTTCGCATATAATAGTCTTTATGGCTCAACGCGTTTCTTGGACATTATCCTCTTCGCCAGGAGCCACCAATATAAACTTTATATAGACTTTATATATTTATTCTTACATGGTAACTAAATTATTTAACAGTAAAATGAATGCTGTGCCTTAAAAATGCCATGCCAATAGCGCAGTGTAATTTCAATGATAAAAAAAGTCTTATTACTGAGGATATAAAATGTTACAAATTGGATCCAAATAAAGAGAAAACCCGTCTTCCCACCAACAATGTTACATAATTACATAGTAGGTGAGGTCGAAAAAAGACACAAGTCCATCAAGTCCAACCTATGTGTGCAAATTATATGTTAGTATTAGATTGTATATCCCTGTATGTTGCGGTCGTTCAGGTGCTTATCTAATAGTTTCAGTGCTCGCAACCTTTCCTCATAACTAATATCCTCCAGACCCTTTATTAGCTTTGTTGCCCTTCTTTGTACTCGCTCCATTTCCAGTACATCCTTCCTGAGGACTGGTGCCCAGAACTGGACAGCATACTCCAGGTGCGGCCGGACCAGAGTCTTGTAGAGCGGGAGAATTATCGTTTTATCTCTGGAGTTGATCCCCTTTTTAATGCCAATATTCTGTTTGCCTTGTTAGCAGCAACTTGGCATTGCATGCCATTGCTGAGCCTATCATCTACTAGGACCCCCAGGTCCTTTTCTATCCTAGATCCCCCCAGAGGTTCTCCCCCCAGTCTATAGATTGCATTCATATTTTTACCACCCAAATGCATTATTTTACATTTTTCTACATTGAACCTCATTTGCCATGTAGTCGTCCACCCCATTCATTTGTTCACATCTTCTTGCAAGGTTTCCATATCCTGCGGAGAAGTTATTGCCCTGCTTAGCTTAGTATCGTCTGTAAATACAGAGATTGAACTGTTTATCCCATCCTCCAGGTCGTTTATGAACAAATTAAATAGGATTGGTCCCAGCACAGAACCCTGGGGGACCCCACTACCCACCCCTGACCATTCCCAGTACTCTCCATTTATCACCACCCTCTGAACTCGCCCTTGTAGCCAGTTTTCAATCCATGTACTCACCCTATGGTCCATGCCAACGCACCTTATTTTGTACAGTAAACGTTTATGGGGAACTGTGTCAAATGCTTTTGCAAAATCCAGATACACCACGTCTACGGGCCTTCCTTTATCTAGATGGCAACTCACCTCCTCATAGAAGGTTAGTAGATTGGTTTGGCAAGAACGATTCTTCATGAATCCATGCTGATTACTGCTAATGATACCATTCTTATTACTAAAATCCTGTATATAGTCCCTTATCATCCCCTCCAAGAGTTTACATACTATTGATGTTAGGCTAACTAGTCTGTAATTCCCAGGGATGTATTTTGGGCCCTTTTTAAATATTGGTGCTACATTGGCTTTTCTCCAATCAGCTGGTACCATTCCAGTCAGTAGACTGTCAGTAAAAATTAGGAACAACGGTCTGGCAATCACTTGACTGAGTTCCCTAAGTACCCTCGGATGCAAGCCATCTGGTCCCGGTGATTTATTAATGTTAAGTTACCCAGGTATAATTTTAATTCTGTCCTCTGTTAACCATGGAGGTGCTTCCTGTGTTGTGTCATGAGGATAAACACTGCAGTTTTGTTTACTGAAGCCCCCCGATTCCCTCGTAAAGACTGAGGAGAAGAATAAATTCAATACCTTCGCCATCTCCCCATCATTTGTAACCAGATGTCCTTCCTTATTCTTTATGGGGCCAATATGGTCTGTCCTCCCTTTGTTACTGTTTACATACATAAAGAATTTCCTGGGATTTTTTTTGCTCTGCTCCGCTATGTCTTTCATGTTCTATCTTAGCTGTCCTTATTGCACCCTTACATTTCTTGTTGCATTCTTTATAAAGTCTGAATGCTGAGGATGATCCCTCAATCTTGTATTTTTTGAAGGCCTTCTCCTTTGCTTTTTATATGCATTTTTACACTGGAGTTAAGCCATCCAGGACTTTTGTTCGCTCTTTTAAATTTATTACCCAATGGAATGCATTGGCTAATGCCCTTATTTAATATGTTCTTAAAGCAAACCCATCTCTCCTCCATGTTCTTTGTTTCTAAGATTTTATCCCAATTTATGCCTTCTAGCAAGGTTTGTAGTTTAGGGAAGTTGGCTTTTGAAATTTGGAATTTTGAAATTCAGTGTCTTTGTATTCCCCTTATGTTTCCTATTTGTGTGATTTATACTGAAGCCAATTGACCTGTGATCGCTGTTACCTAAATTGCCCCCTATTTCCACATCCGTGATCAGGTCTGTATTGTTGGTAATCAGTAGATCCAGTAATGCTTTATTTCTAGTTGGTGCATCTACCATCTGACCCATAAAATTGCCCTGCAAGACATTTAGGAACTGGCGAGCCTTAAATGAATGCGCGGTTCCCTCCGCCCAGTCTATGTCTGGATAGTTAAAATCCCCCATTATAATTTCCATCCTTGCTGCTAATCCAAATTGTGATAGGAGATCCGTCTCCACTTCCTCCCTCAGGTTAGGGGGCCTATAGCATACTCCCAGTATTATTTTCCCCTTAGCTTCATGCCTTTGGAGCTCTACCCATAAGGATTCCACCTCCCTAGCTCCCTCAGTGATGTCATCTCTCACATTCACTTGTACATTATTCTTGATATATAGGCATACCCCTCCCCCTTTTTACCCTCTCTATCCTTGCATTAAAGGGTATACCCTTGAATGCTTGCCAGCCAATCATGAGAGCTGTTGAACCAGGTCTCTGAAATTCCTACAAAATCCAAATCCTCCTTGTACAACAGTATCTCTAGTTCAGACATCTTGTCCGCCAGGCTCCTGGCATTGGTGAACATGCCACATAGTTTAGACCGGTTGCATACTGTCCTCTTATTGGGTGTTCCGAGATTGCAGCTAGGACCTGCTACTATACTTACCTTGGGTTTATGTGCTTTGGTCAACCTACAACTAATGCCCCCAATACTACCCTCTTGAATAGGGATGAGCCGAACACCCCCCGGTTCGGTTCGCACCAGAACCTGCGAACAGACCGAAAGTTCGCACGAACGTTAGAACCCCATTGACGTCTATGGGACTCGAACGTTCGAAATCAAAAGTGCTCTTTTAAAGGCTAATTTGCATGGTATTGTCCTAAAAAGGTTTTGGGGACCCGGGTCCTACCCCAGGGGACATGTATCAATGCAAAAAAAACTTTTAAAAACGGCCGTTTTTTCGGGAGCAGTGATTTTAATGATGCTTAAAGTAAAAAAAAAAAAAGTGAAATATTCCTTTAAATATCGTACCTGGGGGGTGTCTATAGTATGCCTGTAAAGTGACGCGTGTTTCCCGTGTTTAGAACAGTCCCTGCACCAAATGTCATTTTTAAAGGAAAAAATCTCATTTAAAACTGCTTGCGGGTTTAATGTCATGTCGGGTCATGGCAATATGGATGAAAATCAGTGAGACAAACGGCATGGGTACCCCCCAGTCCATTACCAGGCCCTTTGGGTCTTGTATGGATATTAAGGGGAACCCCGCACCCAAATTAAAATAAGGAAAGGCCCTATATACTCTGAACAGCAGTATACAGGCGGTGCAAACAAGACAGGGACTGTAGGTTTGTTGTTAAGTAGAATCTCTTTGTAATTTTGAACGGGTACATTTTTAAAGCGTTTAGCTCCAGCCAAAAAATCTTTTTTAAGCTTTTTGGAAAACATAGGGAAGGGTTATCACCCCTGTGACATTTGTTTTGCTGTCTTTCCTCCTCTTCAGAAGATTTCACCTCACTTTTTGTCCCAATGAAAAATGTTTTTTGAAAATTTGGGTTTTTTGTGGAACAAGGATTGGAAAGCATCAGTGGAAAGGAGAAATTGTTTTCCCATATTAACTCTTACAGGAGAGAATTTCCCTTCCTAGGGGTAGATTTCATCTCACTTCCTGTTGTCTCCTTCCGTTTGCAAGTAGGAGTCGTTTGTAAGTTAGATGTTTGAAAGTAGGGTCCTGCCCTATATACTCAGCAGAAATTTGGGCCTTAGGTGTTGCTGTGGCCACAACACTGTAAGCCCTCACAGGGCCCTGCTGTGAAATATTAGATCAAGAATTGTAATTACATGCCCCTGTTGAACAGGAGCTGAAAAATTAGGCCTTAGGCACTGGTGCTGGTGCCACAACACTGCAACCCCTTACAGACACTCTAGTTGGAACGCAGGAACGAGCCCTGCTGTAAAGTATTGCATCAAAAATTGTAATTACACGCCCCTGTTAGACAGGGGCAGAAAAATTGGGCCTTAGGCACTGGTGCTGGTGCCACAACACTGCAACCCCTCACAGACACTCTAGTTGGAACGCAGGAACGAGCCCTGCTGCAAAGTATTGCATCAAAAATTGTAATTACACGCCCCTGTTAGACAGGGGCAGAAAAATTGGGCCTTAGGCACTGGTGCTGGTGCCACAACACTGCAACCCCTCACAGACACTCTAGTTGGAATGCAGGAACGAGCCCTGCTGCAAAGTATTACATCAAAAATTGTAATTAACACGCCCCTGTTAAACAGGGGCTGAAAAATTGTGCCTTAGGCACTGGTGGTGGCGCCCAGAACCAAAAATGTTCTTACAAGCTATCAGCGTGATGATTGAGGAGGAAGAGGATAATTACTCAGGGATAGTCACTCAGCATCAGCATAGGCAGTCTTTGAAGGGATTTGAGATTTCAAAAAAAATTATTCGGTTACATCAGCATCAGGTGCTTGGTAGCTGGTGGTGATCCAAGACTGATTCATTTTTATGAAGGTCAGCCGATCGACCGAGTCGGTGGACAGACGCACCCTGTGATCGGTTACCACGCCTCCAGCAGCACTGAATGTGCGTTCCGAAAGAACGCTGGATGCAGGACAGGCCAGTAGCTCAATTGCATACTGTGCAAGCTCTGGCCAGTGATCCATCCTCAAGACCCAGTAACCCAGAGGATTTTCGGTGGGAAAGGTGTCCAAGTCTGATCTTGCCCCTAGGTATTCCTGCACCATGTAAAACAGACGCTGGCGATGGTTGCTGGAACCGATCATACCTTGGCGCTGCGGACCAAAAAATTGTCTGAACGCATCGGTCAGACGGCCACCTTCTCCACCGCTCCTTCTTTGACTGACCGAAGCCTCAGCAACACGTTGTCCAGAAACAGGAGTTTGTAACCTCCCAGTCTCTGGGAACGCATTGCACAGACCTTTCTGCAAGGCCTCCCGAAGATGTTTCATCCTCTGCTCCCTCTGCGATGGCAAGATAAGGTCCGCAACCTTACCCTTGTAACGTGGATCAAGGAGGGTTGCCAGCCAGTATTGGTCCTTCTCCTTGATACCACGAATACGAGGATCCTTACGCAGGCTTTGCAGGATCAGGGAGGCCATGCAGCGTAGGTTTGCTGAGGCATTCGGTCCGGAGTCCTCTGGGTCACTAAGGACGACAACGTCCGCAGCCACCTCCTCCCAGCCACGTACAAGTCCATGTGTTTCTTGGGACTGATCCCTTAAAGACTGCTGCTGATGCTGAGTGCCAGGCTCCACCTCCATACTGACACAATCTTCCTCCTCCTCCTCCTCCTCCTCGTCCTCTTCCTGTGTGATCGGCGGGCACGCAGGAACACTGTCTGGATAAAGGGGGCCTTGAGAGCTAAGGAAGTCCTCCTCTTCCTGCCTCTGTTCTGCCTCAAGTGCCCTGTCCATTATTCCACGCAGCGTGTGCTCCAACAGGTGGACAAGGGGGACAGTGTCACTGATGCATGCACTGTCACTGCTCACCATCCTCGTGGCCTCCTCGAATGGTGACAGGACAGTGCATGCATCCCTGATCATGGCCCACTGGCGTGGTGAAAAAAAACCAAGCTCCCCTGACCCTGTCCTGGTGCCATAGTCGCACAGGTACTCATTGATGGCCCTCTGCTGCGTGTGCAGCCGCTGCAGCATGGCCAACGTTGAGTTCCACCTGGTGGGCATGTCACAGATTAGGCGGTTCTTGGGCAGGTTAAACTCCTTTTGGAGGTCCGTCAGCCGAGCACTGGCATTATATGACCGGCGGAAATGCACACAGACTTTCCTGGCCTGCCTCAGGACATCCTGTAAGCCCGGGTACCTGCCCAAGAACCGCTGCACCACCAAGTTAAGGACGTGAGCCAAACAGGGCACATGGGTCATTTGTCCCTGTCGGAGGGCAGAGAGGAGGTTGGTGCCATTGTCGCAAACCACCATTCCTGCCTTAAGTTGGCGTGGCGTCAACCACCTCTGAACCTGCCCCTGCAGAGCTGACAGAACCTCTGCCCCAGTGTGGCTCCTGTCCCCCAAGCACACCAGCTCAAGCACCGCATGGCATTTTTTGGCCTGCGTACTTGCGTAGCCCCTTGAACGACTACGGAGCACCGCTGATTCCGAGGAAGAGGCCATGGAGGAAGAAGAAGAGGAGGGGGTGGAGGAGAGAGGTGTGTCACAATCAGCATTTTGGAGGCGTGGTGGCGGAACAACCTCCAACACTACTGCACCTTGTCCTGCATCCTTCCCAGCTGCCAGCAGAGTCACCCAATGTGCCGTGAAACTTAGGTAACGACCCTGTCCATGCCTGCTGGACCATGAGTCAGCGGTAATATGCACCTTACCGCTGACCGCCCTGTCCAGCGAGGCATGGACATTGCCTTCCACATGCCGGTAGAGAGCCGGAATCGCCTTCCGTGAGAAAAAGTGGCATTTGGGTACCTGCCACTGAGGAACCGCATATTCCACAAACTCACGGAAGTGGGCAGAGTCTACCAACTGAAAAGGCAGCAGTTGAAGTGCTAGCAATTTTGCCAAGCTAGCATTCAACCGCTGGGCATGTGGATGGCTGGGAGCAAACTTCTTTCGGCGGTGCAGCAGCTGGGGCAGGGAAATTTGCCTGGTACAATCTGACGTCGGTGTACCAAAAGCAGATTGCCCACAAGTACTTGGCTGTGACACACCTAATTCTACACCTTCATTCCTCTCACTGCAGGTCTCAGAGAGGACTGGAGGTCTAGTGGGGTTGGAAATCTCAGCTGATGAGGAGCAAGGAGAGATCCTCTTTGTTCTTTGGTGTGGGTCTTTTAGATACGCTTGCCAACGAACTGCATGGCAGGTCAACATATGTCTGGTCAAGCATGTGGTACCCAAGCGGGAGATGTTTTGGCCATGTGAGATACGCTTGAGACATATGTTGCAAATAGCAGCGGTGCGATCTGATGCACTCGTCTCAAAAAAGGCCCACACCAAAGAACTTTTTGAATAACGCGCAGAGACTGCAGCGCCCTGCACATGTGGAGCTTTGGGGTGTGATGCAGTCAATGTGCTGCCCTTAGGCTGGCCCCTGGAGGACATCCTGCCTCGTTGGTGATGTGCCGCCTCCTCCTCCTCCTCCTCCTCCTCTCTCCTATCAGGCACCCACGTTGAGTCAGTGACCTCATCATCCCCTCCCTCCTCATCACTGGAGCAAACCTGGCAGTATGCTGCAGCAGGGGGAGCATGACTGCCAGATTGCTGTCCTTCTTGGGCACCCCCTCTGTCCGTGCTCATGTTACTGCCTTCATCGAGCTCAGTATCATCATCAGAGCCTTCCAAACGCTGGGCATCCTCCTGGAGCATGTACCCAACACTGTGGTCAAACAGTTCGAGGGAATCCTCATGAGGACATGGTGGAGCTAGGGAAGGAGTCACTGATGACATTGAGCTGAGGGAAGAGGCCGCTGCTTTGCCAGACAAAGCACCCTGGGCATGGGTGAGAGAGGATGAGGAGGATGAGGACGGCTTGGTCATCCACTCGACCAAGTCTTCCGCATGTTGCGGCTCAACACGGCCAGCTGCCGAAAAAAAGGCCCAGCGTGTCCCATGGTCACGTGCTGATGAGGATGCACCGTCTCCACGACCAGCACTAGACACAGAGCCTGCTTGCCCTCTCTTATTGGCTTGTGACTGTCTGCCTCTCCTTCTTGGCCTTCCAGACATACTAATGGCCTGTAGCTGCACTAAGCTGGGATAGAACACCAGTAATTTTCTTCAGGTAGCTTTATATACTGTAACAAGACAAGCCTGCCTGTCAGTAGGAAGATAACAGGAACGGATCTAGCTGAACACTGTGAGCAGGACGCACTGCACTAAATGTAAATAGTCTAGAAGATAACAGGAACGGATCTAGCTAAACTGAATACAGTGTATATATATATATGCAACACCTGGGATGCATATATATACACAATACACTTTAAGTGCAGCTAACTGACTGACTGTTCTGCCTAATCTATCTAACTCAAATCAAATGACACTGTCTGTCTCTCTCTCTCTCTCAATGAACGCCGGAACACACACTACACAGGGCCGCCGTGCAGCGGCCTTATATAGTGTGGGGCGTGTACTAAATCCCCTGAGCCATAATTGGCCAAAGCCTCCTTGGCTTTGGCCAATTATAGCTCTCTGTTCAGGCGGCGCTGTGATTGGTCATAGTGCATGCTTGGCCAATCATCAGCAAGCAATGCACTGCAATGCCGCAGTGAATTATGGGCCGTGACGCGCCACACGAATTTGGCGCGAACGGCCCATATCGTTCGCAATTCGGCGAACGGGCGAACAGCCGATGTTCGAGTCGAACATGGGTTCGACTCGAACACGAAGCTCATCCCTACTCTTGAATATGTTCTGCGCTGACTATCTCTACCTCTGGACCCTCCCCCCCATCGCCTCGTTTAAAAACCCCTCTAACTTATTGGCCATCTTCAATCTCAGCCGATCTGCACCCTCCTCATTTAGGTGCAGTCCGTTCCTTCGATAGTACTGGTCATCGACTGAGAAGTCGGCCCAGTCCTCCAGGAACCCAAACCCCTCCTTACTACACCAGCTCTTCAGCCACTTGTTTACTTCCCTAATCTCCCTCTGCCTTTCTGATGTGGCTCGATGTACCGGTAGTATTCCTGAGAATACTACCTTGGAGGTCCTTTTCCTCAATTTAGCTCCTAAGTCCCTAAAATCGTTCTTTAGGACACTCCATCTGCCTGTGACTTTGTCATTGGTGCCAACGTGCACCATGACAGCCGGGTCTTACCCAGCCCCTCCCAGTAATCTGTCCACCAGATCCGTGATGTGGCGAACCCGAGCGCCCGGTAAACAACATACTGTTCGGCGCTTCAGGTCTTTGTTACAGATTGCCCTCTCTGTCCTTCTAAGAACTGAGTCTCCTACCACCAGAATCTGTCTTTCCTTTCCCTTCGCTGCCCCCCCACTCTCACTGGAGGAGTTCTTCCAGGGCAGCTAGGAGAGTCCCTCAGCTCCAGCAGTGCTGATCCCTGACTGGTTTCACCAATGTCACTCAATGGAGCGTACTTATTGGGATGCTCCAGTCCTGGATCGGCCTCCCTGGCACTTCCCCCTCTACCCTTCCTGACTGTCACCCATCTACTCTTTCCTAGTGCCTGCACCTCTTTGTCTCCACCCGCCTTTGTGATGGCCCCTGCCGGCACCTGCCGTGTACGTTCCTGGATCTCCTTTAGTATGGGGGGACTTCTCAGTGCTGACAGTTGCTTCCCCAGATTCAGAACCTGGGCTTCCAGGGAAACAATGTGCTTACATTTTGCACAGCAGTATTCGCCCTCGATCGGATGATCAAGGAACGCATACATGCAGCAAGATGTACAACGAGTCGCCTCTCCACACCCGCAGGTACTCAACAAGACAATACACAGGTACTCAACGAGACAATACACAGGTACTCAACAAGACAATACACAGGTACCCAACAAGACAATGCACAGGTACTCAACAAGACAATAGACAGGTACCCAACAAGACAATACACAGGTACCCAACAAGACAATACACAGGTACTCAACAAGACAATACTCAGGTACTCAACAAGACAATACACAGGTACTCAAAAAGACAATACACAGGTACTCAACAAGACAATAGACAGGTACTCAACAAGACAATACACAGGTACTCAACAAGACAATACACAGGTACTCAACAAGACAATACACAGGTACCCAACAAGACAATACACAGGTACTCAACAAGACAATACACAGGTACCCAACAAGACAATAGACAGGTACTCAAAAAGACAATACACAGGTACTCAATGAGACAATACACAGGTACTCAACAAGACAATAGACAGGTACTCAATGAGACAATACACAGGTACTCAACAAGACAATACACAGGTACTCAACAAGACAATACACAGGTACTCAATGAGACAATACACAGGTACTCAACAAGACAATAGACAGGTACTCAACAAGACAATACACAGGTACTCAACAAGACAATACACAGGTACTCAACAAGACAATACACAGGTACTCAATGAGACAATACACAGGTACTCAACAAGACAATAGACAGGTACTCAACAAGACAATACACAGGTACTCAACAAGACAATACACAGGTACCCAACAAGACAATACACAGGTACTCAACAAGACAATACACAGGTACCCAACAAGACAATACTCAGGTACTCAACAAGACATTACACAGGTACCCAACAAGACAATAGACAGGTACTCAAAAAGACAATACACAGGTACTCAATGAGACAATACACAGGTACTCAACAGGACAATACACGGGTACTCAACGAGACAATACACAGGTACCCAACAAGACAATACACAGGTACTCAACAAGACAATACACAGGTACTCAACAAGACAATACACAGGTACTCAACAAGACAATACACAGGTACTCAACAAGACAATAGACAGGTACCCAACAAGACAATACACAGGTACTCAACGAGACAATACACAGGTACTCAAGCTCGGTAGAGCTTCCGCTCATTTCAGATCTACACCTTATGCCGCGTACACACGAGCGGACTTTACGGCAGACTTTGCCCGGCGGACTGGATTTCGTCAGACAATTCGATCGTGTGTGGGCTCCAGCGGACTTTGTTTTCTCAAAAGTTGGACGGACTTAGATTTGAAACATGTTTTAAATTAATCCGTCGAAATCGAGTCCGGTCGAAAAGTCCGCTCGTCTGTATGCTAGTTTGACGGACAAAAAGCCACGCTAGGGCAGCTATTGGCTACTGGCTATGAACTTCCTTGTTTTAGTCCGGTCGTACATCATCACCTACGAATTTGACAGACTTTGGTGGTTTGTGTGTAGGCAAGTCCGTTCATTCAGAAAGTCCGTTGTAAAGTACATTGAAAAGTCTGCCGGGCAAAGTCTGCCGTAAAGTCCGACCGTGTGTACGCGGCATTAGTTTTAGTGCGACTGCACTTCAAAGTGCTTCTCAGTGCAAATTGGATTTGCCTTTCGTAAATAACCCCCAATGAGTTCTACACAACGGAAAATTGTATACTCACCTTTCCGTAATTTTCCTTTCCTGTCGCATCTTCATGGCAGCATACACGTTGGGTTGTGACTCCGCCTCCACAACCTGATAGGACCACATAGCTATAAATTAGAGAGTAGACACCTGCCCCAGTATTCTCTGTAAATATATACACATGTCACCTTAGAGGGTGGGTGATTGTATGCTGCCATGAAGATGCGACAGGAAAGGAAAATTACGGAAAGGTGAGTATACAATTTTCCGTTTTCCTGTCGCATCATGGCAGCATACACGTTGGGGAGTAACTCGCCAAACTGGGTGGGAATGCAAAATCAAAATTTATTGACAAGAAACAGAAGAATTGGCCTGTATAACGGCCCTCCCAAACTCAACTGCTGCTAAGCGTGCAGCGTCTATTCTATAATGAGAAATGAAGGTGTTCCTCGAAGACCAAGTGGCCGCTCTACAAATGGTTTCCGCTGAAACTTTACAGTAAGCTGCCCATGAAGTAGCCATTGCCCTGGTGGAATGCGCTCTTAGATCTCCCGGAATCTGCAAGGTGCTTAAGGAGTAGGCCTTCTTGATAGCTTTCACGAGCCATGAGGCGATGGTACGGGCAGAAGCTGCCTGGCCCTTCCTGAACCCATGTGGGATGACTAAAAGGTTCTCGCATTTCCTGAATGGCTTGGTTACCGAAAGGTAATGGAGAATGTTGCCCTTGACATCCAGGGGATGAGGGACGCCCTGATCCGTGATCAAAGCCGGGAGGTCAATCTCCTGGTTAAAGTGGAACCCAGAGGAGACCTTTGGGATAAACCTGTCTGAAGGCTTCAGGGTTAGTCTGTCTGGGTAAACCATCAGATACGGTTCTTTGATCAGCAAGGCTTGCATTTCTGAGACCCTCTTCGCTGATGTGATGGCAATTAGGAATGATACCTTTAGAGTCAGGTCCCAGAGGGAGGTATCCTCAAGTGGGAAGAATGGTTCTCCGGATAAAACCTCTAGGACAGTCGATAGGTCCCATGTTGGAAATGAAGGTTTCCTGGGCGGTCTTAGCTTCAGGCAGGCTTTTTGAAATTGCACCACCAGAGGGTTAAGTGCCCACCTGACCCCTGTCAAGGCAGAGATGGCAGAGACTTGGACTTTCAGGGTGTTAGACCTAAGGCCTTTGTCTAGACCTGAGTGAAGGAACTCAAGCACTTGTACTGCTGATGGGGAAGACGGGTCCCAACCTTGTTCCTGAGCAAAGGAAGAGAATCTTTCCCAGATTCTCTCATAGGTGCTATTCGTGGAGGATTTCCTGGCTTGAAGCAGGGTATCGACTACCTTCTGAGAACATCCTTGATCTAGGAACCTAGACCTTTCAGTCTCCAGGCCGCTAGGTGCAATCTCTCTGGATTCGGATGTAGTAGCTGGCCCTGGGTTAGTAGATCCGTTGTTACCGGGAGTGGAAGTGGATCCGCTGTGCTCAGTTGCAGGAGGGTGGTGAACCAAGGCCTCCGTGGCCAAAAGGGAATCACAGCCAGTACTAGAGCTGTTGAGTGTTTGAGCCTCAGAAGGAACTTGGCTATCAGTGGGGTTGGTGGAAAAATGTAGCCTAGGCGAAAGTTCCAGGCGTGCTGGAGACAATCCGTACCCTCCGCTGTGGGGAAGGGATTCCTCGACAGAAACCTCTGACACTTCTTGTTCTCTGGTGTTGCTGCGAGGTCTATGTCTGGATGACCCCATGTCTGGCATATGAGGGCAAAGGCCTGTGGGCTTAGAAACGAATGTTCTGCTGAGAGAGTCCGCCAGTAAGTTCTGAACCCCGGAATATAGGTCGCCTTCAGGTCCCACAGGTTCAGTTGAGCCCATTGCATCACCGGGCCGACTTCCCGCATCATGGAGATGCTCTTGGTACCCCCCTGCCTGTTGATGTAGGCTACCGCCACTCGGTTGTCCATTTGAATGAGGACTTGCTTCCCTCTCAGGAGTGAGCTGAATGCCAAGAGGGCTTGGAAGGCTGCCTTCATCTCTAGGACGTTCGATACTACATCCTTGGTCTTGAAGGGCCAGCGGCCCTGGGCTGCATAGTGTAGGTAGTGTGCGCCCCATCCTTCCAGACTGGCGTCTGAAGTTACTACCTCCTGGTGGAGGATGACTATCTGCTTGCTCCTGCTGAGGTTGTCGGGGTGGGTCCACCACCGTAAAGATAGCCTGGCTTCCTCTGGGATGCGAATCAATTGGGACATGGACCATCCGTCCCACTGGCGCAGGAAGGAGGCTTGTAGGGGTCTGGTATTCCATTGCGCCCATCTGACCATTGGAATGGTTGCTGATAGGGAACCTAGGAGGCTGAGGTATGCTCTGGCCGGTAGACATGACGCTGGGATAGCCTCTTTCACTTTCTGAATGAGTAGGGACAATTTCTCCCTTGGCAATTCCACTGTGTTTGCTCGGGTGTCCAGTTCGGCTCCCAGGAAGACCATCCTTTGGGTAGGTTGGGTGTTGCTTTTCTGCCAATTGATTATCCATCCTAAACTCATTAGGGTGGAAACCAGGATCTCGCGATGTTGGACGAGTGATTCCTGGCTGCTTGAGAGGAGGAGGATGTCGTCCAGGTAATGGTGGACCCTTAGACCTTTCTCCCTCAAAAAGGCTATTGCTGGTAGTAACACCTTCGTAAATGTTCTGGGGGCTGTTGAGATGCCAAAGGGAAGGCTTCGAAACTGGAAGTGTCCTTGACCCACCGAGAATCGCAGGAATTTCTGGAATGCCCCGTGGATCGGAATATGCAGGTAGGCATCCTGGAGATCTATGGAGAGCATCCAGTCCCCCAGATTTATGGCCTGTAGGATAGACTGCAAGCTCTCCATCTTGAATGACTCCACTCTGATGGACCTGTTGAGGTTCTTTAGGTCTAGAACCGGACGAAAGTCCCCTGACTTCTTCTTGACGAGAAATAATGGAGAGTAGAATCCCCTGCCTCGTTGTGCCAGTGGAACCTCTACTATTGCTCGTTTTTGGAGAAGATCTTGGATGTAGTTCAGTAACGACAACCTTTTTTCCCGAGATGGGGGAATACGGGTTGGATAGAACTGATCCCCTGGGGGCCGGTTTTTGAAGGACCACCTGTGGCCAAAGGTGACAGTGGCCAGGGTCCAGGTATCCCTTATGGTTTCCGCCCAGACCAGCTTGAAACTGGAGAGTCTTGCTCCCACTACCGCTGGTCGGACGGGCGCACCTTCAAAAGGGCTTCTGGTCACTGGAAGCAGGTGCCTTAGGCTTCTGAAACTTCATAAAGGAGGTTTGAGGATTCTTCCAGCTCCTTCGATACTCCTTGCCTGGTCTGTATGCTCTCGCGTCCCTATACCTCTCTGGGAGGTTCCGCTTAAAGGGAGGAGGTCTCTGTTGCTTGGGCCTCCTGTCTGAGGGGATGAGCCCGGACTTTCCGCCGGTTACTTTGGAGATGGCTGTGTCTAATTTTGTTCCGAAGAGGTGCTCACCATCAAACGGAATACGACACCAGTTGGATTTGGAAGCTGGATCCGCCGTCCAGGGCTTCAGCCATAATGCTCTTCTGGCTGTTACTGAGGCCAGCATAGATTTAGATGCAGACCTGATGGTGTCGACTGAAGCTTCAGCCACAAAGTCGCCCGCCAGGCTTAATTCTTGCAACGCCTTTACTATTGTTTCTTGGTCTGCCCCCTCTGATACAAGCTTTTCCGCGCTTGTGGACCAGCTCGAGATGGCTCTTCCTACTGCAGCAAGTGCTATTGCAGGCCTGCAGGCGCCTCCAGCCGACAGGTAAGCCCGCTTGAGATCCGTGTCGATCTTTCTGTCGAGGACATCTCTAAACGTTACCGAGTCTTCTAACGGGAGGGTAACATGCCTGGCTAGGCGCATCAGGGATGCATCCACTACCGGAGGGGACACCAGAGGGTTCACCTTAGGCTCCTTGAGTGGGTATAGTTTCAGTAGCCTGTTATTCAGACTAGACTTCTTTTCTGGCCTCTGCCATTCTTCCTTGATCAGGTCCTCAAGTTCATCAATGAACGGGAAGGATTCTGGATCCTTTCTGAGCTGAGGAAAATACTTCCTCTGTTTCGGTTGGGCTTCCTGGGGTTCCTCCCATCCTATCGCCTCCTTAACCGATTTTATAAACGGCTCTACCAGACAAGTCGAATCCGGCCGATACCTCCAGACCCTCTTTATCAGACAGGGAGTCTTGCTCCTTCGATGTGCTAGCCCGGGCTGGAGAGGTAGAAGTGGAGAAATCCACATCTGATACCGAGGCCTGGGGGGCTACAGCCCCAGCTGAATCTCCGACCTCCAAGATTCACTCTCTTGTGGCCTCTTCCCGGCATGTTTGACAGACCAGTTTTCCCGGAAGAGCCGCTGCGCCGCAAACCCAGCATGCGTTCCCGGCAGGACGGGAGTGGCGTGCGGGGGAACGATGCCTGCGTGAGGGCGATCTTCTGTGGCGGGATCGGCCGTGTCTAGAGCGCGACCGGGAGCGGCTTCTTCTGCGGCTTCCTCTCGAGCGGCTTCTTCTGTGATAGGAACGGCTCCTTCTGTGTCTGGAGCGACTTCTCCTGCGTGAGGACTCTCTTTGTCTTGAGGCAGACGTTCTTGAAGACCTGGTAGGGCTGACCAATTTAGGCAGCGTTAGTAGTGCTCTCTTTTTCAATCTTCAATACTTACATTTTTCTTTCCCCCCCTTACCTAATAGGCTGACGGTGATCTGCTGGGGCAGCGGTCTCCATGGAGAGAAAGCGGACTGGAAACCTGCAGGGAGAAAGAATAAACAGCGCTATGCAGAGGAGACTTCAGGGGGAGCAGGAATCCTGACTTAAAGGCAGTGTAAAGGAAGGCCACTTACCTTTGTAGAGCGCTTTGGAGTCCAAACAAACAATCTGTCATGCATAGACAACCAGCAGCAGCAAATACAGCTACTGCTGGGTTTTTAAATCCGCCGCCATCAGCGTCGGACGCTCGCGCATGCGCAGTAGCGCCGCGGGACACCCGGCGCCATCTTGGAAGCTGGAAAGCAGCCCAGCGGTGCCCAAACGACGCACCGCGCATGCGCGAGGACGCCGAGAACGCTCGGCGCTCCTGACAGCAGATCTGGAGAACCACAGAGCCCAGCAGACGGGCAGAGGTACTGGTAGGAGAGGGGGAAAGAGGGGGGGGAGACCGCTGCACACAACTAAGCCTGTTTAAGGCTTATTTCATGAGGCCACAATGAAGTTTTCCTGGCCATTCCTCCAGCAAGCCTGTTTAAGGCTTTTGTGGGCTGCTGCACTTGAAGCCTGTTTAAGGCTTATATTTGTGGTCAGACAGCTGAATGAGATGAGAGTATGCCCCTGAGATCACCAGAGTGGGGCTCCTTCCATTTAGCTCGTTTAGAGGCTGTACAAGAAGGACTTCCATCCAGGAGAGGCTTAGAACCTGGCTGGGGCGAAGCGGTAAGGGGGTGCTGATCCGTGCGTCCTGACAGGTGAGGAAAAATAAGAGAATACTGGGGCAGGTGTCTACTCTCTAATTTATAGCTATGTGGTCCTATCAGGTTGTGGAGGCGGAGTCACAACCCAACGTGTATGCTGCCATGATGCGACAGGAAAAGGTTATATAGGCCTCAGGCACTTGTGACCAATCAACCACTCCCCTTAATTAGTAGGCTGAAGGAAGCAAAGGAAAAAAAATCTGTTTAAAAAGTGTCAGAAAAAGGTGTTAAAAAGCTACAAGGAAAAGCCCCAAAAAGAACCTAAAAATGCAACCCAGCAATCACCAGCAGTCAAAAAGCAAGAGTTGTTCACACTCTCCACTCAAGGTCCCCACTGTTTAGCTTCCAACCAGCAGTTGGACTAATGTAACTAATAAAGACTCATCACCGCTCTGTTATTTTGTATATAATCCAGAGACGTCTTCACCGGCCATGAATCCCCCATAATTTCCCCCTACAATTCCCCCATTATAACAATATGTAGTCATACCCGTCCCTGGAGCACCAGCCATGGTCTCTGCGTTGTGTTTGCTTCCTCCAGATTTCTGGCTCCTCTCTTATATACTCCTCACCCTCTTTCACTTTCCTCTTCTCTGAGTATCGGCGGAAAATTCCATATTTATATAAAGAATAGGCTCCTCTCTCTACAAATACTGAATACAAAGAGTACAATACAAACACTGCGATCGCTATCAGATTAATGATTTGATGATTGACTCAGGGCGGCTCCAGGCAAATAAATTTTGCCGGTGCTTGGGGTATAGATAGAAAATTGTTATATACACTGTATATATACATACATTTATATATACCGGCTTTTACACACACATGAACTTTAATGACATCCCAGTCTTATGTCCTGTACACACCATCGCACGTTCCGACAACAAAAATTTGGATTTTTATTTGACAGATGTTGGCTCAAACTTGTCTTGCATACACACGGTCACACAAATGTTGTCGGAAATTCCGAACGTCAACAACGCGGTGATGTACAGCACGTACGACGGCACTATAAAAGGGAAGTTCAATAGCCAGTGCGTCACCCTTTGGGCTCCTTCTGCTAATCTCGTGTTTATCTCGTGTTAGTAGAAGTTTGGGGAGAGACGATTTGCTGCTTTTCAGCCTCGTGCTTTTCAGTTCGTTACTGCTCTTCAGTTGTGGGTTCGTATCTGTTCTTCAGTGCGTGTTGTCAGTTCGTTGCTGTCTTTCAGTGCATTCTTTTTATCAGTTTGTATCTGTTTTACAAGTGCGTTCTTGTCTGCTCGTTTCCGATTTTCAGCTCATTCTTCTCAGGTTCTTTCTGATTTTCAGTGCGTTCTGTTAGTTCGTTGTGACCAGCCGACCGTTTTGAAGCCATGTTGCGGTTACGTACTCATCGTAGAGTTCGTGCTGTGCAGGGGCTTGGTGTTGGAGTTCTTGATTTAACCCAAGTCCAGTCCATGAACAGGGCGAGGAGGAGTTCATGGGCGAAGAATTGTTTGCTCCAGCGTGACCAATTCTCGCACATGCCTTTGTTGCGGGAGATCCAGGAGAATAATCCTGATGATTTCAGGAATTATCTCTGGATGACGGACCTTGTTTTTCACCGTCTGTTGGCTTTGCTGTCCCCTTATATTACGAAGCAGGACACCTGCATGCAGCAAGCCATCACTCCCGAGCAGAGGCTTGTTGCCACCTTGGGGTACTTGGCGACGGGGAGAAGGCTCCAGGACATCAAGTTCTCGACAGGCATCTCCCCCCAGGCTCTGGGAATCATTATTCCAGAGATCTGTTCTGCCATCATTCAGGTCATGCAGAAGGACTATATTAAGGTAAGTTTCCTCCTTTAGCAAACATTAAATAGATAGAATGTGATGTTAATCTATTGTATTTATTTCATCATTCCATAAATACCATGATTGTAATATGCTGTGAATGTCCTCTTTATCCTCATGCATGCTGGAAGCTTTTAATGCTCCTATTTTGTCCTTCATGCATATTTGCCTTCACTAACCTCCCCAGCATGCTATCCTAGGCCCATACACACCTAGCCTAGTCACTTAACAATGTATTTTGTCAGCTCCATAGTAGTGCTTTACCCCAAACACCACCTAAAATGTGTCCAAATGTTATTTTTGTCATTAAATTCAGGCATAGTGCCAAAGGCTTTTTTTTTTGGGGGGGGGGACTCATTTGGAACCCTTTCTCCCTCCTAATCGCTAAGTCAGCCGATACCAATACTCTATCTGCTGACTTTGCCAAACCCATACACACTATACCCACCTCTTTTGTGGTCATATTTATGGATGAATTTAGCAAAGCATGTAGTACAAGGGCCTGCCTGAATACTTTCAAATGGTACTGTTTAAAGTTTTGTTCTCCTATTATCTTGATAGGTAATTGCAGAATGTAAAAATGTGCTTCAATTTGTACAGTGTGTATTCATATTTTTGGAATATGACACTTCTTACCTGTCCAGTGGGCTGCCAATAGTGTAAGTAAGGAGGGGCTGGCCAAAGTAACACACATTATGTATGCATTCATCTCCCAATGAAGTGGAGAGGGTTACCTGTCCAAAACCCCCCCCCCCCTAAAATTTCTACAATGGGCCATCAGAGGGGATGAAGAATCTGATAAGTTGGCCTTATGCCTTAAAATAAATGTTATACTGATGTTGGCCAAGAATGTTTGTGTCTAATCTGCTTGCATGTTATCTGCAAACGTACTATTTTTTTTTCTTGTTTGACTCCACAGTTTCCTTCAAACCCACAGGAATGGCAGAGTGTGTCTTCCCAGTTTGCCCAGCATTGGGACTTTCCCATCTGTGGAGAGGCAATAGATGGGAAGCATGTCCACATCGTCTCACCCCCCAACTCGTGGTCATACTATTATAATTATAAGGAGTTTAATAGTATAGTGATGTTGGCGGTGGAGTCTGCGACATAGGAGTTCCTGTATGCGGACGTGGGGAAGAATGGCCGGATGTCGGATGGTAGAGTCATCGCCCACACGGAGTTCTTCTGACGTCTCCAGAATGGCGGCTTGGGCATGCCACCTCTGGAAGACAACGTGGCTGGTCTCCCGTTTGTGTTCGTCACTGATGAAGCCTTTGGGCTAGGTGACCATCTGATGTGGCCGTTCCCCATGAGGACCCTCACCCCGGAGCAGAGGGTTTTTAATTATCGGCTGGCCAGAGCCAGAAGAGTCATGGAGAATGCATTTGGAATAATGGCCAGCCAGTTCCGCCTATTTCTGACAGCGATCCGTATGGCGGAATATAAACTGAATCATATTGTCCTTGCATGCTGCATTCTTCACAATTTCCTAAGGAAAATGCTACAAACTATGTGGCCTCAGTTGGGACTGAGGCTAGCGTTCAAAATCCAACTACCTTGACGGCTCTTGAAGCTGGACGTCCTGGCTTGCCCCCCAAAGTGCCCAGACAGAAGTATGTCGAGTACTTTGCGGGTAGGGGGGCCATTGATACGCCAGCCAAAGTGTGAAAGATTTTTAAAATACATTTTTTTAGTATAAACTGAACTCATATTTCATTTGATTTACTGCTTGTGTTTCTTTTAGCTGTCTCCTAGGTTCTCCAATGGCCTTTTATTTTAGGCCATTTTATTCAATAGCGCAAACGTAATTTATTTGATACATGAGGTGACAATCTCTTCTTCAGCTAACTATTATGTTGTGGGTCTGCTACACACACACACACATTGTTTTTGTTGTTAATGTATGTAATGCATCAATGATAACAATAATCATCCTTTTCAGCTCCATGATTTAATTGCTTTGAGTCCCTAAGGCTCCATTCACACTAACGCGTTTTTTGATGCATTTTGCATTTTGCAGAAATGCATGGGAATTTTTTAACATGGGTACCTATGGAACATGTTCACATCAATGCATTTTTGTACCTCTGCGTTTTTGGAAAGGCTCAGGGACTTTTTTTCATGCAAAATGCAGCGTTTTGCATGTAATACAATTCAATGGACCAGCATCAAAAACGCAAGTACAGCGTTTTTACAGCATTTTTGCGGCGTTTTGTGCGTTTTTTTTTTTTTTTTTCTATTTTAGACTGTATACAGTCTAAAATAAAAGCAAGCACCACAAAAAACACTGCAGAAACGCTCAAAAGCAACATGCATATATGTGAATCGAGCCTAAAATGGTGTGATTGGGGCAAAATTTAGAGCACTGTGGGGGTTATTTACTAAAGGCAAATACACTTTGCACTACAAGTGCACTGCAAGTGCACTTGGCAGTGCACTTGTAGTGCAAAGTGGATTTGCCTTTAGTAAATTCCCCCATTGTCACTGTAAACTACAACCAACTTACTCCAAAAACTGGTATTGAGCATTGAAAGAAGAAGCCACACATTGTTGAGTAAAAAACATTTTACTTCTTGCACATTCACATGTGCATTAGAAAAGGTTTTTTTAACAAACCAACATCTTTGGTGTATAACATTTTTATGTTTGACAGTCGAAATATCCTTTTTTTGGTTAAACAGGCATGTTTAAAACCATAACATACACCACTCAGGAACTTACAAAGTTCAACTTTGATAAATTGAAGGCAATATGTGACATTAGTATGTCAAAACTGTGTTGATCTTGCCTTCATCAGATGGGGTGATGTCACCCCTGTGAAAGACAAATTTTGAAGATGCACACAAATTGGGAGTCAAAATGTGGATTTCCCTCCTGATCCCATGCCTAATGTCAACATGTGCTATCTCCCATCATGGGGGATCAATGGACCCCTTCCTTTCAGCTACTTCAGGTTGCGAAGAAGGGGTTGCACCCACAATACGCGTACATTGATCTCCCCTGATGGCAGATAGCACATGTTGACACACTGTGTGCATCTTCAAAATTTGGCTTTCAAATTACTTTAAAACTTTTTTAAAATTAAAAAACATAATGACAAACTGTAAAGATTTTTAGGTGTTTTATATTCTGCCTAAAACATCAATGATGTTGTTGAGTCTTTTTTCAACATCATTGATGTTTTCCTTTATCTTCTCTAATTCCTGATTGCACGCCATTATCTCCTCGATGAGGACATGTGCACTTGCACTGGTGAAATTAGTTTCTTCTTCCACAACATCCACATCACCTAAAAATAAAAAAACACACCATGTATTATAATTATGCAGGCATCCATAGTTACATAGTAGTTACATAGTTAGTCAGGTTGAAAAAAGACACAAGTCCATCCAGTTCAACCTTAAAAACAATACATAAATAAAATAAAAAATATCGTACAATCCAATATACCCAATTTTATATCCTCAGTTGATCCAGAGGAAGGCAAAAAACCCCAGCAGAGCATGCTCCAATGTGCTACAGCAGGGGAAAAAATTCCTTCCTGGTCACCCGAGAGGCAATCGGATTTTCCCTGGATCAACTTTACCTATAAATGTTAGTACCCAGTTATATTATGTATCCATCTATTACCTGAAGCTGTGGTCTCAGACACTCACCTGTTGTGGTCATTATTTCGCCTAATTCATGAACCGCTCCTTCCTCCACATCTCCTTCAGGGTGTGTGGGGATTTCCCCTTCTTCAGGAGGTGGGGGGTCCCTGGTGTCCTCTGATGTCCCGAGTCTTTTCTCCCCTATGTGAATAAAAAAAAAGGTATACTTAGCACACAGATATTTGAGGCCAGAAATAGGAAGATGAAACATTGCTTGGAAGTGTCGTACAATTGTCTGTTTTGGCAGAGTTCCAAGCTGAAGACATGATTTTTTCCCTTTCTTAAAGCTGGAATACTTACCTGTTTTGGTAAAGTTTCACACATGGAGACACCCTCAGTATCCACTGGAGTACCTGTGTGGCACACCCTAAAAAGAGTGTTCTGGTATCCCACACTAGTGCTCCAGTGTCCAGATGTGTAAACAGCTGCTGAGTGTCCTCTCCTTACACTGAATCAAGTTTGCATTTCATTCTAGTTACAAACCCATTTAGACAACAATGTACTAAACTTATTTTAATACAAATAGCCCTGAACAAATGTAGTTAACCTGCATCTGCCAAAAACATTGTATTAGTGGTCGAACTAACAATGTTTACTACGAACGATTACTGTCCCCGCGAACCTGATACTTGCCATTTTAACCGCCATTTTAAACTGTCCAACAGTAAAGAAAAGTACATGGAGCAGCATGCAAGTAATAATTATAGTAACACAGGACAAATGCTTACTTTTTAGAAGCAGTTTCCTGATCCTTCTATACTGATCCTGCTCCCTCAATTTCAGGTCTGACCAGCGTTTCCTCAATTGCTCCTTGGATCGTCGTACCTCAAAATTCCTGTGCAGACTTCCCACAACTTTAGACATGATCTTGGCCTTTCTCGCATTTGGGTTTAGGTACGGTCCATACTTCCCATGATAGTTGGCCCTCTTCAAGATGTCCACTATCTCCACCATCTCTACAAAGGACATATTTGAGGCCTTAAATCTCCTCCTGGATCGGGACGTTTCTGGCTCTGGGCTTTCCTCGTCGTTGCTGCTATTATCATGCACCTGTTGTCTCTCCCCCATGTGCTCTCCTACTGCGCTGAAAGAGAAGGGGTGGAGAATATACTAGAAAGAAGATCAGGGGCGGAGTTTCACGCATGCGCAGTGTAGATAAAGCTTAACACGCGTGCGTCATACGTACGATCTGTTAGCGGAGGAAGGAGTAGCGTAAGCGCCGATCGTGCTAACGAAGGTATAATTTTAACTTGGGGCATCAGTGGTTAGTGGCCTATATTGGGACAAGATTAGGAGAGTTTAGCCTGACATTAGGGTTTGTCTTGTGTTGTTTCTTGCAGATAAAACGGAAAATTCCTATCATAATACTTACCGTAATTTTCCTTTCCTGATGGACTCCATGGCAGCAACGTGTGGGTTAAGTCCCGCCTCTACTACCCTATAGGACACTACTCCCATAAATCTTTGCTCCCTGCCCCCGGCCGTGTTCGGTAACTAGCCTACTTCAGCCATTCGGGGAGGGAACTCCTGCTGCCATGGAGTCCATCAGGAAAGGAAAATTACGGTAAGTATTATGATAGGAATTTTCCGTTTTCCTGACAGACTCCATGGCAGCAACGTGTGGGAAATAACTCGCCATACACACCCGGGTGGGCTAAATGCTGAACAAAAGATTTATTTAACACTGTCAGCCGACAGCACTTTTAAACCAAATTTAACAGAAGATAAGGTTGCTGGCTCAACACAATAATGGGTCATGAAGGTATGAATCGAAGACCAAGAAGCTGCTCTGCAGATCACATCAGGAGCAACATGACGTGAGGCCGCCCAGGACGTCGAAAGACTTCTCGTAGAGTGAGCTGTAACCGCCTCAGGAGGAGCCAAGCCTTTCTCTCTGTAAGCCCATTGAATGGCTTGAACCACCCAAGTCGCGATGGATCTGACAGAAGCCCTAGAGCCCCTGTTTTTCCCATGGAATAGAACAAAAAGAAATTCAGATTGACGGAAAGATGCCGTAACTTCCAGGTATTGATTGAGAGTAGCTCCTACATCGAGAGGGTGTGGATCTGGACCTCCAGTGGATTTGAAGGTAGGGAGTGTGATATCCTGGTTCTCGTGAAAGACCGAGGTAACTTTGGGATTTGTCCCAAGCATTGGTATTAGGACCACTCTGTCCGGAAAAAAGGTGATGAATGGTTCCTTGGACCCCAGGGATTGAATTTCCGAGACCCTCTTCGCCGAAGTTATAGCTATCAGGAACGAAGTCTTGAGGGTTAATTCTCTGACTGAGAGAGATCTGTTAAGTTGAGCAAAGAAATCCAGGACTAACGGAAGATCCCATTTGGGGAATCTAGGTTTCCTCTGTGGCCTAAGCCTGACTGCTCCTTTGAAAAATTGCTGGACCAGAGGGTGCTTGGCCCATGCGACTCCGGAGAAAGCTGATATTGCGGAAACCTGGACACGCAGAGAACTGACTGACAGTGAGATGTCCAGACCCGTCTGCAGAAAACTTAGAACGTCCTGAATCGCCAGATTATCACAGGAGTTGGACCTGGAAGACATATGGCTGCTAAATTTCGCCCAGATCCTCTCATACACTCGGTTAGTACTATTCCTTCTTGAACTAAGGAGAGTGGGAATTACTTCATCCGGGCAGCCTAGCGCCTCCAACCTTCCCCTTTCAAAAGCCAAGCCCTTAGGCGCAGGTGATCCGGGCAAGGGTGTAGCCTCGACCCCTGAGACAGGAGGTCTGGTCTGGATGGAAGAGGGATCGGATCTCGGACACTGAGGAGTGTTAGGAGAGGGAACCAGGGCCTGTTGGGCCAATAAGGAATTATCGCTAACACCTCTGCTGTCTCTGCCCTGAGCCTCTTCAGGAATTGGAGGATGATCGGAGTTGGCGGAAAGGCATAGGCTCTGTTGAACCACCATTTCTCCGTCAGGGCGTCCACCCCATACGCTTGAGGGTCCCTGTACCTTGAATAGTATCTTGCCATCTTTTTGTTGCAGGGGGAGGCGAACAGGTCGACTTCCGGAAGGAACCCCAACGAAAGAATCCACTTGAATACTTCTTCGTGGAGAGACCACTCGTTGTTGTCTAGGAGCCTCCGAGAAAGAAAGTCTGCCTGAACATTCTGAACCCCTGGAACATATGTCGCTGTCAGATCCTTCAGGTTTTTCTGGGCCCAGGACATAATTGGCTCTACCTCTTGTAGTAAGGAGAGACTTCGAGTCCCCCCTTGCCTTCTTATGTATGACACTGCTGTGGTATTGTCCACTCTGAGTAGGACCGAGGAGCCTTGAATGAGATGCCGAAACGCCAGAAGTGCTTGGAAGGCTGCTCTCAGCTCCAGGATGTTTGACACTATCCTTCTGGAGGGGAATTCCCAAGTGCCCTGAGCCACTTCTGCCAGACAGTGGGCACCCCAGCCCCTGTTGCTGGCGTCTGTTGTTATAGTCACCCAAGCAATGGGAAGGATGGAATGGCAGTTGGAGAGGTTTTCCCGTTGGAGCCACCATAGGAGAGAATGCCTCATGGATGCAGTAATCCGAATCAGCTGGGTCTTGCTGCCCTTCCACTGGTTAAGGAAGCCCTTCTGAAAAGGCCTCATTCTCCATTGGGCCCACCTCACCATCGGAATCGCCGCCACCATAGTGCCAATGATCCTCAGGCATTGGAGAGCATGAAGATGAGGAGTAGAAAGAGCTGGGTGGATCCTGTCTCTGAATGTCGAGATCTTCTCTTCCGGTAACGAAATGGTGCCTCTGACCGTGTCGAAGAGGGCACCCAAAAACACCAGAGACTGCGATGGGTCTAACTGGCTCTTCTCCTGGTTCAGAATCCATCCGAATTCCTGTAGTGTGGAAATCACTTGCCCTCTGTGTGCTATGAGTTGCACCCTGTCCTGTGCCAAGAGAAGCAGGTCGTCCAGGTAGTGATGTAGACGAATCCCCCTGGTTCTCAGGAGAGCTACTATTGCCAACAGCACCTTTGAGAAAACCCGAGGAGAAGTTGATAACCCGAAGGGAAGGCATGTAAATTGTAAGTGAAGGTTGCCCACGGAGAAGCGGAGAAATTGTTGAAAGTTTTCCGCGATGGGAACGTGAAAATAGGCGTCCTTGAGGTCTATGGACACCATCCAGTCCCCTGGTTGAACTGACTGTTGAATTGTGGAGAGTGTTTCCATCTTGAACCTCTCCTTTTTGATGAAGCGATTTAGATGGGTTAGGTCTATGACCGGCCTCCAGGCCCCACTCTTCTTCTGAACCAGAAAGAGGGGAGAATACATTCCCATGCCTTGCTGGCTGACTGGGACTGGGATGACAGCGCCTTGGGCCAACAAAGATTCTATGTAGGCTAAAAGTATTGTCCTTTTTTCTTCTGATGCCGGAAGAGTAGTGGGTACCCACCTGAGTCTGGGAGGGTCGGTAAAGGTCCAGGCATGACCAGAGGAGACTGTCTTGATTGTCCAGAAGTCGTGAATCGAAGCCGCCCAGACATGCCGAAAGTGGAAGAGACGGGCCCCCACACGGTCTGCCTGAGCGGGCCCACTTTCAAAAAGATTTGGAAGGTTGCCTCTCCCCTTTCGACTCACTACCTGCAGCCTTCTTAAAGGACGATTGCCTTGATTTCCAGGATCTGGAGAATTCCCGGCCTGGCTTGTAAGTACGAGCCTCTCTGGATCGATCTTGATATTGCCTCTTCGGGAAGGATCTTCTTTGGCCTTGCAGGCGCCTATCCTGAGGTAGGAACCCCGACTTCCCGCCAGTAGCCCGTGTAATGGCCTCATCCAGCTTGTTGCCAAAAAGAGAAGAGCCCCCGTAGGGAATTCGGCACCATACCTGCTTAGAGGCTGGGTCAGCCAGCCAAGGGCGGAGCCAAAGAGCCCGCTTGGCGGTGACCGACGAGAGTATTACTCGGGCCGCCAGGCGAATGATGTCAATCGAGGCCTCACCCAGAAAAGCCGATGCTAGCCTTAATTCTTGAATAGGCGAGTTCTTCGCTGTGTCATCTGAAATATTCCTTAGCGTATCTTGAACACTATCCGTCCACACCTCCATAGCTTTGGACAGGGCTGCCAGGGCTAAGGCTGGTTTGCAAGCCATGCCTGCTGTAAGGTACACTCTCCTCAAATCAGCATCAATCCGTCTGTCCAGAACGTCTTTAAAGGACACTGTGTCCTCCAAGGGGAGTGTCACGTGTTTCACCAGCCTCATCACAGCTGCGTCCACCAAAGGAGCTAAATCCAGATGCTTCACTTCTTCCTCCCTAAAGGGATAAAGCTTTGAAATTTTAGTAAGCATGGAGTTTTTCTTCTCCACCTTGCTCCATTCATCTGTGATGATCTCGCCCAACTCAGAAAAGAAAGGAAAGTTAACTCGCTCCTTCTTTAGCTGTTTAAAGAATTTTCTCTGTTTGGGAGGGACAGCCGTCGGATCCTCCCAATTTAAAGTTTCTCTAATCGCCTTGACCAAGGGAGGTAGCAGAGCGAAGTCAAAACCCACACAGGTATTATCTTCATCCGAGTCACTGTCAGAGTTGACCACTGAAGGGTGGCTAGGTACAGAGGACTCCCAGGTGTCCTGCAACTGAGTTTCCCTCACTGGGGAACCTGGTGGCTCTGCCTGAGGGGTAACAGGCCGGACTGCCTCAATACCCTTAAGTGATTCCTTCACAACCCTCTCAACTAGGGCTTTAAGTTGTTGGTCCGAATCACCTCTTTCCCTGGAAGCTTTGGCGAAGCAGGAATCGCACAGCGATTTACCGACAGGTACTTGTGATCTGCATCCCCAGCAGACACTTGATGAGTGGCTGGAGTGGGCCACTGAGGAGTGCGAGCGCTCCTCACTACGGTGTCCTGATTTTGAGGAGGAGCCGTAATGCTTAGATTTGGAAGAGGATTGCCGGTGATGCGACTTTGACGAATCACTTCCTTTGTGCGAGCTGCGACGCTGTTCTGACCTGGAAGGGCTAAAGCAAAAGACAGAGAACCACAGAAACAAAACAGAGCAGTTAGAAAGAACGATCATCTGCGGAAATACACCCCCCCACCCGCCTAAGGACCCTCGGCAATGGGACCTGCCCTTGTACCTTGTGAGAGGAGGCTGGCCAGAGGCAGGCGGTGGAGAGCTCATGTCTTCAGAAATATCCATCTGACTGCAAAGTTAACGTAAAGCATACAAATTAACTTGGCTATGAGCCAGGGAGCGACAGCCCTCCTGTATGTAAAGCTACTTACCAGTAGCTGATTCACTGGAGCGTGGGGAAGAGCCAAAAACAGCCTGCAGGCATTCCCAGGGTCTGCAGGCTATTTTCCCAGTTTAAATAGGGCGCCCCAGTGACGTCACCGCCCGTGACGAGCGAACGCCAGTGCGCATGCGCGATTAGCGTCGATTTGCCGCTATCGCGCATGCGCGAAAACCAAGCCTCGGTTTCGTGCCGTCCGCGCATGCGCAGTACGGCCGGACACAAAGTGAAAGTAAAAACGGCGGCTGGAACGCAGGAAGAACCAGCCGCCATGCCTGCAACCACATGAACAGTAAGACGAGGGGGAAAGACACACAAGGGAGAGGAACAACAAGGAATTCCAACAGAAACTGCTGCCATGATAGCAAGGAAACATCTCACCAATCCCACCACGATCATCAGGCCGAAGGTAAACACCGGACTTTCCAGGGGCAACAAGGGGTCACCTGCTAATAGCTGGCTATCCAACCCATGCGCGGCCTCGCCTGCCAGTGGCCAGGGAAAACGGCTTCTTCCTGCGCCTCTTCCATTGCCCCACTCCATACCCTGCTAATAGCTAGGGCTTAGCGGAGTAATGCGACTTATCCTGATCCAAGTCGCAGCTCGGCCAACCTTGATCGTGGGGATAAACATCTTCAGGTAGGAAGACCAACACTAGGTCTTGCGAGGAGGACAAAAAAAGAACACGGCCGGGGGCAGGGAGCAAAGATTTATGGGAGTAGTGTCCTATAGGGTAGTAGAGGCGGGACTTAACCCACACGTTGCTGCCATGGAGTCTGTCAGGAAAATGGATAAATTTAATAACCACGACTTCCTCCCCAACTTCATTGATATGTACAGAGAGCTGCCCTGTCTGTGGCAAGTGAAACACCAATTTTATAACAACAAAATAAAGAAGAAGGCAGCGCTGGATCAACTGTTGGAATTGGTGATGCTGGTGATTCCCACAGCAGACATCAACTATTTAGAAGTGCAAAATTGGTGGCCTGAGGAGCACATATAATAGGAAGCGCAAAAAGGTCCAGGATTCCATGAGATCAGGAGCAGCAGCAGATGACATTTATGTCCCCAGGCTCTGGTATTATGACAGACTGCGGTTTTTGTCAGTCCAGAGTGAACCCAGGCAATCACTATCTACACCTCCTTCTACTCTTCCTTCCACCCTTCCTTCCACCTCAGCTGAGGCTTCCGACATACAACCTGGGCCTTCCACCCAGGAAGATGTGGAGAAGCCCAGCTTGAGCCAGGTATAGCATCCTTCAACATATTTCTTGTCAAAAAATTAATCATGTTAACTAATTTCTGATTTAACAAAGTGGTTTACATATCAATAGACAATAGTAGCCAAAAATGATTGGGACAAGAATGAAAAATGCTGGGCTCAGAATGATAGTCTTTTCTATTTGGTAACATTCAGTTTGCAACAGTCATGAGCTCAAAACTGTGTGTGATTGATGACCAAAAAACTAAAACTATGTCCCATTTTCATACACAGGAAAGCCTCAGCCAGGAGGAGGCCGTGGAAAGTGGCAGCCAGGAGGTGGCCGTGGAAAGTGGCAGCCAGGAGGTGGCGGGGGAAAGTGGCAGCCAGGAGGTGGCCGTGGAAAGTGGCAGCCAGGAGGTGGCCGTGGAAAGTGGCAGCCAGGAGGTGGCGGGGGAAAGTGGCAGCCAGGAGGTGGCGGGGGGAAAGTGGCAGCCAGGAGGTGGACGTGCCCAGTAGCCTGACCGAATCGCAGGTTCCTCCCCTCCGCCTTACAACAAAAAGGCCCAGGAAGGGGAGGAAAGTGGAGGAGTCAGCGGCTGCTTTGATTCGGCAGGCTACTGCAGTACTCACAAACACCCCTAATGTCCAGGAGGCCTTTGCGTGTATGACGGCCAGCAAAGTGCAAGAAATGGAGGAGGGCCAATGCCTCATCTGTGAGGAGGTCATATTTCAGGCCCTAAAAAGGGGTGAGGGGCCAACTCACCAATAAAAGTCACGTATGTGAGTTGGACCATACTCCTCCTCCACCTCCTGCAACACCTCCAACACCACAGCCACAGCCTGGAAGGAAGCGTAGAAGGAAGTCAAGAGAGTGATGGCCTGGGTTCAGTCTGGACTGGCAAAAGATGCAGGCTGTTGTAAGACCACAGCCTCAGGACATACATGTCATCTGCTGCTGCTCCCGATCTCTCGGAGTCCTGGACCGGATTGTGCTCCCTATTAAATGGACTCCTTTAGGCTACCAATTTTGCCTGTCAAATAATTGATGTCTGCCCTGGGTACAAAGGCTTCACCAATTTCAACAGTTTATCCAGCGTTGCCTTCCTCTTTATTTTGTTATGACCCCTAATACGTTTGTAATGTTTTTTGAGAAATACTTGGCTATGGGTTTTACTTCAAAAAGGACAGTTTGTTTGTGAGGAGGCAGGTACATTTCAAAAATACAATGTCAAATTAACAAGGGACACCAACCAACCTAAATAAAAGTAGATCAGTATAAAAAAAGTTATAAACATTATTCTAGAGATCTGGCGAAAAAAAAAATAAAGATTATTCAGGAGATCAGGAGAAATAAAGAAATCAGTTTGTCAGAACTCTGTGTGAATATCAGCAGCAAAACAACCTCATTCTTCTAGCATTATAAAGAAGAAGAGAATGCGCTGCATTAAAAGATGAAAAAATTTTCAGCATGATGAATGTGCTATCTCCATTATGAACGCTCGTTTTACCAGACCGAGCGCTTCCGTCTCGTACTTGATAAAGAGCATGCGTGGAATTTTGTGTGTCGGAATTGTGTACACACGCTCGGAATTTCCAACAACAAATTTTGTTGTCGGAAAATTTGAGAACCAGCTCTCAAACATTTGTTGTCGGAAATTCCGACAGCAAATATCCGATGGAGCCTACACACGGTCTGACTTTCTGACAACAAGCTCATATCGAATATTTCCCGTCAGAAATTCCGACCGTGTGTACGTGGCATAAGTCTGTAGGGTTCAATATGGAGTTGGCTCCGCCCTTTGCAGCTATAACAGCTTCAACTCTTCTGGGAAGACCGTCCACAAGGTTTAAGAGTGTGTCTATGGGAATGTTTGACCAATCTTCCAGAAACACATTTGTGAGGTCAGGCACTGAAGTTGGATGAGAAGGCCTGGCTCACAGTCTCCCCTCTAATTCATCCCAAAAGTGTTCTACCGGGTTGAGGTCAGGACTCTGTGCAGGCCAGTCAAGTTCCTCCACCCCAAACTCGCTCATCCATGTCTTTATGGACCTTGCTGTTTGCACTGGTCCAAATCATTTGGTGGAGGGGAGATCAGTGGTGGCTGGTGCTCAACATTTTTGGGGGGACACAAACAAACTGAAAAATTCTGAAAAAACCCATCAATTGCAGCCTCACTGTGCCCCTCAATTGCAGTCACTGTGCCCATCAAATGCAGCCACTGTGCCCCATAAAATGCAGTGCCTGTGCCCATCATATGCAGCTTGTGCCTAACATATGTATGTAGCCTGTGTGCCCATCATATGTAGCCTGTGTGCCACTGCCTATCATATGCAGTACCTGTGCCCATCATATGCAGCCTCTGTGCCCATCATATGCAGCTTGTGCCCATCATGTATAGCCTCTGTGCCCATCATATGCAGCTTGTGCCCATCATGTGTAGCCTCTGTGCCCATCATATGCAGCTTGTGCCCATCATGTGTAGCCTCTTTGCTCATCATATGCAGCTTGTGCCCACCATATGTATGTAGCCTGTGTGCCCATCATATGTAGCCTGTGTGCCACTGCCTATCATATGCAGCGCCTGTGCCCATCTAATGCAGCCTCTGTGCCCATCATATGCAGCTTGTGCCCATCATGTGTAGCCTCTGTGCCCATTATATGTAGCCTGAGTGCCCATCATATGCAGCCTCTGTTACCCATCAAATGTAGCCTCTGTGACCCATCATATGTAGACTCTGTGCCAATCATTCGTAGCCTGTGCCCATCATATGTAGCATCTGTGCTCATCATATGCAGCCTGTGTGATCATGATATGCAGCCTGTGTGCCCATCATATGCAGCCTGTGTGCCCATCATATGCAGCCTATGTGCCCATCATATGCAGCCTGTGTGCCCATCATATGCAGCCTGTGTGCCCATCATATGTAGCCTGTGTGCCCATCATATGTAGCCTGTATGCCCATCATATGCAGCCTGTGTGCCCATCATATGCAGCCTGTGTGCCCATCATATGCAGCCTCTGTGCCCATCATATGCAGCCTCTGTGCCCATCATATGCAGCCTCTGTGCACATCTTATGTAGCCTCTGTGCCAATCACATGTAGTCTGTGTGCCCATCATATGCAGCCTGTGTGCCCATCATATGCAGCCTGTGTGCCCATCATATGTAGCCTGTGTGCCCATCATATGTAGCCTGTGTGCCCATCATATGTAGCCTGTATGCCCATCATATGCAGCCTGTATGCCCATCATATGCAGCCTGTTTGCCCATCATATGCAGCCTCTGTGCCCATCATATGCAGCCTATGTGCCCATCATATGTAGCCTCTGTGCCCATCATATGTAGCCTGTGTGCCCATCATATGCAACCTCTGTTACCCGTCAAATGTAGCCTCTGTGACCCATCATATGTAGACTCTGTGGCAATCATTCGTAGCCTGTGCCCATCATATGTAGCATCTGTGCCCATCATATGCAGCCTGTGTGCCCATCATACGTAGCCTGTGTGCCACTGCCTATCATATGCAGCACCTGTGCCCATCATATGCAGCCTCTGTGCCCATCATATGCAGCCTCTGTGCCCATCATATGCAGCTTGTGCCCATCATGTGTAGCCTCTGTGCCCATCATATGCAGCTTGTGCCCACCATATGTATGTAGCCTGTGTGCCCATCATATGTAGCCTGTGTGCCACTGCCTATCATATGCAGCGCCTGTGTCCATCATACGCAGCCTCTGTGCCCATCATATGCAGCTTGTGCCCATCACGTGTAGCCTCTGTGCCCATTATATGTAGTCTGAGTGCCCACAATATGCAGCCTGTGTGCCCATCATATGCAGCCTCTGTTACCCATCAAATGTAGCCTCTGTGACCCATCATATGTAGACTCTGTGCCAATCATTCATAGCCTGTGCCCATCATATGTAGCATCTGTGCTCATCATATGCAGCCTGTGTACCCATCATATGCAGCCTCTGTGCCCATCATATGTAGCCTGTGTGCCCATCATATGCAGCCTGTGTACCCATCATATGCAGCCTCTGTGCACATCTTATGTAGCCTCTGTGCCAATCACATGTAGCCTGTGTCCATCACATGTAGCCTGCGTGCCCATCATATGCAGCCTGTGTGCCCATCATATGTAGCCTGTGTGCCCATCATATGCAGCCTGTGTGCCCATCATATGCAGCCTGTATGCCCATCATATGCAGCCTGTGTGCCCATCATATGCAGCCTCTGTGCCCATCATATGCAGCCTATGTGCCCATCATATGTAGCCTCTGTGCCCATCATATGTAGCTTGTGTGCCCATCATATGCAACCTCTGTTACCCATCAAATGTAGCCTCTGTGACCCATCATATGTAGACTCTGTGCCAATCATTCGTAGCCTGTGCCCATCATATGTAGCATCTGTGCCCATCATATGCAGCCTGTGTGCCCATCATATGTAGCCTGTGAACCCATCATATGCAGCCTGTGTACCCATCATATGCAGCCTCTGTGCCCATCATATGCAGCCTGTGCCTATCATAAGCAGCCTCTGTGCACATCTTATGCAGCCTGTGTGCCCATCATATGCATCCTCTGTGACCCATCATATGTAACCTCTGTGCCAATCACATGTAGCCTGTGTGCCCATCATATGCAGCCTGTGTGCCTATCATATGCAGCCTATGTGCCCATCATATGCAGCCGGTGTGCCCATCATATGTAACCTGTGTGCCCATCATATGCAGCCTATGTGCCCATCATATGCAGCCGGTGTGCCCATCATATGTAGCCTGTGTGCCCATCATATGCAGCCTATGTGCCCATCATTTGTAGCCTGTATGCCCATCATATGCAGCCTGTGTGCCCATCATATGTAGCCTCTGTGCCCTTCATATGTAGCCTCTGTGCCCATCATATGCAGCCTGTGTGCCCATCATATGCAGCCTGTGTGCCCATCATATGCAGCCTGTGTGCCCATCATATGAAGCCTCTGTAACCCATCATATGTAGCCTGTGTGCCCATCATATGTACCCTTTGTGCCCATCATATGCAGCCTGTGTGCCCATCATATGTAGCCTCTGTGCCCATCATATGCAGCCTGTGTGCCTATCATATGTAGCCTCTGTGACCCATCATATGTAGCTTGTGTACCCATCATATGTAACCTGTGTGCCAATCATATGCAGCCTCTGTGACCCCCCTCACCCACTCGCCATCTGACTGTCGCACACTTACCCTATCCTGGTGGCAGGTGACGGCGGTGAGCTGTGGGACATGCAGCAGGTGACGGTGGCGAGCTCATGTGTCCTCCATGGCTCTCTGTCCTCCTGGTCTTCCGTTCTGTTAGGTATCCAATCAAGACGCCTGTGCCTTCAGCCAATAAGATGATGGGTATTCGATCTGCGCCTCTTGATTGGCTGAGAGATGGCTCAGTGTTAGCAAAGCAAATATTCATTTGCTTCGCTAACCCACCTGGGTGAACTGCGAGCACAATGCTTTGGGAAACCGGAAGTAACCTCTTAACTAGAACAACAAAGCACCACTATGGGCGGAAGTTGCCTGGCGCGATGGAATGTGCCACAAAGCAGGTAATAATCCAGCAAATGAAGCGCCTCGTCTGCAATCTTGTGACTGCATTGACATGGCGCTTGCCATAGTGCACTGTGTCCGGTGCCTGAACACAGTGCACTTAAAGGAAATTTTTTTCTATTTTTTTTTTTAAAGGGCCTTTTAATTTATTTTTTTACTGCTGGGGGGGGGGGCGGCGCCCGTGCGCCCCCTATGGACGGGGAGCGCCATTGCGTAAAGCTAGACTAAAAAATAAATCAATATATGTTGCTGCGCCCATGCCCTCAAACATATATTTATTTTTTTGTTATTGATTCACATTGTGATTCACAATCAGGTTGTATGCAGCCACCCATTACAAGATCGACAAACACACACGCCAATTTTAAGGTAGCGCGGGATAACACACTCGTTCCTTATACCGGAAAAAAAAAAAAAAATATTAAAAGTCAGCAGCTACAAATACTGTACAAATCCTGTAGCTATCTGACTTTTAATATAAGGACACTTACCTGTCCAGGGAGCCCGCCATGTTGGCACCCGGAGCCGACCCGTCCCTTACTAAGGGAAACAGGAAGTGAAGCCTTACAGCTTCCTACTGCGCATGCACGAGTCGCGGGGCGCTTTCTGAATGGTCCCGTCATCTTCTGGGACACACACAGGTCCCAGAAGGCGACGGGGGGAAGGAGGAGGGAAAAAGAAAACGCGGAAGTGACATACTTCGCCGCGGCGCGGTGGAATGAAAGTCCCAAAGAAAATATAAGAAAAAGTTATGAATTTTTTTTTATATATGTGCAAAAACGAGGAGTAGTGGGCTGTGCTTACATTTTCTAAGAAGTTAAATTTTTGCCTGGAACTCAGATTTTATCGCTTCCGGACCGCCCCACACACATATACTGTGGCATGGCGGCCCTTCAACGCGAAGACACGTACATCCGTATGCCTTTTTGTTTTTTGGGTCGGGGGCGCGCATGCACGCCGCCGGTGGCCCGCTCCCGCTTTGATTAGACACAGTGGGAGCCAATCAGCGGGTCTGAGGGACCCGATGTCTGCTGGGACCCGACGATCGTTCTCGAGGCAGACAGAACGGCGGACTGCCAATGTAAACAAGGCAGATCACCATTCTGTCAGAGGGGAAGATGGAGATCTCGTGTTTCTGTCAAGCAGTCAAAGCACCTCCACACAGTTAGAAAGCACTCCCAGGGAACACATTTAACCCTTTGTGCGCTCCTAATGTTAACCCCTAATCTTAGTACAGTGACAGTGCATATTTGCAGCACTGATCACTGTATTAGTGTCGCTGGTGCCCAATAAGTGTCACTAATGCTGCGTACACACGACCGGACTTTACGGCATACTTGGTCCGGCGTACCGGATTTCGTCGGACAATTCGATCGTGTGTGTGGGCTCCAGCTGACTTTTTTTCCCCAAAAGTTTGATGGACCTAGAAATGAAACATGTTTCAAATCTTTCTGACAGACTCGAGTCCAGGCGAAAAGTCCGCTCGTCTGTATGCTAGTCCGACAGACAAAAAATTACACTAGGGCAGCTATTGGCTACTGGCTATGAACTTCCTTATTTTAGTCCGGTCGTACGTCATCACATACGAATCCGTCGGACTTTGGTTGATCGTGTGTAGGCAAGTCCGTTCATTCAGAAAGTCCGTCGTAAAATCTGTCGAAAAGTACGCCGGACAAAGTCTGCCATAAAGTCCACTCGTGCGTACGCAGCATTAGTGTCAGATTTGTCTGCCGCAATGTCTCAGTTCCGCTAAAAAATCGCTGATTGCTGCCATTACTAGTAAAAAAAAATGGAAAAATTCAGAAAATCTATCCCATAGTTTGTATCCACGATAACTTTTGCACAAACCAATCAATATACACTTATTGGGATTATTTTTTTTTTGCCAAAAATATGTAGCAGAATACCTATTGGCCTAAATTGATGAAGAAATTCGATTTTTTTATTGGATGTTTTATAGCAGAAAGTAAAAAAATATTGTTTTTTTTTTTTCAAAATTGTCAGTCTATTTTTGTTTATAGTGCAAAAAAAACCGCAGAGGTGATCAAATACCACCGAAGCAATGCTCTGTTTGTGGGGGGAAAAAAGGACATCAATTTTCGCAAAAAATGGCCTGGTCATAAAGGGGGTAAAACCTTCCGGAGCTGAAGTGGTTAAAGCGCTTGTAAAGTGTAGGGAAGTATTCGTTTGTACATTGAGCTTGTTTACATTCATGCCTGGTAATTATCATAGCATTCTTATTACAAACAGATTCTTCCTGTTGACAGGTTGTTTCCTGTCCCTGCTTAGGGGTCTGGAAACCCCTCAAGGCTATATATATGGATGTCTTACAGGAAGTGACGGAGAGTGTGGACAGCCACATGCTGGGCAAGTCAGAGGCGCTGAAGGCTGATTTTGTGCTGTATCCATCCAGACTGAAAAGGAATAATAGGCAAGTGTTACAGCACTGTGTAGCTCACTGCTTGTTATATTACTGTCACTCCTGTGTGGGAATCACAGATATCTGTCAGAGGCTTCTCTGATTCGCTGAAACTTTCTATTTGCATACTGCAATATACTTGGGCTATTCTCAAGTGTATGAGAGCAAAGCTCATTTGAATTTACCTATCAAGCGACTGGCTTGTGTTGAAGTGTATAATTATCTGCCACTTCATTATTTAACCTCTTGCCGACCAGCGCACGCCGATTTACGTCAGCAGAATGGCACTGGTTGGCAAAAGGGCGTACAGGTATGTCCCCTTTAAGAAACGGTGTCACGGGCGTGCGCCCACCGCGGTCTCACGTCCGTGACCACGGGTCCCGCCGACTCGATGTCCGCCGCATGCCTGCGATCGTGTCACGGAGAGGAAGAACGGGGAGATGCTTTTGTAAACAAAGCAATTCCCCGTTCTGCCTTGTGACAGGACACTGATCACAGCTCTCTGTCATCGGGCGCAGTGATCACTGCCCTGTGTGCTCAAGCCCCTCCTCCACACAGTTAGAATCACTCCCTAGGACACACATAACCCCTTCACTGCCCCCCTAGTGGTTAACCTCTTCCCTGCCAGTGTCATTTACACAGTAATCAATGCATTTTTATATCACTGATCGCTGTATAAATGACAATGGTCCCAAAATAGTGTCAAAAGTGTCCGATTTGTCCGCCATAATGTCGAGGTCCCCATAAAAATCGCAGATCGTCGCCATTACTAAAAAAAAAAAAATTAAAAACAAAAATGCTACAAATCTATCCCCTATTTTGTAGACGCTATAAATTTTGCGCAAACCAATCAATATACGCTTATTGCGATTTTTTTTACCAAAAATATGTAGAATACATATCAGCCTAAACTGAGAAAGAATTTTTTTTTTTTTTTATATATATTTTTTTATTTCAAAATTGTCGCTCTTTTTTTGTTTATAACGCAAAAAATAAAAACCGCAGAGGCGATCAAATACCACCAAAAGAAAGCTCTATTTGTGGGAAAAAGGACGTCAATTTCATTTCGGTACAACGTCGCACGACGGCGCAATTGTCAGTTAAAGCGACGCAGTGCCAAATCACAAAAAAGTGCCCTAGTCAGGAAGGGGGTAAAATCCTCCGGGGCTGAAGTGGTCAAAGCAACAGTGTCCCTTTTTGGTCTGGGGGGGTTCCTAGCTAGTATTAGCCTAGGGAACGGTGAACAGCTCAGGGTAGCGACAGGCTAGGCTTCTGACGGCCATTTAGATAGGTAGCAGTCTGGTAGCAGTGATAGTCCGGTTAGAGACCAAGAGATAGGCTAGATAGGCCTGATTTACCTTGCAGGTGGCACATTCCAGACTTTTTCGCCATCAGTGTGTTCGTCCGTACAAGCGTCCCTAGGAGGCCACAATTGTCCTCTCAAAGCCAGATTGTGTTATGCCTTGCAAGTCAAGGAGCTGCAGCCCAGCTCCGCCTCCTTTCTCTCCTCATTGGCTGACTGGCTTTGATTGACAGCAACGGGAGCCAATGGCTCCGCGCTGCTGTCTCAGCCAATGAGAAGGAGAGTCCCGGGCAGCCGAGACATTCCTGCAACATCGCTGGATCTAGATTGACCTCAGGTAAGTATTGGGGGGCTTAGGGGGGCTACTGCACACAGAAGGGGGGACCCCATGGCGTATTTCCACTTTATTATAAAAAGCCACACAAAATTGGTTACACTCACTTAAAAAGGTAGGTATGACAGATATAATCTCTGAACTTGGAAGGGCCATTTCCACAGGCTAGATGGGACATCACTGGTTGACTCCACCTAATGTGTTTCGCACCTCCCACAGATCATCTTCAGAAGCTCAGAAGGAGGGAAAAAAAAACTACACATGGCTTCTATCTTTAGAGAGCCCTGTGTTGTTTACCAACACAGAGCTTTCTTCTGTCATTCGCTCAGCAGGTTTCGGCCATAAATCATTGGCCGTGACCTGCTGAATTAGATATATGTATAGTGGCTGCGCTTAGGACAATAAATAGGTATGCTGCCCCCCTAAAAGGAGCTCCCCTAGCGGTACTCCAAAGGTACACAGATAGATAAGATAATGGGGTGATGGCGCTCCCTATAGATAGTTATATTAGGCGTGAGCAGGTGTAAGAGGGAGAGATAGGGAGCCAACGTGCTGGCCCCACAGTGGGGACACCCCACCTAGATGCAGATTATATGTATAAATATACTACTACACATACAATCCCCCTCCAACAAACTGTATAATAAAATAATTGTAATAATGTGTGTAAATGATAGGTCCCAAATTATTAACTCAGTGTGTATTAAATATACCATAAGTGATATCCACATAAAGTGCCAAAAATACCTCTCAAAGGTGTAGAATAATCAGTGAACGGTGCAGTAACCAGATTAACTATGGTAATACCCCTAGTGATGGGTTAGTGGTATAAAATACTAAAAAATGTAGCATAAACTGCAGCCAACAGTAATACAAATAATGCCCATAGATCACCATATAACTATAAAACTAGTTTGATAAGCTGTACTCTACGACCAAGTAATTAAGTCCATAGGCATTGTAGGCAAAACAAAAATTATACACTGTTCATATAGCAGTCCATAATTAGTGCATTAAGTTTTCTTCAAAATGGTGAAAAAGAATTTTCAAAAAGGTGACTTGAGTGCTCTCAGTATCCTTGGTGACTTAGTGCTCCCCCTCAAGGGTCCCCACTCACCAGATCCAGTCACCCCAAAGGGGCAATGCACATATAGATATAGCCTCTGCGGTCTCCTTGCCAGCGTAATCGATGGAGCTCCAAGGGTAGTCCTCAGCCTTCATAAGAATAGTTGAGCCTGGTCATGGTAATTCCCTCATATAAGAAAGAAGGAATAGTAGGCTTCCATGGTGTAGTAAGTTAAATTTATTAAAAAATTTAAAAACTTGCAAATAGACAACTATGTCCAGCAGCAACCAAACTAAAAATAAAAATAAAGTCCAGCAGCAAGATAACTAAAATAATATACACTCCAATCTTAGGTGTTGCTGCTGGACTTAGTTGTCTATTTGCAAGTTTTTTAATGTTTTAATTTACAATGATTTTATTATACAGTTTGTTGGAGGGGGATTGTATGTGTAGTAGTATATTTATACATATAATCTGCATCTAGGTGGGGTGTCCCCACTGTGGGGCCAACACGTTGGCTCCCTATCTCTCCCTCTTACACCTGCTCACGCCCAATATAACTATCTATAGGGAGCGCCATCACCCCATTATCTTATCTATCTGTGACCTGCTGAATGGCTGGTGCTGTAGTAGAATTTCATATTAATTTGCATATGTTTTATTGATAATATAATTATTATTCATATTATTATTATTATATAGTAGTGGTCTTATCAATATTATTATTCTATGGTAAAGTAATAGGGCAGCACAGTGGTGTAGTGGATAGCACTTTCACCTAGCAGCAATAGGGTCGCTGGTTCAAATCCTGACCATGACACCATCTGCCTGGAGTTTGCATGTTCTCCCTGTGCCTGCGTGGGTTTCCTCAAGGTACTGCGGTTTCCTCCCACACTCCAAAGACATGCTGGTAGGTTAATTAGATCCTGTCAAAAAAATTGGCCAAATATGTGTATGTGTTTGTAAGCATGTCAGGACCCCATGGGGCAAAGGACCGCGCTATACCGCAGATGATGGACACCGGCGGCAAAAGCACCCTGAGGCGATTCAGTTCGCATAGGTAGCGCTATACAAGTCATTCATTCAATAGGTATTATTCTTTATTAATGTATACTATGTTATTCCATAAATATAGAAAGTCTTCATTTTTAAATGTTGAACTTTAGATGACCTCTCTGCTTCATGCTGATATTTTTACTGGGTGGAAGTCCATTAGGATAGTTCATTTTTAGTTTTTAAGTAAGCGCTAATTAGAAGAGAAAAACTTTGACAGCAGTTGAATTACAGCCTGATAAGATAAGAACATCTTATACAGGTGGTTTAGAAATAATTATGTGGAATATGGGAAAGTTATGTAGAGTACATGAATTAAGTTTGACAGGGTCAAACAAAGGTCTGCTTGTGCCCTCATTCAGTCTGGGTTCACACCTATGCGAATTAGATGCGGCTTACACCGCATCTAATTCGCAGGACATTTTAAAATACATTCATATGAATGCATCTGGTTCACATATGTGCGTTGCATTCGCACTGCGCATTGCACAAAAAACGTGTGCGTTTTTTGGGCATTGCGGTGCGAACTAAAAGCCTATTATCTCCTATGGGAACGCATCTGATTCGCAGATGCATTGCGTTCTGAACAAGTAATTTCTACTTCTCCTCACTACACCTCCCCCTCTCCCCCCCTCCTCCCTCCCCCTCTCCCTCCCTCCTCCCTCCCCCTCTCCCTGCTCTCTAATACTGAGCAAAAACGCAATGAATCCTTTGAACAGGAGATTTTTATCTCACCAGTGAAACCTGAGCTTCAATTCGCACCGCACAAGTGTGAAACAGGGCTAAAACTGTTAAAATACATACATATAGGATTATATAGTGAGACATATAACACATAAGGTGGGGTTATTGAAAGTTCATTCTCCCAAAGTCGTAAATCTGTTATCCTTGAAGTTGGTGAAGTCTTATCAGGATGAGGAGGGTTTGATTTAACACAGCTGGGTGCCATATTGTCTCTACACAGGTGTTCTTAATTGGACAAAACCAGTTATAAATCATTTTAATAAACCTGTAGGAATTCTGGGAATAATTAAGTTTGTCTGGTTGTATGACAGGTTTTATAGTTAGTCACATTGACGTAGATCTTAGCAACCAATTATGTTGTATCTAATATGCTTGCATTGTAAGAAACTGTATAAATTAGACCTGCATCTTGTAATACTTTGAACATAAAGCTGTATGTTCCCAGCTGTTAATAAACCTACATCACTGAGGTCCTGCCTGGCTCCATACGTTATTATTCTACTTCAGGCTGTAACAAATAACAGCACAGCCGGGGCAGCGGGCACACGCTCACGTGGCCCCTCCCTGTAAATACAAAATCACTTGCATGGATGTGATCCAACACCGCAGAGCCGCTCTGCCGCAGTATAAATTGTGGTGGGCGGTCCTGCAGCGGTTAATATACTTACTTTGATGATAGTATGGCCTGATGAACCCCAAACTGAGCAAAGAGAATGGGGATTCATACTGAGCACAGTGCCACCCTCATTTCTCCAAAATTCACAAGTCAGTGACAAAACATTTACATTTAAATCTGATGTAAATTACTGAAATAAATGAACTTTTTGATGATATTCTAATTTTACGAGATGCACCATTCTGCACAGGAGAGCCGCCCTGTAGCAGTAAAAGTGCCGTGGGGGTGGACGGCAACTGGTTAAACAGTCTGGACCTTGGAAAATTGCCATCTCATGCAGATCAGGTTGGAATGCATAAATGACACTTAGCTGATTCTGCAAATTACTCAAAAGGCTTCTATGTAAGCCCCGTCATAAATAGAGCTTAGCAGAAGTCTGGCAAGAACGCTAATACCAGTAGTAAACATTAAATCAGAGTTGTGGCTGTTGTAAAATCATTTAAAAGCAAGCAATACACACTTCATGTCTGGCTTTACTTGACCGGAAACTTCCCTCTCTCAACCTCTACACATAATCCATAATCTCAGCTATGAAAAAATGACATTCATAACAAGCGTCTAGTATGTATAATGTATAAGTAAGAAGTGATCACTTAGAAAACAAATACCCCTATATTATGAGGTGCAGAAAACTCATTGGACACATTACATCTCCTAAGGAGAAAAGACATAATCAGTATCTTGTTTGATGTCTATCAAATCATGATTTCGTTCAATTTAGTAATCTGTTGGTTGTAGAGTCATCTTGAAATATTGATACAGTTAGCACAATTAGCACTAAGGAAGCGTCCTCTGTAATATCATAAATGTTTCAGCACTCCTAAATCCCATTCCTCCATTCTCTTGATTGGGTCAGTGACACCCTCTAGAACAGGGGTCCTCAAGCATTTTAAACAGGGGGCCAGTTCACGGTCCCTCAGATAAGATTGCAGCCCTCCCCCACCCCTCTGCTACCTTAATCACACAAAACGCAAAGCATGACAGGTCCGGACAAAGGGCGGGACTTTTCAAGTGAAAGCCAGGTGATTGATTGCTGGGACCTGCCTGCTGCCTAGTAACCAATCACCCTCTTCTTAAGTCAAAAGGCCCCGCCCCTTGTCCTGGCCTGTCATGTTTCTCGTCTTGTGTGATTAAGGTAGCAGAGGGGAGGGGGATGGGGAGTACTGCGATGTTAAAGGGGCAGTCCACGGGCTGGGTAAATCACTTTGGCGGCCGGATCCATAGTTTGTGGACCCCTGCTCTGGAAGGTCCACATGAAGCTGCTGCCATTGGAAGCTGACATTTATTAATTTTACGTCAAATTTTACATCAAAACTACACACAAATGCCAGGAGTCATTCCTAGGAGACAGAGACTCTGACACCAGATTGGAATACTCTGAAGTGAACTGAACTCGGCACAGCAAGAATAATCCAGGTAAACTTTGTTAAGAACTTTTCACTTTTAATCCCGTTTATTTTACTCTTGCCTAGTTAGTTAGGTTTTTCTTGTGTGGGAAAATTTAGTTTGGCTCAAGGCTAAGCCTGAGCTGTGTAATCTGGGTCAGGGTCCAGTGACTCAGGGCTGGGTGACTCATCTGGCAGCTCGCTCTGTCACTTCCCCCTGGTCTGGAAGTCGGTAGAAACTTCCAGAGCTGAAGGGTGGGAGCAAGGATGGGCTGCCATATTTATGAGGTCCTTGACCAATCCCCAGCAAACAAGGGTCTGGAAGGGGGCGGGTTCACCTCATAAATATTCATGCCAGCAGGGGCAGTTAGCTGAAAGATGGAGTGCTGAGGAGGCTGTTGTGGCCCTCAAGGGTACCCCCTAGTCTGGAGGGGGAGCTGACCTTGGGCCGGAGCTTGGGTGCTGGAAGGATCCCCGACAACACACGGAGAAAGCCCTTCCTGGAGGCACAGGAGCAAGGAGAGAGGACAGCAGGAGCGGGTCAGCACTGGTGGGGAACAACAAAGAGGGGAGACTGCTACATGCAGCCAGTCTCCCTTGAAGACAGGGGTGGACTTAAAGAGGAAGTAAAGCCATTCTGTAGACTTGTACCCACAGGTAAGTATATAATAAGGCTTACCTGCAGGTACTATGAATATCTCCTAAACCTTCATGGTTTAAGAGATATTCACACTTCATGCAGCCGGTGATGTCACCGGCGCATGCGCTCTGAAGGGCCCTGCACTGCCAATGCCATGCTCACAGCTTCAGGGCTCCATTTTAAGGCAAGTATTTCACAATGTGCTAGCATGCGATGCATACTAGCACATTATGCCTTTACTTTGCAGGGTTTTTAAAAAATAAATAAAAAAGTTTGGGGACCCCTACTCTACACGTATAGGGGCCGCGAGTTCCTGCCTGTAAAGGGCCTTTGCTACAACTACCACAGAGTGACAAAGCCGGGAACCAAGCGTGTGTTGGAGGAAGAAGTTTGGAGCTGTGTATAGACTGTATATAGAGACTGTAGTCAAGTGGGCATCCCATAATTTCCTATCCCCATCCAAGTTATTAACCCTCAATAAACCATAAAACAAAGCTGTGGACTGTTCCCTGACTCTGAAGTGACTGTGGAGATTCGGTATGCCTGGCTGTGCAGGGTGGGAGGATCCCAGCTACTTGTGGCTCCTTATGGGGTGCTCTACATATATTTTGTCATATTTTTTTCTGTAAATATTTTCTTGCACCAGTGGAGTAGTATGCCCCTCACATTGGTGTCAGTGGAGTAGTATGCCCCTCACATTGGTGTCAGTGGAGTAGTATGCCCCTCACATTGGTGTCAGTGGAGTAGTATGCCCCTCACATTGGTGTCAGTGGAGTAGTATGCCCCTCACATTGGTGTCAGTGGAGTAGTATGCCCCTCACATTGGTGTCAGTGGAGTAGTATGCCCCTCACATTGGTGTCAGTGGAGTAGTATGCCCCTCACATTGGTGTCAGTGGAGTAAATATTTTCTTGCACCGCTTTTTCTTTTTTCTCAGTAAAGTAACATTCAAAAATTGTTAGGTTTATCTCTATGTTCGAAATAATAACATTGGTGTCAGTGGAGTAGTATGCCTCTCACATTGGTGTCAGTGGAGTAGTATGCCCCTCACATTGGTGTCAGTGGAGTAGTATGCCCCTCACATTGGTGTCAGTGGAGTAGTATGCCTCTCACATTGGTGTCAGTGGAGTAGTATGCCCCTCACATTGGTGTCAGTGGAGTAGTATGCCCCTCATATTGGTGTCAGTGGAGTAGTATGCCTCTCACATTGGTGTCAGTGGAGTAGTATGCCCCTCACATTGGTGTCAGTGGAGTAGTATGCCCCTCACATTGGTGTCAGTGGAGTAGTATGCCTCTCACATTGGTGTCAGTGGAGTAGTATGCCTCTCACATTGGTGTCATTGGAGTAGTATGTCCCTCACATTGGTGTCAGTGGAGTAGTATGATCCTCACATTGGTGTCAGTGGAGTAGTATGCCCCTCACATTGGTGTCAGTGGAGTAGTATGACCCTCACATTGGTGTCAGTGGAGTAGTATGCCCCTCACATTGGTGTCAGTGGAGTAGTATGAACCTCACATTGGTGTCAGTGGAGTAGTATGCCCCTCACATTGGTGTCAGTGGAGTAGTATGACCCTCACATTGGTGTCAGTGGAGTAGTATGACCCTCACATTGGTGTCAGTGGAGTAGTATGCCCCTCACATTGGTGTCAGTGGAGTAGTATGCCCCTTACATTGGTGTCAGTGGAGTAGTATGCCCCTCACATTGGTGTCAGTGGAGTAGTATGCCCCTCACATTGGTGTCAGTGGAGTAGTATGCCCCTCACATTGGTGTCAGTGGAGTAGTATGAACCTCACATTGGTGTCAGTGGAGTAGTATGTCCCTCACATTGGTGTCAGTGGAGTAGTATGCCCCTCACATTGGTGTCAGTGGAGTAGTATGCCTCTTACATTGGTGTCATTGGAGTAGTATGCTCCTCACATTGGTGTCAGTGGAGTAGTATGAACCTCACATTGGTGTCAGTGGAGTAGTATGTCCCTCACATTGGTGTCAGTGGAGTAGTACGACCCTCACATTGGTGTCAGTGGAGTAGTATGCCTCTTACATTGGTGTCATTGGAGTAGTATGCTCCTCACATTGGTGTCAGTGGAGTAGTATGCCTCTCACATTGGTGTCATTGGAGTAGTATGACCCTCACATTGGTGTCAGTGGAGTAGTATGCCCCTCACATTGGTGTCAGTGGAGTAGTATGAACCTCACATTGGTGTCAGTGGAGTAGTATGCCCCTCACATTGGTGTCAGTGGAGTAGTATGACCCTCACATTGGTGTCAGTGGAGTAGTATGCCCCTCACATTGGTGTCAGTGGAGTAGTACGACCCTCACATTGGTGTCAGTGGAGTAGTATGTCCCTCACATTGGTGTCAGTGGAGTAGTACGACCCTCACATTGGTGTCAGTGGAGTAGTATGACCCTCACATTGGTGTCAGTGGTGTAGTATGTCCCTCACATTGGTGTCAGTGGAGTAGTATGAACCTCACATTGGTGTCAGTGGAGTAGTATGCCCCTCACATTGGTGTCAGTGGAGTAGTATGCCCCTCACATTGGTGTCAGTGGAGTAGTATGCCTCTCACATTGGTGTCAGTGGAGTAGTATGATCCTCACATTGGTGTCAGTGGAGTAGTATGCCTCTTACATTGGTGTCATTGGAGTAGTATGCTCCTCACATTGGTGTCAGTGGAGTAGTATGCCTCTCACATTGGTGTCATTGGAGTAGTATGCTCCTCACATTGGTGTCAGTGGAGTAGTATGCCTCTCACATTGGTGTCATTGGAGTAGTATGCTCCTCACATTGGTGTCAGTGGAGTAGTATGCCTCTCACATTGGTGTCATTGGAGTAGTATGACCCTCACATTGGTGTCAGTGGAGTAGTATGCCCCTCACATTGGTGTCAGTGGAGTAGTATGCCTCTCACATTGGTGTCAGTGGAGTAGTATGATCCTCACATTGGTGTCAGTGGAGTAGTATGCCCCTTACATTGGTGTCATTGGAGTAGTATGCTCCTCACATTGGTGTCAGTGGAGTAGTATGCCTCTCACATTGGTGTCATTGGAGTAGTATGACCCTCACATTGGTGTCAGTGGAGTCGTATGTCCCTCACATTGGTGTCAGTGGAGTAGTATGCCCCTCACATTGGTGTCAGTGGAGTAGTATGCCCCTCACATTGGTGTCAGTGGAGTAGTATGACCCTCACATTGGTGTCAGTGGAGTAGTATGTCCCTCACATTGGTGTCAGTGGAGTAGTATGAACCTCACATTGGTGTCAGTGGAGTAGTATGACCCTCACATTGGTGTCAGTGGAGTAGTATGAACCTCACATTGGTGTCAGTGGAGTAGTATGTCCCTCACATTGGTGTCAGTGGAGTAGTACGACCCTCACATTGGTGTCAGTGGAGTAGTATGACCCTCACATTGGTGTCAGTGGTGTAGTATGTCCCTCACATTGGTGTCAGTGGAGTAGTATGCCCCTCACATTGGTGTCAGTGGAGTAGTATGCCTCTCACATTGGTGTCAGTGGAGTAGTATGCCTCTCACATTGGTGTCAGTGGAGTAGTATGACCCTCACATTGGTGTCAGTGGAGTAGTATGCCCCTCACATTGGTGTCAGTGGAGTAGTATGCCTCTCACATTGGTGTCAGTGGAGTAGTATGCCCCTCACATTGGTGTCAGTGGAGTAGTATGCCCCTCACATTGGTGTCAGTGGAGTAGTATGCCCCTCACATTGGTGTCAGTGGAGTAGTATGTCCCTCACATTGGTGTCAGTGGAGTAGTACCCCACTTACATTTGGGTAAGCTGGAGTAGTAAACACCTAAAATTAGTGTCAGTTGGGAACATTATGTCCCTCACATTGATGTCAGTGGAGTATTATGTCCTTTGTATCAATGGTAGTAGTAGGCCCCTGTAATAGGAAGAGGGATCGGCTGAACAATCAAACAGAGGAAAGTTTTACCTTGAACTGTACTAAACAAGTGCAGAGTAGGATTAATAGTGCAAACAGGGCCAAAATGGCAAAAGGGTGTGTATACAGGACAGAACAAGGGAAACCAGTTCTGAAGTTGTGAAAACAGGAGTTTATTGGAGCAACTCCTCATTGGTGAGGTCTGGTGAGGACACGGCACGTCTAGTAACCCCACACCTTCATTTGAGCAATGTGAGTCAAGGGGCACTCCGCTACACTCCACACCTTTTAAACTTTCTGTCCCTGGCAAGTGTGCAGACCAGACAGAGATTAAATTAAAAGAAGCAAATTAAAGTATTCAGGGGGTCTCCCTCAGCTAGGCCTCTGGGGTGCCTCGGTTCAATCATCTGAGACAAGATAGTTGAAAAGTGATGTCAGCGCGGAGTGGTACTGCGGACATAGATCGATATACTGTGCCTCGTCCCTGGACTGCCCTTCCCGCCCTCTCTTCATTTCATTCATTCATGCTTTTCTAAGTACTGCTACATTTTTGTGACCATATTATATATCTGTACTTCAACCACTTGCCAACCGGCACACACACATTTAGCGTCGGCAAAGTGGTTCGTTACTGCAAAAGGGCTTCCCTTTACGTCTTCCCCTTTAAGAGCCATAGAGGGGGGCCGCGTGCACCGCCGCACGGCGGGGGGGACCTGATGCGCGTGTAATGAAATGCAGCGCTTATATATATATATAAAAATAGCTATATATATTGTGATCAGTTAAAACACATACTGAATATGAATATAGCTTACCGAGTGAAAAAGTTGGATATTTATACTAAAAAATATGAATATAAAATATTGGAAAAATTATGAATATTGAAATTCAAAAAGTCCTGGTATCAGTGAATAATTTTAGAAAATGGACATCTCGGAAACATCGATAAGGCAAGTGACATCAATGTGAAGAAAGAAACCTCTATGAAAAGAAGCTTGTGGAAGACACCAGAGGTCGACCCGACGCGTTTCGTCTGCTTAGACGTCATCTGAGGTATGACGCGAATGCTGCCGGACACCCGCGACCGCGGGAACGAAAGCCAGAACGGGGATTTGTGTTCTGACAGAAGAGGAGAGACATATCATTTGTTACTACTATGTAGGGAACAATCTGGCTCCTCCTCTAGTCAGTCCCATCCCCTCACAGTTAGAACACACTGAGGGAACACACAATTAACCCCTTGATCGCCCCTCTAGTGTTAACCCCTTCCCTGCCAGTGACATTTATACAGTAATCAGTGCATTTTTATAGCACTGAACCCTGTATAAATGTCAATGGTCCCAAAAATGTGTCAAAAGTGTCCAATCTGTCTGACGCAATGTCGCAGTACCGCTAAAAATCACAGATCACCGCCATTACTAGTAAAAAAAAAAAATGCCATAAATCTTTCCCATAGTTTGTAGACACTATAACTTTTGCGCAAACCAATCAATATACGCTTATTGCGATTTTTTTTACCAAAAATATGTAGAAGAATACATATCGGCCTAAACTGATGAAGAAATTTTTTTTTTTACATTATATTGGGATATTTATTATAGCAAAAAGTAAAAAATATTTTTTTTTTTTCAAAATTTTCTCTCTTTTTTTGTTTATAGTGCAAAAAATAAAAACCGCAGAGGTGATCAAATACCACCAAAAGAAAGCTCTATTTGTGGGGAAAAAAGGACATAAATTTTGTTTGGGTACAGCGTCGCATGACCGCGCAATTGTCAGTTAAATCAACGCAGTGCCGTATTGCAAAAAATGGTGATACGGCACTGCGTCACTTTAACTAACAATTGTTGTACCCAAACAAAATGTATGTCCTTTTTTCCCACAAATAGAGCTTTCTTTTGGTGGTATTTGATCACCTCTGCGGTTATTTTTTGCGCTATAAACAAAAAAAGAGCGACGATTTTGAAAAAAAAACCCTATATTTTTTACTTTTTGCTATAATAAATATCCCAAAAAATGTAAAAAACTAATTTCTTCAATCACAATAAGCATATATTGATTGGTTTGCGCAAAAGTTATAGCGTCTACAAAATAGGGGATGGTGCTCAGTCTTTGGCTGTGGAACTTTGTGTAAGTGGAACTTGGTATAAGTGGGAGTTAAAAACTAGAGTTATAGAGTGAATAAGTCTTGCTTGTTGATTGCTGGGTTGCATTTTTGGGGCTTTTCCTTTTAGTTTTTCACTTGCCTTTTTCTGTCACTTTTTAAATAGCTTTTTTTTCTTTTTTTTTTCCTCTGGTTCCTTCAGCCTATCAATTAAGGGGGGTGGTTAATTGCTCACAGGTGCCTATTTAACTGGGTGTAGAACTCAGTCTGAACGTGCTCAGTCTTTGGCTGTGGAACTTGGTGTAAGTGGAGCTGGTATAAGTGGGAGTTAAAAACTAGAGTTTAAAACAGGAGGTTATAACAGGGGTCATAGTACCTGTGTAGTGTGAGTATCTGAGTGTTGTCTGAGTAGTGTGTGTGGATCGTTAGTACTTGTGTATTGTGTACTGTATACTTGAGTATTGCGAGTGCACGTAGGTCTGCGACTGTTCTGCGATTGCACGTAGGTCTGTGAGTACCTGTGTATTGTCTTGTGGTGTTCCTGTGTATTGTCTTGTGGTGTTCCTGTGTATTGTCTTGTTGTGTATCTGTGTATTGTCTTGTTGTGTACCTGTGTATGGTCTTGAGTATTAGTGCCAGGAAGCTAGTTGTTAGGTAATGTGGACAGGGTAAAATCCCCAAATGCTCACTAAATTTAATAGGTACGATGCCCGGCGGGTGTGGAGAGGCGACTCTTTGTACATCTTGCCACATGTATGCGTTCCTTGATCATCCGATCGAGGGTGAATACTGCTGTGCAAAATGTAAGCACATTGTTTCCCTGGAAGCCCAGGTTCTGAATCTGGGGAAGCAACTGTCAGCACTGAGAAGTCCCTCCATACTAAAGGTGAGCCAGGAACGTACATGGCAGGTGTCGGCAGGGGCCAGCACAGAGGCGGGTGGAGACAAAGAGGTGCCGGCACTAGCAAAGAGTAGATGGGTGACAGTCAGGAGGGGTAGAGGGGGAAGTGCCAGAGAGGCCGATCCAGGACTGGAGCATCCCAATAAGTACGCTCCATTGAGTGACATTGGTGAAACCAGTCAGGGACCAGCACTGCTGGAGATGGGGGACTCTCCTAGTTGCCAGGGGAAGAACTCCTCCAGTGAGAGTGGGGGGGCAGCAAAGGGAAAGGAAAGACAGATTCTGGTGGTAGGAGACTCAGTTCTTAGAAGGACAGAGAGGGCAATCTGTAACCAAGACCTGAAGCGCCGAACAGTATGTTGTCTACCGGGCGCTCGGGTTCGGCACATCACGGATCTTGTGGACAGATTACTGGGAGGGGCTGGGGAAGACCCGGCTGTCATGGTGCACGTTGGCACCAATGACAAAATCAGAGGCAGATGGAGTGTCCTAAAGAACGATTTTAGGGACTTAGGTGCTAAATTGAGGAAAAGGACCTCCAAGGTAGTATTCTCAGGAAACTACCGGTACATCGAGCCAAACCAGAAAGGCAGAGGGAGATTAGGGAAGTAAACAAGTGGCTGAAGAGCTGGTGTAGTAAGGAGGGGTTTGGGTTCCTGGAGGACTGGGCCGACTTCTCAGTCGGTAACCGGTACTATAGAAGGGACGGACTGCACCTAAATGAGGAGGGTGCAGATCTGCTGGGAATGAAGATGGCCAAAAAGTTAGAGGGGTTTTTAAACTAGGCGATGGGGGGGAGGGTCCAGAGACAGAGATAGCCAGCGCGGAAGATATTCCAGAGGGTAGTATTGGGGGCATTAGTGGTAGGTTAACAAAGCACAAAAACACAAGGTGAGTATAGTAGCAAGTCCTAGTTGCAATTTTGAAACACCCAATACGAGGACAATATGCGACCGGTCTAAACTATGTGGCATGTTCACCAATGCCAGGAGCATGGCAGACAAGATGGGTGAACTAGAGATACTGTTGTACAAAGAGGATTTGGATTTTGTGGGAATTTCAGAGACCTGGTTCAACAGCTCTCATGATTGGCTGGCAAACATTCAAGGGTATACCCTATACCGCAAGGATAGAGAGGGTAAAAAAGGGGGAGGGGTATGCCTATATATCAAGAATAATGTACAAGCGAATGTGAGAGATGACATCACTGAGGGAGATAGAGAGGAGGTGGAATCCTTATGGGTAGAGCTCCAAAGGGATGAAGCTAAGGGGAAAATAATACTGGGAGTATGCTATAGGCCCTCTAACCTGAAGGAGGAAGTGGAGACGGATCTCCTATCCCAAATTGGATTAGCAGAAAGGATGGGAAGTGTTATCATAATGGGGGATTTATGTTATCCAGACATAGACTGGGCGGAGGGAACCGCGCATTCATTTAAGGCTCGCCAGTTCCTTAATGTCTTGCAGGACAATTTTATGGGTCAGATGGTAGACGCACCAACTAGAAATAAAACATTACTGGATCTACTGATTACCAACAATACAGACCTGATCACAGATGTGGAAATACGGGGCAATTTAGGTAACAGCGATCACAGGTCAATTAGTTTCAGTATAAATCACACAAATAGGAAACATAAAGGGAATACAAAGACACTGAATTTCAAAAGAGCCAACTTCCCTAAACTACAAACCTTGCTAAAAAGCATAAATTGGGATAAAATATTAGGAACAAAGAATACGGAGGAGAGATGGGTTTTCTTTAAGAGCATATTAAATAAGGGCATTAGCCAATGTATCCCATTGGGTAATAAATTTAAAAGAGCGAACAAAAATCCTGGATGGCTTAACTCCAATGTAAAAATGCATATAAAAGCAAAGGAGAAGGCCTTCAAAAAATACAAGGTTGAGGGATCATCCTCAGCATTCATACTTTATAAAGAATGCAATAAGAAATGTAAGGGTGCAATTAGGACGGCTAAGATAGAACATGAAAGACACATAGCGGAGGAGAGCAAAAAAAATCCCAAGAAATTCTTTAAGTATGTAAACAGTAAAAAAGGGAGGACAGACCATATTGGCCCCATAAAGAATGAGGAAGGACATCTGGTTACAAAGGATGGGGAGATGGCAAAGGTATTGAATTTATTCTTCTCTTCACAAGTGAATCAGGGGGCTTCAGTAACCAAAACTGCAGTGTTTATCCTCATGACACAACACAGGAAGCACCTACATGGTTAACAGAGGACAGAATTAAAATTAGACTTGAGAAACTTAACATTAATAAATCACCGGGACCAGATGGCTTGCATCCGAGGGTACTTAGGGAACTCAGTCAGGTGATTGCCAGACCGTTGTTCCTAATTTTTACAGACAGTCTATTGACTGGAATGGTACCAGCTGATTGGAGAAAAGCCAATGTAGCACCAATATTTAAAAAGGGCCCAAAAAACATCCCTGGGAATTACAGACCAGTTAGCCTAACATCAATAGTATGTAAAATCTTGGAGGGGATGATAAGGGACTATATACAAGATTTTAGTAATAAGAACGGTATCATTAGCAGTAATCAGCATGGATTCATGAAGAATCATTCTTGCCAAACCAATCTATTAACCTTCTATGAGGAGGTGAGTTGCCATCTAGATAAAGGAAGGCCCGTAGACGTGGTGTATCTGGATTTTGCAAAAGCATTTGACACAGTTCCCCATAAACGTTTACTGTACAAAATAGGGTCCGTTGGCATGGACCATAGGGTGAGTACCTGGATTGAAAACTGGCTACAAGGGCGTGTTCAGAGGGTGGTGATAAATGGGGAGTACTCAGAATGGTCAGGGGTGGGTAGTGGGGTTCCCCAGGGTTCTGTGCTGGGACCAATCCTATTTTATTTGTTTATAAACGACCTGGAGGATGGGATAAACAGTTCAATCTCTGTATTTGCAGACGATACTAAGCTAAGCAGGGCAATAACTTCTCCGCAGGATGTGGAAATCTTGCAAAAAGACCTAAACAAATTAATGGGGTGGGCGACTACATGGCAAATGAGGTTCAATGTAGAAAAATGTAAAATAATGCATTTGGGTGGCAAAAATATGAATGCAATCTATACACTGGGGGGAGAACCTCTGGGGGGATCTAGGATGGAAAAGGACTTGGGGGTCCTAGTGGATGATAGGCTCAGCAATGGCATGCAATGCCAAGCTGCTGCTAATAAAGCAAACAGAATATTGGCATGCATTAAAAGGGGGATCAACTGCAGAGATAAAACAATAATTCTCCCGCTCTACAAGACTCTGGTCCGGCCGCACCTGGAGTATGCTGTCCAGTTCTGGGCACCAGTCCTCAGGAGGGATGTACTGGAAATGGAGCGAGTACAAAGAAGGGCAACAAAGCTAATAAAGGGTCTGGAGGATCTTAGTTATGAGGAAAGGTTGCGAGCACTGAACTTATTCTCTCTGGAGAAGAGACGCTTGAGAGGGGATATGATTTCAATTTACAAATACTGTACTGGTGACCCCACAATAGGGATAAAACTTTTTCGCAGAAGAGAGTTTAATAAGACTCGTGGCCACTCATTACAATTAGAAGAAAAGAGGTTTAACCTTAAACTACGTAGAGGGTTCTTTACTGTAAGAGCGGTAAGGATGTGGAATTCCCTTCCACAGGCGGTGGTCTCAGCGGGGAGCATTGATAGCTTCAAGAAACTATTAGATAATCACCTGAATGACCGCAACATACAGGGATATGTAAGGTAATACTGACACATAATCACACACATAGGTTGGACTTGATGGACGTGTGTCTTTTTTCATCCTCACCTACTATGTAACTATGTAACTATGTAACTATGGATAGCCACTGATTACTGTATAAATGTCATTGGCAGGGAAGGGGTTAGCACTAGGAGGGGATCAAGGGGTTAAATGTGTTCCCTAGGTGTGTTTCTAACTGTGGGGGGATGGGGCTGACTAGAGGAGGAGCCAGATCATTGTTCCTACTTAGTAGGAACAGACAATCTGTTTCTCCTCCCCTGTCAGAACTGGGATTTGTGTGTTTATCCCGGTTCTGGGTCTCGTGCCCGCAATTGTGGGTGGCCGGCGGCGACCGTGCCTGCTGGCCACGTTCATCGGCTCTGGGGACACGCTGCTATAGCGCTTTGAAAAGCCGGCGTACCATGACGGCGATTCACCCAGCCATGCCAACCTGCCGCAGTATAGCTGCAGCGGCTGGTCAATAAGTAGTTAATGTTTACAAAATGTGACAGACCCAACCAGGACAGGGGCTTTTTGGAGAGGACTAGGGGAGAGCCTCCTACCCACTGATATTATGGCCCATGGAGAGATCATTCTATAATGATGGACAACGTGATGAACGATGAGAGCGTGATTTGGATTACCTCTCTGAATAAGGACAATAAAGCTTCCTATCTGGAGTGAATGGAAAGGTGTAATATTGATCTTGTACAGGTTCATGGTCAAAGGGAATATGGTGGCCTTTCTGCAGGCTGGCTTGGCGAGGCTCCTTCAAATGGGACAGAGATATTTGTCAACAGTATCTCTCTGGAGATCTATGAAGATAGATTAATTCCACTTTATCAGACTGCTGGAACATTGTTGGTCTTCTGATGACTTGTCTAGTGGACATTATACATAAATTTGCGTCTCTCCCATTGTGTGCTTCTTAGGTGGGAATTCCCGTTGTTAATTGAGTTAGCCTTAGGGATTAGGCTTGTGTGAATTTTAGCTTGTTATCTAACCCTTGTGTGGTGTTTTGGGTAATATTTGGTATTATTGTTCATAAGGTGACTGACCTACTTTTGAAGTGTATAAAAACCTGTATTTCTGTTCATTAAAAGGCATCTTGGTAAGATAAGAGAACTACAGAATAAGGCCAGAGATATGGAAAGATGGATGGAACCCATTTAAGGGATTAGGAGGTTTTGGTGACTTTTTATATGGCATAGCAACATGGTTACAGAAACTAGGCGCTTACATCGTGATGTTCCTATTTCTCATATTTGTTATTTACTTCTTCATCATGCCTCTGTGTGACTACCCGCTGTACCAACAAATGGTCCACCAGCCCTGATGAACCTATTATTCTGAGAAAACTAGGAGAGAGCTAAACAGGACACACCGTCTCTCTGCGCCGATGTAGCAGGAGCTACCAGCAATCAGCTGAATGTAACATGGAGAAGAATGGTGTCAAATAAACAAAAGGAGGGAAATGACATGGACTTTCACTGTATTGTTCATTTAACCACTTCCCACCCGGCCACTGCACATATACGGCCGGGTGGGTGCTCTCTCCTTCTGAGTGGACGTTCAGGAACGTCCCTCAGAAGGAGCGGGATCGTGCGTGCGGCGTGATCCCGATGCGCTCGTGTCACCCGGACACGGCGCATCTCCGATCGGTAGGAGGGCTCTGCGATTGGCCCTCCTGATCTTATGACGGCCGTGTCGAATCACAGCCATCATGTGATGTAAACACAGAGCCGGTTGCTAGGCAATCGGCTCTCCTCTCCTCACACGGAAGTTGTCAGTGAGGAGAGGAGAGCGGATCGCTGCAGCCGGCTGGTGATCAGTGAGTATGAGCTGTTTTTTACAGCTTTTTACTCACTGATCACCAGTCTAGTGTCCCCACACACATGTAAAAACACAAAACAAACGAAGTAAACACACAATGTCCCCAAAACACATGTCCCCCACATATGTCCCAATAAAATCACATGTCCCAATGATTATCTGCACACATGTGTCACCTGCGCACATCTGTACATGATCATTTGCGCACGTGTCCGTGATCACACGAACCAATTATTATACACTTAACGGGATTTTTTTTACCAAAAACATTTAGCAGAATATGTTTTGGCTTAAATTTATGACAAAATTTGATTTTATTGGATTTGTTTTAAAATAGAAAGAAGAAAATATTGTTTTTTTTTCCAAATTTCCGCTCTTTTTTCGCTTACATCGCAAAAAATAAAAAACGGAGTCGTGAATAAATACCACCAAAAGAAAGCTCTATTTGTGTGAACAAAATGAAAAAAAACTTAATTTGGGTACAGCGTAGCATGACCGCGCAATTGTCATTGAAAGTGTGACAGCGCTGAAAGCTGAAAATTGGTCTGGGAAGGAGGGGGGCGAAAGTGCCCGGTATTGAAGTGGTTAAGCACGAGAGACTCACTTTTGTTCACGCTGTTGAAATGTGTTCTGTAACCTTCACCTAACACACAGACACATCTTCTACTAGAAGCTCTCTCTGTCTCTACTCCCCCCTCCCCTCTCAAGGTTTTACTTTTGCAATTGTTCCTATTTGTTAGCTTTTAATAACGTATTTCTATTTGTTAGTTTTTAATAACATCTCACACCACCCCTTTCTTATCTATGTATAAAATAACATGTATAGCGCCCCCCTGGGTCTCCTGGGAGCAAAGAGGTACCTCCAGAGACAGGGAGCGAGCTTACATTCACCCCAGGGCTGAGTCCATGGCTGTAATGGGAAGTTAGAACAGAGTTTAGGCGCCAGTCACTTTAGGTATTTTTCAATGCTTTAATGGGAGCTTGAGAGAAGTAGTAGGAGAGAGAGTTGGGGGGGTTTCAGGTACCCTTTTTGCAGATCACTTACAAACTCCTTGATTTAAAAGGCGAAACCGATTTCTTTTGTAAGATCTTGGATACCTGGATAGGTCTATCACACAGACATAGCAGCCAGTAGAATGTCTGGATAAGCCTCTCTCACAGACTTAGTAGCCAGGAGCTAGTTACCTTAACTTAGATTTGTAGATTAGGATTCAGTGTCAGAAACTTTAAGCCATCCAGCAACACTGTAATGCCCCGTACACACGATAGGATTTTCGTATGGAAAATGTGTGATAGGACCTTGTTGTCGGAAATTCCGACCATGTGTAGGCTCCATCACACATTTTCCATAGGAATTTCCGTCACACAAAATTTGAGAGCTGGTTCTCAAATTTTCCCACAACAAAATCCGTTGTCAGAAATTCCGTTTGTGTGTAGACAATTCCGACGCACAAAGTGCCACGCATGCTCAAAATCAAGCAGAAGAGCAGCACTTGCTATTGAACTTCATTTTTCTTGGCTCGTCGTACGTGTTGTACGTCACCGCGTTCTTGACATTTGGAATTTCCGACCAACTTTGTGTGACCGTGTGTATGCAAGACAAGTTTGAGTCAACATCCGTCGAATAAAAACCCATGGATTTTGTTGTCGAAAAATCCTATCGTGTGTACGTGGCATAAGAGTGGTTTAGATATAGATGCATCCTCCAAACGAGTCACCAGGCCCTCCTGAGAGACCGGCCTTCATCCTGGCCCTCTCCAGCAAGGGTCCTCCCCTGGATCTCCTCAGCTTGGCTCGGCTTCTTCCGCACAGGCAAGACAGCCTAAGGACCACCTCAGGAGTGGTAGGCCCCAGACAGGCTTCTGGGCCTACTTGCAGAATCTGCAGCAGCCCATCCTCGGGCCAGGAGGGCCCTGAGGTAACGAACTGACTAGAGCACATGGCATCTGTCCAATAAATACCCCTTCCCAGAATGCACAGCGGCCAGGAACCTTCTACTGGGCTGTTTCCGGTAAAAGGATATTCATTACATATCTCAACCTAGTTGTAATTCTCATACTGGCAACAGTGAGAAATGCATAACTCAGTCAAGTTTAGAACAGAACCAAATAAACTATACAATCAATCTGAGCTGTTTACAGCTAAGCCAAAAACTAAATTTACACTATAGCCCCAATTTTAGGAACAGGGGGCTACACATGTAATAATACCTTTTGCACTGAACGGACATTTTAAACACCGTGATTGCGTCCTGTGAATCTGTTCCTGCAATTGCAGTATTAACGGAGTCCCAATCAGAAATAGTTCCCATAACAGCAACCAAAAATGGTGGCCTCTACCTACCCAACACTTCTGACACCAAAACTGAAAGGGAGCGGGGAGCAATGCAGACCGAAGTCAACACACGGACACAGAATAATGCATCACTCCTCTTTTATTTGCTGGTTCAGTATCTTGAATACAATATATTGTCAAGCTATGACCAAGCGATATTTATAAAATTACACCAATAGAAAAATGTCCACCCATTGCTGGTCATCATTGAAGACAAACCCACTTTCATAGAATTGTTAATATACATATATTTGTCACCCTTAACTACTTGCCGAGCAGCCACCGTCGTTATACGGCGGAAGGTTGGCTCCCCTGCGCGAATCGCCGTAGCTGTATGGCAGTCGCTTTAAAGGGTATAGGACGACGCGTGACGTAGGAGCCGATGCGCGTGGCCGCCGGCCGCAATGTCCGCCGGGCGACCCGCGATCGCTCCTGAGAGAGAGCCAGAACAGGGATCTGTCAGTGTAAACAGACATATCTCCGTTCTACCAGGGAAGAAGAGAAAGATCTGCTGTTCTTAGTGATTAGGAACAGCGATCTCATTCCTCCTCCTCCAGTCAGTCCCCTCCCCCCCCACAGTTAGAAACATTTAACCCCTTGATCGCCCCCCTAATGTTAACACCTTCCCTGCCAGTGACATTTACACAGTAATCAGTGCATTTTTATAGCACTGATCGCTGTATAAATGCCAATGGTCCCAAAAAAAGAGTCAGATTTGTCCGCCGCAATGTCGCAGTCCCGCTGAAAATTGCAGATCGCCGCCATTACTAGTAAAAAAAAAAATAATAATGCCATAAATCTATCCTCTATTTTGTAGACGCTATAACTTTTGCGCAAACCAATCAATATACGCTTTTTGCGATTTTTTTTTATCCCAAAAATATGTAGAAGAATACGTATCGGCCTAAACTGATGAAGAAATTTGTTTTTTTTACTTTTTTTTTGCGGGGGATATTCATTATAGCAAAAAGTAACAAACGTGTTTTTTTTTCCCCAAAATTGTCGTTCTTCTTTTGTTTATAGCGCAAAAAATAAAAAGCGCAGAGGTGATCAAATATCACCAAAAGAAAGCTCTATTTGTGGGGAAAAAATGTTTGCAATTTTTTTTTTTTTGCCAAGAATATGTAGAAGAATATATATCGGCCTAAACTGATGAATACATTTGTTTTTTTTTATTTGTTTTTTTGGATATTTATTATAGCAAAACTTTTTCAAAGTTTTTTGTCTTTTTTTTGTTTATAGTGCAAAAAGCAAAAAGGTGATCAAATACCACCAAAAGAAATCTATATTTGTGGGGGAAAGAAAAGGACGTCGATTTTATTTGGGTACAACGTGGCACGACCGCGCAATTGTCAGTCAAAGTGACGCAGTTCCGTAGCGCAAAAAATGGCCTGGTCATTAAGGGGGGGGGTAAATCCTTCCGGTCCTTAAGTGGTTAACACATCACACTTTAGTCCAATAAGCATGACACCAGCTGAGTTACTTCTCTTTTCCTCGCCAACATTTCTGGGCATAATGCCCGGAGAATACATCCAAATACTCGCTACTCGACTTCTGCAATCAAAGCCTTAACTTTAAAAGAATTTACAGCTAAAACAATATATAAAGGAGAACTCCAACCATTCCCACCCCCACCCCCCTTTTTTTTTTCTTTTCAGGAATCATCAATATTGTATTGATCATATTAACTTTGTCAACTTCACAATAGTATAATCTAGTAAGGCAATTGAAACATTTCATGTTGTGATTAATCAATGAATGTTTTACTATACAGGGAAATGCAAAATATAGAAAACTGCTAGACTTTTGTACAACGTGAAAAAAAATGTCTAACCCAATACACTACTAACTGGAGGCGGAGCCTTTTTTACTCTTTCACAGTGTGTTTTCTACGGAACCTATTAACCACTTCAGCTCCGGAAAATTTACCCTCCTTTCATGACCGGGCCATTTTTTGCGATATGGAACTGCGTTACTTTAACCGGTTCAATACCGGGCATTTTCACCCCCTTCCTTCCCAGACCAATTTTTTGTTTTCAGCGCTGTCGCACTTTAAACGACAATTGCGCGGTCGTGCGACGTTGTACCCAAACAAAATTGATGTCCTTTTTTTCCCACAAATAGAGCTTTCTTTTGGTAGTATTTGATCACCTCTGTGGTTTTTATTTTTTGCGCTATAAACAAAAGAATAAGAGCGACAATTTTGGAAAAAACACAATATTTTTTACTTTTTGCTATAATAAATATCCCAATTTTTTAAAAAAAAAACAAATTTTTTCCTCAGTTTTGGCCGATACGTATTCTTCTACATATTTTTGGTAAAAAAAATCGCAATAAGCGTATATTGATCGGTTTGCGCAAAAGTTATAGCGTCTACAAAATACGGGATAGATTTATGGCATTTTTTAAAAAAAAATTATTTATTTATTTTTTTACTAGTAATAGCAGCGATTGCGATTTTTTTTCGTGACTGCGACATTATGGCGGACACATCGGACTCTTTTGACACATTTTTGGGACCATTCACATTTATACAGCGATCAATGCTATAAAATTGCATTGATTACTGTATAAATGTGACAGGCAGGGAAAGGGTTAACCACTAGAGGGACACGAGGGGTTAAGTATGTTTCCTAAGGGAGTGATTCTAACTGTAGGGGGAGGGGACGTACAAGGGGAGGAGACCGTTCGGTGTTCCTCTGTACTGGGAACACAGATCGGTCTCCTCTCAACTGACAGGACGTGGATCTGTGTGTTTACACACACAGATCCACGGTCCAGCCCGGTTAATGGGCAATCGCGGGTGCCCGGCGGACATCGCGGCCGCCGGGCACACGCACCGGGTCGAGCAACACTGCGGGCGCGCCCCCTAGACGGCAAGGAAGCCCACGCCGTCATATGACATCCACCCAGGATGGGAGATCCCATCTGTGGACGTCATATTACTATGGCCGGGTAGTGAAGTGGTTAACTGACAATTGCGCGGTCGTGCGACGCTGTACATAAATTACATTTTTATCATTTTCCCTCCCCCCCCATAAATAGAGCTTTTTTTTTGGTGCTATTTGATCACCTCTGCGGTTTTTATTTTTTGCGCTATAAACAAAAAAAGAGCGACAATTTTATGAAAAAAAACCCCAATATTTTTTACTTTCTGCTATAAAACAGCCAATAAAAAAATGTAATGTAAATGTAATCTAATTTCTTCAACAATATGTATTCTGCTACATATTTTGGTAAAAGAAAAAATCCCAATAAGCGTTTATTGATTGGTTTGCACAAAAGTTATACAATCTACGAACTATAGGATATATTTGACATTTTTACTTTTATTTAATTTTTTTTACTAGTAATGGCGGCGATCAGCGATTTTCAGCGGGACTGCGACATTCCGGCGGACAAATGTGACACTAAGTGACACTTTTTGGGGACCAGTGACACCAATACAGTGATCAGTACTAAAAAAAAAAGCACTGTCACTGTACTAATGACACTGGCTGGAAAGGGGTTAACATCAGGGGCAATCAAAGGGTTAAGTGTGCTCTTATCGAGTGCTTACTAACTGTGGGAAAGGTACTTTGAATGGGGGAAAAGAGAGATCTGTGTTCCTGCTTAGCAGAAACACAAGGTCTCCACCTTCCTCTTCTCACAGAATGGCGATCTGCCTTGTTTACATAGGCAGTTCTGCCTCTCCCAGTGGGGGGGGGGGGATCGCCAAGTGCCGGCGAACATCGGGTCCACCGGACCCGCTGATTGGCTCCCGCTGCGTTCAACCGCAGCAGGAGCGGGTCCCTGGCGGCGCGTGTGCGCACCTGTACGTGATTTCGCGCAGGAGAGCAGCTGCACAGCATTATATGTATGCGGGGCGGTCAGTAAGGGGTAAATATGTGTATATCAATGTGAGTATTGCTGCAGATGGAAGTATTTAATGAGGGGCAAAATTTCACACACAAAATAATAGCTGATAAGGATATATTTGATTAGGGATGAGCCGAACACCCCCCACTTCGGTTCGCATCCAGGATATGCGAACAGACAAAAAATTCGTTTGAACACGCGAACACTGTTAAAGTCTATGGGACACGAACATGAATAATCAAAAGTGCTAATTTTAAAGGCTTATATGCAAGTTATTGTCATAAAAAGTGTTTGGGGACCCGGGTCCTGCCCCTGGAGACACGGATCAATGCAAAAAAAAGTTTTAAAAACGGCCGTTTTTTAATAATGCTTAAAGTGAAACAATAAAAGTGTAATATTCCTTTAAATTTCGTAGCTGGGGGGTGTCTATAGTATGCCTGTAAAGGGGCGCATGTTTCCCGTGTTTAGAACAGTCTGACAGCAAAATTACATTTCTAAAGGAAAAAAAGTCATGTAAAACTACTATCACTGGCGCCGGCTATAATGAATTGTCGGTCCGGCAATACACATAAAAGTTCATTGATAAAAACGGCATGGGATTTCCCCACAGGGGAACCCCGAACCAAAATTAAAAAAAAAAAGTGGGGGTCCCCCTAAATTCCATACCAGGCCCTTCAGGTCTGGTATGGATATTGAGGGGAACCCCGCGCCAAAATGTAAAAAAAAAATGGCGTGGGGTCCCCCCAAAAATCCATACCAGACCCTTATCTGAGCACGTAACCTGGCAGGCCGCAGGAAAAGAGGGGGGGACGAGCACCCCCCTCCTGAACCGTACCAGGCCACATGCCCTCAACATTGGAAGGGTGCTTTGGGGTCGCCCCCCAAAGCACCTTGTCCCCATGTGGATGGGGAGAAGGGCCAAATCCCCACAACCATTACCCAGTGGTTGTGGGGGTCTGCGGGTGGGTAGCTTATCGGAATCTGGAAGCCCCCTTTAACAAGGGGACCCCCAGATCCCGGCCTCCCCCCATGTGAATTGCCAATGGGGTACAAATGTACCCCTACCATTTCACAAAAAAAGTGTCAAAAAGGTTAAAAAACACAAGAGACGGTTTTTGACAAGTCCTTTATTAATTTCATCTTCTTTTCGCTTCTTCTTCCATCTTCTTTCTTCTGGTGTTCCTTCGGTGTTCTTCTTCTTCCTCCATCTTCTTCTTCTCCATCTTCTTCCACCTTCTCGTTCCGCATCTTCCTCCGGCTTCTTCTCCGCTCCGTCCGCATGATCCACCTCAGTGGGAGTCTTCCGTAATGCTTTGTTTACGGTGCGCAATGACTTATATAGGCATTGGGTGTGGTCACCGGGTGATGTCGCCCCTTATGACGTCACAGTCCCGGGGCATGCTGGGACTGTGCTGTCATAAGGGGCGAGGTCACCACTCGGTGACCACGCCCCATGCCTATATAAGTCGTTGCGCACCGTGAACACAGCATTACAGAGGGAGAGAGCGTTGTTTCAACATCGGAAGAAGTGGGAAGAAGACGATGGAGAAGACCGGGCCACCACTAGCAAGAGAGCGGCAAAAGAGCAGAAGATAGCGGAGGAGCCCGGCAGAAGAACCAGAGAGCGGAAGAAGAACCGGAGAGCGGAGAAGAGGCCAGAGAGAGCGGAGAAGTCGGAAGAGACCCCCAAAGTCGGAAGAAGACCCCCGGAGCTGCCTAATAAATTACTTTAAAAACCTGTCTAGTGTTTTTTTTATTGACACTTTTTTCCCCAGGTGAATGGGTAGGTGTACGATGTACCCCATACTCATTCACATAGGGAGGGGGACTGGGATATGGGGACCCCCTTATTAAAGGGGGCTCCCGGATTCCGATAAGCCCCCTGCCCACAGACCCCGACAACCAACGGCCAGGGTTGTCGGGAAGAGGCCCTTGTCCTCATCAACATGGGGACAAGGTGCTTTGAGGTGGTCAGGAGGTATCTGCGAGGTGGTAGAGCTATACAATGAGGCGTAAAAAACTTTGAATTCATTAAGGATGTCAGACGGCTTTTAAGTGGCCCTCCGCAGCAGTATGTATTGCAGGTATAACCGTTTGAAATTTGAGGTCGGCCACCAGACTGGCTAGGAGCCTCCCATTCTTGTCCCCAGACTCAAAAATTCTGGCCCTGAGCAACCGCTCTGATGAGGCAGTCAAACCAGAAAGGTGTAAAGAGAGTGCCCTTCGAGCCTGTGCCAGGGGGGAATATGCCCCAGGAGAAGAGTCCGACGCAAACACCTCCTCTGCCGTACTCACCCAAGACTCTAGGTCTTTAGTCTCGGAGGCATAGTCCACCCTGGCAGCTTTAATTGCAGATATGTAATCCCCTCTTATAGTGGCCTTAAAGGCATCCCAGGTCACCTGTGCACTGGTCACATTGTCATTACAGCCCCAATATTGGGCAATTTTCACTTGCATATTCTCTTCTACTTTTTCATCCTGTAGCCAGCGTTGCCAGTCGCCAGCAACCTTTGCGCGCCCCCCCCCTAAGCTGCAGAATGACCTCTAGGGGGGAATGGTCTGAAATCCCCGCCGGTAGGTAAGTTGCTGAGGCCACATACGGGATTGTAGCTGGAGAGCAAAAAGCCAGGTCAATTCTGGAGCCTGATCGGTGGACCGCAGATAAGTGGGAGTAGCGCTGTGCTTGTGGATTTTTCCATCTCCAGACCTCTGTAAGCTGCAGGGCCGAGGCCCATTGCCCCAATTCAGGGGCCCGGCAGCCTGGTTGGATTAGAGGTGTCCAAAGTCCGGTCCAGAATGTCATTAAAATCCCCTGCTATTATGAGTCTAGTGACCATATAAGGAGGCAGTCTGTCATACAGCGCATAGAGTTTAGACGTGGAAAAAGGGGGCGGAACATATATGTTCACAAAGGAGAACATCTGGGCTTCTGTGGACAACAGCAATATGACAAACTGTCCCCCAGGGTCTGAAATAACACGTTCCACCTGGCAGTTTAGAGATTTGTTCAGGAGAATGGACACCCCTCTGGCATAATTAGAGTATGTGGCGTGGAAAGATTGTCTCACCCATCTCCTGAGGAGGGCCAAATGTCTACTGCCCGTCAGATGGGTCTCCTGAATAAATAGGATATGTGGCTTATGTGCTTGCAGATACTTAAACATAAGTGCTCTTTTAAAGTGACTGTTCACACACATGTATGCGGTCACGATTCCGATAATTGAGGAACCTTACCAGGAATGGGCAGGGTGGTGCCCTAGGTGATCGACCAAGTGCCAGCTCATGGATGTTCTTGAAGAAAGCTTCAGCGAACTCTGTAGGACGCTCGCCCTCTGAGCCCTCTGGCAGGCCAAGCACACTTACGTTGTTCCTCCTGAGGCAATTCTCGACGTCATCGGATTTAGCTACCAGTGATTTGACCGTGTTCTCCAGCACTTCAATGCGGTGGTCATGGCTGGCAGTCAGGTCCTCTGTGGCTGATATGCGTGATTCCAATTTCTGTGAGGTGGCCTCTAAACTTATCTAGAACTGCCCTTATGCAATTGCATTCCTCTGTGAGCTTATCAATACGGATCAGCAGGGAGGATCTACTGTTTTCTATGGCTTGCAGGATCACCGCCGTGTCCACAGAGGTAGAGGACTCCGGGGCCGCCGGAGCGATCGGGCTCTTGCTGCCATGTTTAGCTCAGCCAGCAACGCGTGGAGTCTGTCAGCTAAGATGGCGTCAGGGCACCCGACCGGTACTGGAGTTCGGGCCGCGGTTTTACCTTTTTGCCGGTATGAAACAGAGTCCAGTTGGTGCGGAGAAGGATGATGTTATTCCAGGATGACAGGAGCTCTTCTCGATGCGACCTTCCTCCGCCACCCCCGGCCATACCCCAGCCCAGATGTATCTCCAAGAAGCAGCTAGATGCGACCCAGGCTGGCCGTAGACCTCCAGTCCCTGAAGTTCACACCATGGACAGACAGTCAATACTCACCAGTAGCCTCCCCGTTCACAGTAAACAAACAGGCAGGGGCAAAGCAGTAAGGATGTTAGACTGAGAGTGCCAGGGTGTAAAAAGGCCCAGAGCAGTGGGACAGAGGCAGCAGCAGAGAGGGCACACTAGGCCACTGGATACCCCAGCTCAGCCAGGCAGTCCTTGGCAGCACCCCAGACCTTGGCCTTGGCAGGGACTGATATAGCGGATGTAGAGAGGAGGCCGGACCGGCCGCGGTGACTCCCCACGGGAAAGCAGCCGGGGGAAACGGCTGGGATCCACAGGCCTCACTAGGCCGCACTAGGCTGGACCAGGCCGCGGCCGCCACGGACGTCCCTGGAGCTCGGCTAGGGCCTCCGGACCGTGCCAGGTGGGTAGATGGACAGGTATGTGGGGACGGATGAGAGTCCCTTACCTCCAGATCCGTCCGGATTCAGATTCCCCCGGGAGGCCTCAGATCGGCAAGATAGCGGCGGCCAAGGGAGTCCAGAGGCAATATCCCTCTGTTGATTACAGGCCGAGGTGCTGGGAGATACTGGTAGAGGACACTGCAGGGGCACCTAGATGGGTAGGCTGGTAGGGTTTTGGGCTCTTAACTGGTCAGCAGATGCACGGATGTCGGTGGATTAAAAATCAGGATTCTGGAGCTCCACGCAAAGACGTCCGCTGCTCACATCAGGACACGCACCCCAGTACAGTATATTTATAACCTTTTTGACATGAGTAATTATTATACAGACAGATGTGTAAATAATAACTATAAATAGAAACCAGTATCACATCAAAGCGGCGCTTTCCTTAGTCAAATATAATGACTGGTAAGTGAAAAATGTCTCTGCTATCGGTACACAATGAAGAACTTGAGCAAAGTCAGATATAATGGAAATCAACATAGGGTCTCCAACTGGATACATAGAGTGTGTGTAGCAGATTGGATGAGTGCACCATTCACCATACGTTGTGTCACCTTGTGCTGCACAAACCCACAAGGGGTTCCAACTTACCAGAACCCCGGGGTTAATAGGCCTTTCGAAAGCTTCCTCGATCCGGTCGCTCCTGGGGTCCTCATAGGTAAGTGGTTAAAACCACCAGCAGTATCCACATATAGGAAAGAGACTCCACATAGTCCAATAACGTTTTGATCATTTATTTATAAAACAAATCAAATAAAATCAACAAATCTCTTGGTGCAGTGCCGTTCCAATGGTAACTCTGTATCTCTCAGTTGGTTGGAGATATAAGATGCCAATAGTAGCTTCCCCCGAAGTCACGAGAGCGAAGTATGGGCTGGAAAAATAGTTCTTACTGCTCACAGCATCAAATACTTCCTTCTTCCGGTTTCGGTGGCTTCGGGCTTGGAACGCACAGCGTCGTGACGTAATTCCGGTTGCAGTGGGATCACGCCCTGACAAGTTCCGTGATCATGACTTTTTCGAATGGAAGCTCACTAGAAGTCAGTGTACTATATATATATATATATATATATATATATATATATATATATATATACTGTATATATGGTAATGCCTCTGTTGTTTCTCAAAATATGTTATTCTTTCCTGCAGGGCGGGTGTCAGGTCACCTGGGACCAGGTGACAGATGCACTCTGTAGTCAGAAGTGCACCGCTAAGGTAGTGGACCCTAGGACTGACTGCTGCAGATTGAACCCTGGAAGGTTCAGGAGGCAGGTCTACAGGATAACTAACATGGATCCCAGTGGGAGCTAGAGCATATATTCGACAGGGCGCGGAGTCTAAGAGCCAGCGGATGTTCACCAGAGCCTCTAGTGGTGAGGTTGGACTGCTCTGCAGTCTGGTTCCAGGTCGCGGCCCCCAGGGTCTCACAGCTCACGCTCACCGTAGACTACAGGAGAAGAGGAAGGAGGCAGCAGGCTGGAACGACAGGGAAGTAAGGGGTAAGCCAAAGGTCAGGGCGACTAGCAGACAAGGATAAACATAACACGCCAAAGGTCAGGGTAACAAGCAGACAGGGAGAGTCGAGAACAGGCCAAAGTCGGTAACAGGAATCAGATGTAGGAAACACAGCAAGTACACATGGAGGCTAACACACAATGGTTGATCAGCACTGCTGGCTTGCAGTGCACAGGTTAATATAGGGTTCCCTGATAGGGCCTGGGGTGGGGCCATGCTTAGAGGAGAGGTTATAAAACCAGTCAGGTGAGAGGCAGCTGGTCTTTAGAGATGAACACATGGAGACAGGTAAGCTGACAGAGAAAACTCTATTGCATAACCATGACAGCACCCCCCCTCTTATGAGGCCTCCCCCTCCCACGCTTGGGCCCTGGCTTACTCCAGATGAAACCTCCTCAACAGACGAGGCACAAAGATCTCAGATGCAGTCATCCTAGACCTCTTCTCAGAACCAAACCCTTCCCAATGTACGAGGTACTGAAGAATGCCTCTACGGCGCCGGGAATCGAGAACTTGACTAACCTCGTACTTAAGATTATCCTCAGAGACCGAAACCCAGGTAGGGAGAGGACAAGAGGACTTATTGAGGGCTAAAGGCTTCTTAGGAATGGTTAAAGGCATAAGAAGAGTCTGAGCAGGGTCCCCAGACCCTTAAAGATGAGCTGGACATCCAACACAGGATCATCAGACTGGGCAGAAGTCAGTGGATCCCTGAGACCAGGTTGGTTAAAAAGTGATGTGTCACAGAAGTCAAGCTGGATAGCTTCACTGGGCATAGGCTGAACTGGTGCAGAGGCCAACTGCACAGCATTGCCAGGTGCAGCGACCACCAGAATCGCATCACAGGGCGTAGCGACTGTGGAACTGGTAGACGAGTCAGCCTGGGTGTGTGTCCAAGGGGGTCCAGGAACAGGCAAAGGTAAAAGACCATGCAAACTGGAGTGAATGATTGGCTCAAGTTCACAGGTGGGCTCCTCATCCAGAGTGACACATGACCCAGAGAGTGCCTCAGCCCGACTATTGCAGGAGACATTCCAGAAATCGCTATATGCAGTGGGAAGAGCAGAAGATACTGGGATAGTGGCAACAGGAAGTTTCTCTTTTGGAGTAACCTTGAGTAGGCAGGAAGAGGAACAGGAGGAACCCCAAGCCAGGATCCGTCCAGCAGTCCAGTCAATGTGTGGAGAATGGAACCGTAACCAAGGAAGACCTAATATGATAGGAGATGAAGCTTTAGGTAAGACAAGGAAGGATATCCACTCCTGGTGGAGTGTCCCTACCGACATCTTAACAGGAAGGGTCTGGAAGCGGATAGGACCTCCTGGGAGAACAGTGCCATCAATCGCCAAGACCACCAATGGCGTTGAAAGGGGCAAAAGGGTAAGTCTCATGGAAGATGCAGTTTCCCAATCCATGAAATTGCCAGTGGCTCCGGAATCCAGATGTGCCGAGACCGAACGAGAGGAAGCGCCGACATGAAGGAACACAGAAAGAAGAAGACGAGAAGGTGAAGGTGATACTTCAGGGTCTAATACTCCACCTTCCAGATGTATTAGCCATGATCGTTTTTCCAGACGAAGAGAACAAGTGTCATGAAAATGACCTTTGGCCCCACAATAGAGGCACAGGCCCAGAGTTCTGCGCCTAGCGCGTTCTTCAGGATACAACTTGGTCCAGCCCAGCTGCATAGGTTCCTCAGCAGGCAGGGGGTGCTCCTTGGATCGAAGAGAAGGCACTGGGAGCTCAAGCTGCCTAAGGAACGGGGAGTGCTGGCATCTTTTTTCCAGGGCCCTTTCCTGAAAGCCAATATCGATCTGGTTACACAAGGTGATGACACCGTCCAGATCAGCAGGAAGGGATCTTCCTGCTAATTCATCCTTCACTCTATCAGAGAGGCCATGTAAAAAGGTTGCAACTACGGCCTCATTATTCCAGCTCAATTCAGCTGTGAGGATACGGAACTGAAGAGCATACTGTCCCACAGAAGCGCACTCTTGACGGAGACGTAAAAGAGCGCTAGCCGCTGAGGAGACACAACCCGGTTCCCCGAAGATATTCCGAAAAAGTTTCAAGAAATCAGACAGGCTAGAAACCACTGGATCATTTAGTTCCCACAGAGGGGCAGCCAAAGCTAGCGCCTCGCAGGACGGGAGGGATATAATATAGGCTACCCTTGCCCGATCGGACAGGAAGTTTTGGGACTGAAGTTCAAAATGAATCGTGCACTGGCTAAGGAACCCCCTGCAAGCCTTGGAGTCCCCAGAGAATCGGGCTGGAGCTGGCAGTTGTAATGAATGTGTGGCTGTGACTGGTGCGATAAGTGCAGCAGCAGATAGCGGTTGAGGTTGTTGAACCGGGGGTCCTAATGAGGCCTGAACCTGTTCAAAACGGGATGCCAAATCCTGAAGGAATCGCATCACTTGGGTCTGATGCGATTCCTGGGTCTCAAGTCTGCAAACTAAGCCCTGCAACGGATCATCTGCGGGTAGCGGCACATCAGCCGGGTCCATGGCTGATCAAACTGTCAGGTCACCTGGGACCAGGTGACAGATGCACTCTGTAGGAGTTGGAAGTGCACTGCTAAGGTAATGGAATCTAGGACTGACTGCTGCGGATTGAACCCTGGAAGGTTCAGGAGGCAGGTCTACAGGATAACTAACATGGATCCTAGTGGGAGCTAGAGCATAGATTCCCCAGGGCGCGCAGTCTAAGAGCCAGCGGGTGTTCACCAGAGCCTCTAGTGGTGAGGATGGACTGTGCTGCAGTCTGGATCCAGGTCGCGGCCCCCAGGGTCTCACAGCTCATGCTCACGGTAGACTACAGGAAAAGAGGAAGGAGGCAGCAGGCTGGAACGACAGGGAAGTAAGGGGTAAGCCAAAGGTCAGGGCGACTAGCAGACAAGGATAAACATAACATGCCAAAGGTCAGGGTAACAAGCAGACAGGGAGAGTCGAGAACAGGCCAAAGTCGGTAACAGGAATCAGACGTAGGAAACACAGCAAGTACACACGGAGGCTAACACACAATGGTTGATCAGCACTGCTGACTTGTAGTGCACAGGTTAATATAGGGTTCCCTGATAGGGCCTGGGGTGGGGGCATGCTTAGAGGAGAGGTTATAAAACCAGCCAGGTGTGAGGCAGCTGGTCTTTAGAGATGAACATATGCAGACAGGTAAGCTGAAAGAGAAAACTCTATTGCATAACCATGACAGCTTGATACAATGTTGCAGGAAGCAGTTGCTAATGTTTAACTGTTCACTTGCTAATATATATATATGGAGATGTACAACAGAATCATTGTAAATTATACAGAAGTAATGGAAAAATTACATTTGACCTGTTTTTGATGGGAATATGGGTAGAATTATTATTTCTCATGGGGTTTATGGGAGGAATATCATGTTAACACCTGACAATGAACATATTTAACCCATTACTGATAATAATATGCATATAATTATTTTTCTACATGGGGATTATGGGTGGAATGTTAAGGATAAGATTAAGAGCTTCAATTGAGCTCAAGGCTATCTGCTGCTGTCTCTAATTGGAAAGTGTGGATATGCATGCATATAAAAGTAAAACTCTCTGAGACACGCTCACAGCAGAATTACTTCTTACACTTCTGATTTATTCAATGCGGTGCTAATGTTTTATACACAAAAATACGTCATTGCTATGTTAGTCTAATAGGTACATCTAATTGGTTAAGATAGAAAAGAAGATGGAGAATCTTCATGTCGAGGTTTGGCTGTCCTTGGTTTTATCTTTAGTTCCGCGTTCTTCTGATGTGTGGGATGTGGGGGGTACCCGCCATCTTTAGAAAGCATAAGAACAGAGCAAACCTGTAATACTTATATAATGAGTAAGGCGAAAAATATGTATGCACATTAAGACATTTTCAGATTATTATTATCTACATCACATTCCTTCACAGTCCCCCCTAAAATGGCTATTTTCTCTTTTCTGTCCCTAATACTAAAGGTCCTACTTCGCCTGGCCCTTCTCCTCAGCAACTCTTTTAGGCTGTATATAGAGTTAGGCAGCAACTTGCTCACTACCCTCCTCGATACAGCTGGAGAGGTGCAGTCAGGCGCTATCTATCCCTATAACCCTATAGGATTGTGAGATTATGGACAGGGACTGACTGTAGAGGAGTGAAGGGTTTGTCATCTTCCGTCATAAGGAGGTCCTCTTCTTCTTGGTGGAGAAATGTAGGTGTGCCTTGTACCCATTAACTTTTTACGAAAGGTAGGATACAGCATACAATCAGGGCTAAAAGAACCAGGATTTTTAATACTGTTACCCCTATCTGGGCGAGCACCTTCTGCCACCTACTCATCCAGCTAAAAGTATTGATCCCATGGGTCTGTGATACCTGAGTTCTTCTTCAACTCCAATGACAGATCTTCTAATTTCTTTATAGCTAGAGTAACCTTACCATTTGGGCCAGTATTATCAGGAATGTATGTGCAACAGGTTCCCGTTTTTTCTATCATTTTACAGACACCTCCTTTCCCAGCTAGCACCATGTCTAAGGCCATCCGGTTCTGGAATGTAATGTAGGAAGTGGGGGCTAACTGGTCAGCAATCCCCTGGTCCTGTGGACCATAGGCACGCAGGGATTCTGTCAAGTACTTCCTGCGGTATTGAACTTGAAGTTATTGCTTCATGAAGTGCCACCAGTTTCAGTCAAGCTAAAAGAGGGCACATCATTGCCCTGGAAACCACAATACCTCCTAAAGTTAGCCAACACTGCAGGGATGTCAAGGCTCTCGTGTCAAATGGAGCCCTGATACCCTGTACATCTCCATGCAACACATTTCTGTTCTCTAGGAAGAAGAACAGAGCCCCTAAAAGAGAACCAGGTACCTGTGCAGTGGATGCCTTTGACTGCAAAGTACCTCACCTCCCTATGATGGACTGGGCGTGACTGTGAGCGGAGCTAGCCGAACCTAGCCGAGTACACTCGGCTATCTGTATATGGGCGGCGCTCGGCTCCGCTCAGTCACGCCCATTCCGGGCGGGACTACGAGAGGAGCTGAAAGTGGCCGAGAGCCGCCGAGAAGAGCTGAGGACTGGCTCTGTGTGTCTCGGCGACGCCATTTTCAAACTGCAGTGACACTGGCAAGTCACTGCAGTTTAACTGCAGCCTGGGCAAGGCTGCAAATTGACACTTACAAAGCTGCAAATGGACAATAACAAAACAGGAGATGGGCACTGACAAGGCTGCAAGGCTGCAAATGACACTGGACAAGCATGCAGATGGACGCTGTGTAAAGCTGCAGATGACACTGACAAGGCTGCATTGATGGACATTTAAATGTGAGTTTTTTTCCTTAAAACTTTTTTTTCCTCAAAATTCCCTCCTAAACTTGGGGCGCGTGTTATACGCCGATAAATATGGTAATTATTTTTCTACACGGGGATTATGGGTGGAATATTACAGTTAAACATACATAGTAATATATTCAACCCATTTCTGATAAGAATAGGCATATCATTATTTTTCTACATGGGGATTATGGGTGGAATTTTGTAGTTAAAAAAACATAGGAACATATTTAACCCATTTCTGATAGGAATATGCAAATAATTATTTGTTTACATTGGTATTATGGGTGGAATATAACATTTACACATATTATGGGGGAATGTCATGGTTATGCTTAACTAGGAACATATTTAACCTGTATCTGAAAAGATTATTGGTATCATTTTTTCTACATGGGGATTATGGATAGACTATCATGGTTACACTTGACAAGAAACATATTTAACATGTTCTTGATATAGGAACATATTTAACCAATTTCTGATAGGAATATGCATATAATTATTTTTCTACATGGGAATTATGGGTGGAATATTGTAGTTAAACATCCCTAGGAACATATGTAACCTATTGAGGGAAATGCATTTTCGGTGAAAAACCTCGAGGGTTTACAACCCCTTTAAGCATGAGAGTTCTCTCCATAATCCCCATATATAAAAGTAATTGTACCTATATTCTTATCAAAATCCGGTCAAATGTGTTTTTTGCAGGGAAGTTCAATTCCTATCACCAGACCACCAGGACATGCAGTTCTGGGCACCAGGCAAGATTTTTTTCTTTTTTTTTCTTTTTACATTTAGCCCTGCAAGCAGCAAGGTTTAGAGCCGACAGTTGTCTCTCTTGTAAAAGCAAAATAATGGCCACCGCCCACACCCATAACTGGCCTTCACAGTAAGGAGCACATGGAGGGCATATACATACAAGAAAAAGACAATTCCATAGCTCAACTCACCAACCAGTCTGCTGACCAACCAAATTAACCTGTCTAACCGTATCTTAAAAGCAGGGTTTTAGTTAGCACACATTTGCAAACGCATGTGAAAGCTGCAAGGCCTCATCAAGGCACCCTGTATTACTTGCAGTCCTAACACTACAAATTTATAAGTGTTTCCACAGTGGAAGCACATGCATTGAATGGATAGGTGTGAGACAGGTGAGCCAGGAGGCCGCCCTAGCCCCCTTAAAGGGACAGGAGCACACTGGACACCCAGCAAGAGCACAATGGCAGCAAAGGTGTCCAGTGTGTCCCCGACCCACATATACTAACAGTAACAAAATAATGGCCACCGCCCACACCCATAACTGGCCTTCACAGTAAGGAGCACATGGAGGGCATATACATACAAGAAAAAGACAATTCCATAGCTCAACTCACCAACCAGTCTGCTTACCAACCAAATTAACCTGTCTAACCGTATGTTAAAAGCAGTGTGCTCCTGTCCCTTTAAGGGGGCTAGGGCGGCCTCCTGGCTCACCTGTCTCACACCTATCCATTCAATGCATGTGCTTCCACTGTGGAGACACTTATAAATTTGTAGTGTTAGGACTGCAAGTAATACAGGGTGCCTTGACGAGGCCTTGCAGCTTTCACATGCGTTTGCAAATGTGTGCTAACTAAACCCCTGCTTTTAACATACGGTTAGACAGGTTAATTTGGTTGGTCAGCAGACTGGTTGGTGAGTTGAGCTATGGAATTGTCTTTTTCTCTTGTAAAAGCAATCCAAGCAGCTAACTAGCCACTTGATCGCTTTTACAAGCAGCGGGAGGGGACATCCCTCCCCCCCACTGCCTTCAATGGGCTGTCCTGACACTCGATCGACCAGCCAGCACTTCCACCAGCTGATCACAGAGGCAGACAAAGACCGGAACAGCTCTGTCCACCTCTATGATATAGGAAACATGAATCGATTAGCTCGCATTACTTTCGGTTACCCCTGCGCCTGTTTTACAAATGGAAAGCATTTGATCACACTGATTTTGGTGGGATCAAATGCTTTTAAGGGCAGAGGAGAGATCTGGGGTCTCCATAAAGAGTATCTGTCTCTGCCCATTATTGTCACATGGCATGTTTACATTCTTTGTGACAGCAAAAAAAGTGATAAAAAAATTAAATAAAATTTAAAGCGACAGTGTAAAATAAAAAAAAAGAATCAAAAAATAGAAAGCACCCCCACCCAACATGCTCATGTGCAAAAGCAAATGGACGCATCGGTGCTCCACACACGCAAGCAACGATCAACTCACACATCTGAGGTATCACTACAAATGTCAGATCACGGAAAGTAATTCTAGCACCGGACCTCCTGTGTAAATCTAAGGTGGTAACCTGTAAAGACTTTTAAAGCTTTCCCTATGGCTAATAACATTTACACCGATTGTTACCGTTGCACCGGCATTCGCAATTTTAAAGCATGACATGTTTGGTATCTATTTACTCTGCATAACATTATATTTTATATTTTATCAAAAATATGGTTATATATTGTGTTTTTTTTTATTAAAATTAAGTATTTGCGTTTGAAAAACTGCTGTGCAAATACCATGTGACATAAAAAATTGTAACACCCAGCAATTTATTCTCTAGTACCTCTGCTTTAAAAAAAATATAATGTTTGAAGCTGGGTTCACACTGCACACCGGTGTGGCTCACAGCAGGGGTCCAGTGTGTACCCATTCACCGCTTCATGTCCGATTACAGCCCAAATATGTGGCTGAATTCGGAATATAACGGACCAGAAGACGCACAGGGCCCCAGTGCAATTTGCACCGGAGCTGCTTCGGAGATATGTGAACCGGCTCCATAGAGAGCTGGTCGCAGTCTTCTGCTATGTGAATTAGATGTGGGGAATCCCACATCCAATTCTCAACAGTGTGAACCCAACTGGAGGGTTCTAAGAAACTTTCTAGCAAAAATAAAATTAATAAATAACTAGAAAATGCATTTCCTGGGGAAAATGCGTGGGAATGCTGAATTGCTAAAACGGCCCCCATCAAAACTGCCCCATCAGAATTGCCCCATCATATTCCTCTATTATAAATCAGTACATGGTGTGTCTGTCCCCTCCCCCGGGCTGTGTAATCAGAGCTGAGATGCTCCAGCCACCTCCCCCCTGTGTATAACAGAAGCGTTGGTAACCATGGCAACAAAACAAACACAGTACACTCTGATTAATGGCTAAAATTTCCTGAAATGACCTCTAAACAAAAAGCTTTTTCTCAAAAACTGTAAAAGATATCAAACTGAAAAGATATAGCCAGATAGCTGAATATTTTGTGAACATTTTAAAGTTTGTTTGGTGTCTGTAGGTGAAAGTGTGAAGGAGCTGAAACTTTTGGGAGCGGAAGAAGATTTTAAGGATCTGAAGCATGCTCCCATTGACTTCAATGTTAAAAAAAAGTGATAAAAAGCTTAATATTTTAAAAAGTATAAATGGTAGAAAAAAAGTTGAAAAAGTCCCATCATCAGCTGAAAGAGACAAACATTTTAATAGTTGAATGGTTTTAATAGCTGAAAGTATGCAGAAGTTACGCAGAGCCAAAAAATGGACGGAATAAAATTAAAATTAAAACTAGAAAATGCATTTCCTGGGGAAAATGCGTGGGAATGCTGAATAGCTAAATTGCTAAAATGGCCGCAATCAAAACTGCCCCATCATACTGCCATCAAAACTGCCCCATCAGAATTGCCCCATCAAAATTGTCCCCATTAAAACTGCCCCATCATATTGCCACCATCAAAACTGCCCCATCAGAATTGCCCCATCAAAACTGCCCCATCATACTGCCACCATCAAAACTGCCCCCATCAAAACTGCCCCATCATATTGCCACCTTTTAAAACTGCTCCATTAAAATTGTCCCCATCAAAACTGCCCCATCATATTGCCACCATGAAAACTGCCCCATCAGAATTGCCCTATCAAAACTTCCCCATCATATTGCCACCATGAAAACTGCCCCATCAGAATTGCCCTATCAAAACTGCCCCATCATATTGCCACCATGAAAACTGCCCCATCAGAATTGCCCTATCAAAACTTCCCCATCATATTGCCACCATCAAAACTGCCCCATCAGAATTGTCCCATCAAAACTGCCCCATCATATTGCCACCATCAAAACTGCCCCATCATAATTGCCCCATCAAAACTGCCCCATCAGAATTGCCCTATCAAAACTGCCCCATCATATTCCTCTATTATAAATCAGTACATGGTGTGTCTGTCCCCTCCCCCGGGCTCTGTAATCAGAGCTGAGATGCTCCAGCCACCTCCCCCCTGTGTATAACAGAAGCTTTGGTAACCATGGCAACAAAACAAACACAGTACACTCTGATTAATGGCTAAAATTTCCTGAAATGACCTCTAAACAAAAATCCTTTTCTCAAAAACTGTAAAAGATATCAAACTGAAAAGATATAGCCAGATAGCTGAATATTTTGTGAACATTTTAAAGTTTGTTTGGTGTCTGTAGGTGAAAGTATGAAGGAGCTGAAACTTTTGGGAGCGGAGGAAGATTTTAAGGATCTGAAGCATGCTCCCATTGACTTCAATGTTAAAAAAAAGTGATAAAAAGCTTAATATTTTAAAAAGTATAAATGGTAGAAAAAAAGTTGAAAAAGTTCCATCATCAGCTGAAAGAGAAGAACATTTTAATAGCTGAATGGTTTTAATAGCTTAAAGTATGCAGAAGTTACGCAGAGCCAAAAAACGTACGGAATAAAAAAAAATAAAATTAAAATTAAAATTAAAAATAAATAAAATCGAATAACAATAGTGGGACTGCTAAAGCATTCCCACCAATTAAAAGTTTAGGTCGCCATAAAACCCCTTTTGTTTTTCAAAAGCCCCAGACATTCCTAAAAGCACCTCTACCTACTAAAACATCAACCCTTTATATTTTCCATCCTGCTAAAAATTATTTTCAATTGCATCGAGGGACAATCAAAAATTGTGTAATCGTGTTATTTTCCCCATAATCTCCTTGTAGAAAACCAATTATACCCATATTCTTATCAGAAATTGGTTACCCATGTTCTTAGGTATGTTTAATCATGACATTTCTCCCATGAAGAAAAAATTATGTGCGTATTCTTATCAGAAATAGGTTAAATATGTTCATTGTTAGGTGTAAACACGATATTCCACCCATAATCACCCTACAAAGCAATAACTATACCCATAGTCCTATGAGAAACAGGTCAAATGTATTATATAGGATGTGTAGCTATGATATTCCGTCCATAATCCCCATGTAGAACAATATTTATATCCATATTCCTATCAGAGAAAGGTTAAATATGTTCCTAGGTATGTTTAATACAATATACCACTCATAATCCCCATGTAGAAAAATGATTATATGCATATTCTTATGAGAAATGGGTTGAATAGTTTCTTATATATGTTTATCTACACAATTACACCCATAATCCCCATGTATAAAAATAATGATATGTATATTCTTATCAGAAATGGGTTAAATATGTTCCTCTGTATGTTTAACCACTTAATGATCACCCATGTATATATACGTCGGCACTTTAAAGATGGGTACCTCTGTAACAGCAGCGGTTGCTGCCACAACCGAGGTGTCCATCTTTTCAGTGGGCGGTTCTGTTTCCAATAATGGTGGTCTATGTGGCAGAATCGCCGCGAGATCACCGTTATTGGAAGCGGGAGAGGGCCCCCCTCCCGCCGCTCTTCCGCGCCCTCCGCCGCTTACCGAAGTCGACGGTAGCGGCGGAGGCGATCGGGTCCTTCTCCTTCCTTGGTATAGAGACGAGTGAGGGCAAGATGGCCCCCACCCGTCTCCATACCATAGCAGGGCGGAAGCGACGTCAAAACGCCAGCTCCGCCCATACCTCTTAAGGGGCCATTTTTTTGTTGTCATTTTTTTCAAATGACAAAATTTTTAATTTATTTTTTTTTATTGCATTTAAAGCGGAGTTCCACACAAAAATGGAACTTCCGCTTTTCGGAACCCTCCCCCCCTCCGGTGTCACATTTGGCACCTTTCAGGGGGAGGGGGGTGCAGATACCTGTAAAATACAAGTATTTGTACCCACTTCCCGGGCATAGACTCCCGAGGGAGCTACACCCCCCCCCCCCCGCTGTCTGCTGGGAGACACACGGGTCCCAGAGACAGCAGGGACCATTCGAATTGCGCAGCGCGACTTGCGCATGCGCAATAGGGAACCAGGAAGTGAAGCCGCAAGGCTTCACTTCCTGATTCCCCTACTGAAGATGGCGGCAGCAGCATCCGAGGACCGAAGAACAGATCCACTTCGGGTGCCGACATCACGGGCGCGCTGGACAGGTAAGTGTCCATATTTTAAAAGTCAGCAGCTGCGGTATTGGTAGCTGCTGACTTTTAAAAAAAAAATTTGGCGGAACTCCGTTTTAAGTCCAAATATGAGATTTGAGGACTTTTTGTCCCAAGATCTCATATTTAAGAGGACCTGCCATGCTTTTTTCTATTACAAATGATGTTTACATTCCTTGTAATAGGAATAAAAGTGACCCAATTTTTTTAAAAACAGTTTTAAAATCAATAAAATAAAGTAAAATAAATAAGAAAAAAATTTTATTTTTAAAGCGCCCTGTCCTGACGAGCTAACACGCAGAAGCGAACGCATACGTGAGTAGTGCCTGCATATAAAAACAGTGTTTAAACCACACATGTGAGGTATCGCCGTGATCATTAGAGTGAGAGCAATAATTCTAGTCCTAGACCTCCTCTGTAACTCAAAACATGCAACCTGTAGAATTTTTAAAACGACGCCTATGGAGATTTTTAAGGGTAAATGTTTGACGCCATTCCACGAGTGGGCGCAATTTTGAAGAGTGACATGTTGGGTATCAATTTACTTGGCGTCACATATACTTTCACAATATAAAAAAGAATTGGGCTAACTTTACTGTTGTCTTATTTTTTTAATTAAAAAAAGTGATTTTTTTCCAAAAAAAGTGCGCTTGTAAGACTGCTGTGCAAATACAGTGTGACGAAAAGTATTGCAATGACCGCCATTTTATTCTCTACAGTGTTAGAAAAAAAAGTATAATGTTTGGGGGTTCTAAATAATTTTCTAGCAAAAAAACTTGTAAACACCGAGTCTGAAAAACAGGCCCGGTCCTTAAGTGGTTAACTGTAATATTCCACCCATAATCCCCATGTAGAAAAATAATTATATGCATATTCATATCAGAAATTGGTTAAATATGTTCCTATATCAAGAACATGTTAAATATGTTTCTTGTCAAGTGTAACCATGATAGTCCATCCATAATTCCCATGTAGAAAAAATGATACCAATAATCTTTTCAGATACAGGTTAAATATGTTCCTAGTTAAGCATAACCATGACATTCCCCCATAATACATAACGATGTATAAAAAGAATTATTCCAATATTCTTATCAGAAACAGTTTAAATATGTTACTTCGAATGTGTAAATGTGATATTCCACCCATAATACCAATGTAAACAAATAATTATATGCATATTCCTATCAGAAATGGGTTAAATATGTTCAACTACAATATTCCACCCATAATCCCCATGTAGAAAAAGAATTAGATGCATATTCATATCAGAAATAGGTTTAATATATTTCTATGTATGTTTAACTACAATATTCCACCCATAATCCTCGTGGAGTACAATAAAAAATATGCATATTCATATCAGAAATGGGTTTAATATGTTCCTATGTATGTTTAAATACAATATTCCACCCATCATCCTCATGTAGAAAAATAATTATATGCATATTCTTATCAGTAATGGGTTAAATATGTTCATTGTCAGGAGTTAACATGATATTCCTCCCATAAACCCCATGAGAAATAATAATTCTTTTCATATTCCCATCAAAAACAGGTCAAATGTAATTTTTCCATTAGCAAGTGAACAGTTAAACATTAGCAACTGCTTCTTGCAACATTGTATCAAGCACTGCAGGGAAGAATAACATATTTTTAGAGTCATTACCATATATATGTGTATATATATATATAGTACACTGACATCTAGTGAGAGTTCTCAGTATTGCATCCAATCATCCCAATATACAGTTTAGTACGTCCCGTAGCAGTGTAGCACATCAATTGTTGGTTCTGTTGGCCTTTGATACCATCTACCTCTATGTGCCGTTCTGTATGGTATATACCGCACACTGGAACCCTTCTTAATGTCTTGTTTTGGCATTGATCTTGATATACAACTTTCTCATTGTACGACAACCGTTTTGGTGAACTGAATATTGCATTTCTTTTCAATAAAATTTGTTTGGAATAAAAGGCCGAGGGCATCAGTTGAAATTGTTCTAAGAGAACGAGGTCATCAAATGCAGGTTCATTGTCCCTATTCATTTGTCTTGTCCAGTGTGGTCTTCAGGACTGGATCTTCAAGTGGAAATGAGGACTTTTAGAGGGTTCAAAATGCCTATCAGCAGAGTACTTAACCCCTTCACACCTGAGGGTAAAACAAATCTCAATGCCTGAGCACAATTTTGCAACTTTGACATATTTTTTGGTAAAACTGTAAATATCATCCCAATTGCTTTGTGCTTCCATCTGGATTAACCGCTCGCCGACCATCGCACGGCAATGTACGTCGGCACAATGGCACGGCTGCGCTGTATGTCCCCTTTAAGAAGCGGCATTGTGGGCGCACGCGCCATGTACTCCGTGAGCGTGCCCGCAGGTCCCGCGGGTTCAGTGTCCGCCAGGGTCCCGCGATCGTGACACGGAGCGGCAGAACGGGGAGACGCAAACAAGGCATTTCCTCGTTCTGCCTAGCAACATGACATGACAGAGATCTAATGCTCCCTGCCATCGGGAGCGGTGATCGCTGTCATGTCAGTGGAATCCCATCCCCCTCCCCACAGTTAGAGTCACTCCCTAGGACACACTTAACCCCTTCATCGCCCCCTAGTGTTTAACCCCTTCCCTGTCAGTGTCATTTACACAGTTATCAGTGCATTTTTATAGCACTGATCGCTGTATAAATGTCACTGGTCCCAAAATAGTGTCAAAAGTGTCTGATGTGTCTGCCGCAATGTCGCAGTCACGATAAAAATCGCAGGTCGCCGCCATTACAAATAAAAAAAAATAATTAAAAAATGCCATAAATCCATCCCCTATTTTGTAGACGCTAAAACTATAGCACAAACCAATCAATATACGCTTATTGCGATTATTTTTTTTTTTTTTTTACCAAAAATATGTAGAATACATATCGGCCTAAACTGAGAAAGAAATTTGTTCTTTTATATATTTTTTTGGGGGTATTTATTACAGCAAAAAGTACAAAATATTGCTTTTTTTTTTCAAAATTGACACTCTTTTTGTTTATAGCGCAAAAAATAAAAAACGCAGAGGTCTGGTCCTAATAAAAGACGCTGATGCTAATTAAAAAAAAAATTCTGCCCAAAATATACTGACCCTGACCTTTGACCTTTACTTGACCCAAACACTAACCCTGGCGCTGACCTAGATCAGACCTTCATCTAGGTATTTTTCCTTATTTTTTAATTATTCAATTCCTTTTTTTGCACAGATTTATTTTTTTTCCCTTTCTGCAAGGAAAGAGAAAGATACAACGTATTTAGGATGGGATACAATGTATCTTTCCTTTCCATTCATAGAGCGAGAAAAACACAGGGGCGGGCTTCACAGTGACTGATCAGTGTAGTAGCCAATCAGAGGCTACCACAGCGATCAGGTGATCCTAAATCGGGAAATCCGGGTCCATTAGTACGGGGCCTGGGCTCTCGGTGAGACACCGCTCCCTGTGCTGGAAGCGCGCTGTGCGGAGCACTCCCGGTACAAAAGGAGATTATGCATAAATGCGGCCCCCAGGAGGGTGTCTATGGGAATGTTTGACTATTCTTCCAGAAGCGCATTTCTGAGGTCAGGTACTGATGTTGGATGAGAACGCCTGGCTCGCAGTCTCCGCTGAAATTCATCCCAAAGGTGTTCTATTGGGTTGAGGTCAGGACTCTGTGCAGGCCAGTCAAGTTCCTCCACCCCAAACTTGCTCATCCATGTCTTTTATGGACCTTGCTTTGTGCACTGGTCCGAATCATTTGGTGGAGGGGGGATTATGGTGTGGGGGTGTTTTTCAGGCTGGGTTCACATTAGTGCAAATTGGATGTGGGTGCACAGCAGGAGACTGTGACTGGGTCTCTATGGAGCCAGTTCACATATCTCCACAGCGGCCCTGGTGCGATTTGCACAAGAGCCCTTTGTGTCTTTTGGACCGTTTCAGGCCTGAATTCAGCCGGAAATTCGGGCTAAAACGGTGAACAAAGATGCACCGCATGTCTGCTATGAGCCACTGCGTGGTCATATGTGAACCCAGCCTCAGGGGTTGGCCCCTTAGTTCCAGTGAAGGGAACTCTTAAGGCGTCAGCATACCAAGACATTTTGGACAATTTCATGTTCCCAACTTTGTGGGAACAGTTTGGGGACGGCCCCTTCCTGTTCCAACATGACTGCGCACCAGCGCACAAAGCAAAGCCCATAAAGCTCTCCCATCCTCTGGAACTCCCTGCCCCAGTATATCTGATCAGCCCCTAACCTGTCCAACTTTAGGAGATCCCTGAAAACTCACTTATCCAGGGAAGCCTACCCCACACCCTCCTAACAACTGTCCCCAAGCCACCCCCCCAATTAAATCATTCCCTGCATCTATTACCTTTTTGTACCACCACCCCCTCCCTTTAGAATGTAAGCTCTACGAGCCGGGCCCTCCTGTATTGAACTGTAATTGTGTTGTCCCCCCCTATACATTGTAAAGTGCTGCGTAAACTGTTGGTGCTATATAAATCATGAATAATAATAAAGACATGGATGAGTGAGTTTGGGGTGGGGGAACTTGACTGGCCTGCACAGAATCCTGGCCTCAACCCAATAGAGCACCTTTGGGATGAATGAGAGCGGAGACTGTGAGCCAGGCCTTCTCATCCAACATCAGTGCATGATTTCACAAATGCTCTTCTGGAAGAACGGTCAAACACTCCCATAGACACCCTCCTAAACCTTGTGGACGGCCTTCCCAGAAGAGTTGAAGCTGTTATAGCTGCAAAGGGTGGAGAGAACACAATATTGAACCCTCCGGACTAAGACTGGGATATCATTAAAGTTCATGTGTGTGTAAAGGCAGGCGTCCCAATACTTTTGGTAATATAGTGTATGTGTTACTTCGGCAGGAAGTGGTTAAAAAAGGGAACATCCTCAATAGGAAGTGTAAGGTGTTTATTGTGGACTGACATGGCAGGATCTGGCACTGGAAAAGCCCATTTTCTTTTTTTAATAAATACATTTTCCATAGGATAAGGGTCAGCATAAAGCTTAGGAGCTGTGAACATCCTGTATTGCCGTTGACACACGGTCAGACTTTCCGGCAGAGAAAGTCAGATGGGAGCTTTTCATCAGATATTCCGACCGTGTGTATGCCCCATCTGACTTTTTCTGTTGGCATTTCCGAGGGACTTAGATATAGAGCCTGTTTTAAATTTTCTGTCGGAAATGCAGACGGAGTTTTGCCCGACGGCAAAGTACACACAGCCAAAACAAGCCCCTACGGGCACCAAGAGGCGAGGAAAACCACCAAAGACTTCTCCCGTCCGTGTACATATTGAATGTGCTCTATACGAGGATTGGCCAAATCCTCATATAGTCCGGCCGTGTGTACGTGGCATTAGGTTTTGGCCAATCCTCATATAGAGCACATTTAATATGTACATGGACGGGAGAAGTCTTTGGTGGTTTTCCTCGCCTCTTGGTGCCCGTAGGGACTTGTTTTAGCTGTAGAGAATCAGGTGCTGCTAGGCAAAGACTAGACCGCACCTCACCAGTGGTGTCCACCAGTGGAGAACATTCGGGAAGAAGCCAAAGCCTGAGGGTCATAAAATGCAAGGCTTGGAAAACCCTCTACAGCTCCCGTTACAATATCTGCATCTCCTGGTTTTTCCTCAGAGGTTTGGAGTCTCTATCTCTGACTTATGAACAGAGTCGGGAGGGAGAGGCAGTTTAGCGTTTTTGGCCTCTGGAAACCAAAGGTTCTATAAGTGCGGAAAGTTTTTTTGAACAATCCAGACATAGCGGCAGAAATATCTGCTTTTGTCAGACAGGCAGCATGGTGATCAGAGGAGGGGAGCGGTGTCAGGGTCTGGGAACCATCGACATGGACCATGGCCTTGGACCTCCATTGCACTCTGTGGCTAACTACACTTTTTGTCAAGGTGGGCTCCTCGCACAGGATCCAGTGTGTGTGTGTGTGTGTCACTGTGACCGGCCCTGACCAATCAGCATTGATTTGGTCTGTGTTGGAAGAGCTGGCGGAGAAGAAGGACCACTGGAGCGTCTGTGGGGGTGCTGACAGCCCAGCACTGTTGATTTTGACATCAAATTTTAATTTAGTTTTAGTTATAGTCTTTTTTTGGCTAAAATGTCATTTTAGTTTTAGTCGTATTTTAGTTATCTGAATTGTTTTCGTTTTAGTCAACTAAAATAACGTTCATTTCATTGACAAAAATCTTAGTCGACAAAATTTAAACCGCAGGCAGGTACCGTGGGGACCAGGGGAGTGAGTCCTGTGTTGTGTTTTACTTCCTTTTTTTTTCCCCCGCAAAGTAAAAGCATTATGGGCTAGCATGCATATGCATCGCATATTAGACCATTATGTTGCACTTACCTGCAAACGAAGCCCGCAATGACCCCGCTGGAGGCCACGTCCATCTTCACCCCTCCGGGGCCACAGACTCCAGCTCTGTGACTGGCCAGCGTCGCGTGACGTCACATGCGCGTGGGAGCTGTCAGTCACAGCGCATGCGCTAATAACGTCAGCGCAAGCGTATATGGGAAATATCTCCTAAACTGTGCAGGTTTAGGAGATATTTACAGTACCTACAGGTAAGCCTTAAAGCGGCGTTCCACCCAAAAATGGAACTTCCGCTTTAAATGCAGGTGACCCCCTGACATGCCACATTTGGCATGTCATTTTTTTGGGGGGGAGCGGGTACCCTATTTTTAGAGGCACCCAGCTCCCACTTCCTCCCCTGGTGCCGCGGCGCCGGAAGATCACCTCTCCTCCCCCCCTGCAATCTTCTGGGACACGTCACAGGTCCCAGAAGATTGCCCGGCCATTCACAGCATGCAGCGCGGCTCGTGCCCGGCTGTGAAGCCTCAGCCGGGCGCGCACAGTTAGAATGCCGGTGCCGCTGGGAGGAGGGGGAGAGGAGCGGGCTTCGTGCGCCCACATCACTGGACTGCGGGACAGGGGAGTGTCCGATTATTAAAAGTCAGCAGCCACACTTTTTGTAGCTGCTGACTTTTAAATGGATGGAACTCCACTTTAACTGTAGGTAAAAGTGGTGTAACTAGGTTTACAACCACTTTAATCACCACTGGGGTTTTTTATTATTGTTTGACAAATAAATGAGAAATAACAAAAATTTTGAAAAAAAATAAAAGTTTCTCTTAGTTATTACAATTTTGCAAATAAATAATCTTAATAAATACCCCTGACCCCCCCCCCCCCCCCGACGCCACGTGACATCAGAGGAAAGCAGGGTTGCCCGTTTACATCACCGAGTGGCCCCGCCCTCAGCTATACATCAGCTGTCACCGAGAAGAAGCGTCACTTGGCGGGAGCCTCCCATGGAGGCGGAGCGGTTTTTCTTTTTTCGGCTCGTCGGGCGAAGTGAGATGGATCTACATCATAGGAAATTTTGATTTTTTTTATCCTTTAACCTCCCTGGTGGGATGATTATTTCAGATTTTTGCATCTCAAAGTGGTACAATTATTTTGCATAGAAGTTTGGCGTTTTATATTGTAGGTCTGTAATTCTTACCCTGTTTCCCCGAAAATAAGACCTAGCATGACTGTCGGTGATGGCTGCAATATAAGCCCTACCCCCCAAATAAGACCTAGTTAAAGTCCTTGTAGGTCTTATTTTCAGGGTAGGGCTTATTTTCGGGGAAACAGGGTAGGGCTTATTTGGGGGGTGGGGCTTATATTGCAGCCGTCACCGACAATCACGCTAGGTCTTATTTTCGGGGAAACAGGGTAGCAATAACACACTTAGATCTGTCCACCAAGAGTCTAGTAGACATCCCGGGTATTATGAAGTTTGAAACACAAAATCATAAATTATAATATAGTAAATAAATATAAGTAATTAAAAAAAAAAATAATAATAATAATAAAATACATTTCCCCACGATTCACTATCGCTCAATTCTGCAAGTGTTTTAATTTACTATCGCTGTTTTCTAGCTGGTCTAAAGCCACTTTTGACGTAAAGGGACACTTTTTGGTTGCTATGGACAATCTCAAGTTTCCAGGCAGAAAGAACAGTATATATATATAATATAAAACTGCACGCAGGGCATGGGCCAAAGCACTGGGGACAAAAGGGAAGTGAAATGATTTCATACAGTACTGTATGCGATATGGTTTTTACAGTTTTTTGAATTTGCCGCCAGGCTCCGCCCCCGTGCGTCGCAATGCTCGCAGGGAATGAAGCCTGGCACAGAGAGGCTTCAGGCAGAGGACGGAGCCCGCAGACAGCGCGGGGGGACATCGCAGGATCCGGGGGACAAGGTGAGTAATCTGCACCAGAATCCTGAGATGTATTCCCGAGTGTGGCTCGGGGGTTACCGCTAATGGTGCTGAAATTTAACCCCCGAGCCACACTCGGGAATACCATCAGGGAGGTTAATAAAGGACTTGTCCCAAAGTGTCTCCTGTCATTTTTACTATTTTGGGCACTTTTTTTGTGAAATGGTAGAAGGTACAATGTACCCTTACTAATTCACATGGGGTGGGGGAGGCCCGAGATCTGGGGGTCCCATTGATAAAGGGGGCATCCAGATTCCGATAAGCCCCCTGCAACCACCAGGCAAGGGTTGTAGGGATGAGGCCATTGTCCCAATCAACATGGTGACAAGGTGCTTTGGGGGGCAACTCCAAAGCATCCCCAGGTTGAGGGCATGTGGCCTGGTACGGTTCAGCTCTCTCGCCCCCCCCCTCTTATCCTGCGGCCTGCCAGGTTGCATGCTCGGATAAGGGTCTGGTATGGATTTTGGGGGGACCCCACGGCATTTTTTTACATTTAGAGCAGGGTTCCCCTTAGAATCCATACCAGACCTGTAGGGCCTGGTATGGATTTGGGGGGAACCCCCACGCAGTTTTTTTTTTTTTTGGTTTGGGGTTCCCCTTAATATTCATACCAGATCCAAAGGGCCTGGTAATGGACTAAGGGGGGCATGCCTTTTTTTTTTCAATGATTTTCATCTATATTGCCGGGACCCGACAATTCATTATAGCCGCGATCAGTTTTAAATTACTTATTTTCTTTAGAAAGGTCATTTTGCAGGAAAAATGCGCTACTTTACAGGCATACTATAGACACCCCCCAGGTACCATATTTGAAGGAATATTTCATTTTTATTGTTTCACTTTAAGCATTAAAAAAAAAAAAAAATCACTGCTCCCGAAAAAAACTTTTTTTTGCATTGATCCATGTCCCCTGGGGCAGAACCCGGGTCCCCAAACACTTTTTACAACAAATAACAAAGCCTTTAACCGGTTCAATACCGAGCCTTTTCACCCCCTTCCTTCCCAGGCCAATTTTTAGTTTTCAGCGCTGTCGCACTTTAAACGACAATTGCGCGGTCGTGCGATGTTGTACCCAAACAAAATTGATGTCCTTTTTTCCCCACAAATAGAGCTTTGTTTTGGTGGTATTTGATCACCTCTGCGGTTTTTATTTTTTGCGCTATAAACAAAAGAAGAGCGACAATTTAAAAAAAAAAAAAACACAATATTTTTTACTTTTTGCTGTAATAAATATCCCAATTTTTAAAAAAAAAAAAAACTAAATTTTTTACTCAGTTACGGCCGATACGTATTCTTCTACATATTTTTGGTAAAAAAAAAAAAAAAAAAAATCGCAATAAGCGTATATTGATTGGTTTGCGCAAAAGTTATAGCGTCTACAAAATACAGGATAGATTTATGGCATTTTTTAAAAAAATATTTTTTTTTTTTTACTAATAATAGCGGCGATCGCGATTTTTTTTTCGTGACTGCGACATTATGGCGGACACTTTTGACACATTTTTGGGACCATTCACATTTATACAGCGATCAATGCTATAAAATTGCATTGATTACTATGTAAATGTGACAGGCAGTGAAGGGGTTAACCACTAGGGGGCGGGGAGGGGTTAATATGTTTCCTAAGGGAGTGTTTCTAACTGTAGGGGGAGGGGATGCACAAGGGGAGAAGACCGATCGGTGTTCCGCTGTACTGGGAACACAGATCGCTCTCCTCAGAGCTGACAGGACGTGGACCTGTGTGTTTACACACACAGATCCACGGTCTGGCCCGGTTAACGGGCAATCGCGGGTGCCCGGCGGACATCGCGGTCTGCTGGGCACACGCACCGGGCCCCGAGCAACGCGGCAGGCGCGCGCGCCCCCTAGGTGGCCGGGAACCCGAGGCCGTCATATGACGTCCACCCAGGATGGGAGGTCCCATCTGTGGACCTTATTTGACTATAGGCGGGTAGGGAAGTGGTTAAAATTAGCACATTAGTCCCATAGACTTTAACGGTGTTCCGGTGTTTTCTGCGAACGCTGTATGTTGTTCGCTGTTCGGCGCAAACCCGACGCTCGAGTCAAACATCGGGCTCATCCCTATTCCTGACCATCCCGTGTGCTGTAATGTGACTGTGGGACCCCCGATGACTTTTGACTCGTATTACCGATCGATAACACTAGATGGAAGGTGTGAATATTTCAATGAGACACCCAAATAGTTCTAATAATCGGAATCTTCCCCAGAATCGATGACTGGTCCTCCTTGAAGGTTCGCTCCATATATCACAGACCGGAGTTTGGGGCCTTTTTGAGTATTTTTAGGCCAGACAGAAGAAGAAGGGATGGAACCTGAAGGATCGTTTTTTTTTTAATTGGGTTTTTAAAATGTGAAAAACTTTAAAATTCTTTTCAACAAAATTCAAATTTGAAGAAAAACTTGAAAAAACACGGATTATTTTACTGGATTTTTATTTATAAACTTGTTTGAATCAGAAAAATAACAATGCGTGGTACTCTAGGCTCAGGTCATCCCGGTGATCCCGTCCTCTCAGTCACCTCCCCGGGGAGAGAGAGCTGCAGCCACCACTCTACCCAATGGAAGTGCTGCCCCCTGCTGGCCACAATCTGCAGAACCTGGAGAATTCAGCATTCTACATCGTGGACAAGAGGCGGAGGTGACACTCCGATGACGGGACTCTGATGTTTCTATAAAACGCAGATATTTTTGCTGCCAGGTCAAGAGATTTAACCAGCGGGCACCACTTCAGCCCTGGCACCCACCCACAATTATTAGGAATGGATAGACCTGGGTGCTAAACTAAACTTCAGGAAAAACAGCTAAACAGATGAAATATATACATAGAAAGCGGTTATTTTACCTGCTAAAGAATCTGTCATTTTGTCCATCCGGTACTGAGATTTACACAGCTCTGCCGCACAGTACAGCCCTGTCTGTGCAGCAGGGCAGGAGAGCCGATCTTCCTCTGCTGCAGCTTAGTAAACGCCAACGGGTCTCATCTGCACCCTCACCTGTGATTGGCCAAGAAGTTCATCTCTACATCACTCTGCTCTCTCCTCCTATCAGCATGTTCCTTATTAGCACATGAGCATCGCAGCACGACAGATTGGCTCCTGGTGCTGCTCTTTTCCTTCTCCCAATCTGAGCTCCGCTGTACAAGAACAGGTACAAGAGGCCGAGAGCAAGTCACATTTAGGTACTTGCATTTATACATTAAGCCGCCGTTCACACCGAATGCGAATTGTAATGCGATTTAATGGGACAGATTTACGTGAAAAGTCGCACCCTACTGACCAGCAATAGAACAGTGTAAAGCGGTGCGACGCTAACTTTGCAGTGCGACTGACTTTGCAGTACGACGCTGACTCTGCGGCGCGACGCTGCATTGATTTGAAGCAGTTCCTGCACTATTTTTGCCAATTTCAGGTGTAAATTGCATTGACGTGTGCGTGAAGTGGCACAAGCGTCAGCCAAGTCGCACCTGAAGTCGCAGTGACCTGCAGCTTTTGATATCAAGTGAAGTCGCACGATTTCAAAGTCGGATTTGGCTGGAACGTGGGGCTAAGCCCCGGTTCACAGCGGTGCGATGTGCGACACATGGCAGCCAATCAGCTTGTAACTTCAGCTTGTTCAATGAAGCTTTAACAATAAAAAAAAAAAACTGGAACCTGATTGGTTTCTATGCAGAGCTGCACCAGATTTTGCGCTCTCCAGTTTTAGTAAATAAATCCCCATAGAGTCGCGTGACAAGTAATAAAAAAAACAAAAAAAAAAAAACCACACATTTCAAAAAGGTGGCTGCTCCAATCAATGCGACTCGAGTTGCAGCAACTTTTTAAAAAGGTTCCTGAACTACTTTGGTGCGACTGAGTCTCAGACTCTAATGTTGCATGAAAGTTGCACTGATTAAAAAAAAAAAAAAAATCGCATAGCAATGGGATCGCAGCGGCACAAGCTGAGGCAAAAGGCCATTCACACCAATGTGCGCAGCACCGCAATGCTCAGTAATGAAGGTCATTCTATGCTGAGATACTAAACTCATGTGAGCTGCATTGCACGGCGTCCTGAGCAGTGAACTGCCTCGTTTTCGCATGCGTTGTGCTTAAAGTGGCTCTAAAGGCTCGAGGTTTTTTTTTTGTGTCTTATTCCCTTGGAGCTGGAGCCTCCCGCCCCTCTAAGGCAGGGATATGCAGTTAGCGGACCTCCAGCTGTTGCAGAACTACAAGTCCCATCATGCTCTGCTTCTAGGGGTCATGCTTGTGGCTGTCAGTCTTGCTATGCCTCATGGGACTTGTAGTTCTGCAATAGCTGGAGGTCCGCTAATTGCTTATCTCTGCTCTAAGGAGTTTAGGATGCTGGGGGGCGGGGCGAGGTTTATGATCATGTGACCGCCGTGATTGGCTGTCACATGATCGGAAAAGCTCCCAAATCGCTACTAGCTGTCCGTTAGCCGCCAGTAACTGTGCCGGGAGCATACCCTCGGGAATTCATGCAAATATGGTGCTAAGAATCACCCGCTGAGAAGCTGAATGTTTGCAGGCAGCTGGCGCCAACGCGTTTCAAGGAAAAAAATAAAACAGCAGCAGGAACCAATGAGAACAGAGCGGGGGCTGTGTGAATGGACAATGTCCATTCACGGGAACGCGGCTCAGGAGAGAGCCTGATTGAGTGCCCCCATAACAAAGAGGCTTGCTATAGGGGGCACTCGGGGGGAACCCATACAAAAAAAAGATCGGGGCTGCTCTGCGCGAAGCCATGACACAGATGAGGTATGAGCACACATGCAGAGTAGCGCACAGCGCTGTGGTGTGATTGGACTATTACCCTCTCAGCACTCGCAAATATGCGGCCTCTTGGGTGGCGGGCCTTGGCACCGAGCGCCCACATATTTGCATGCATTAATGCAAGTTAGAGCTGTGCTGAGAGCGCATACCCCCCCAGCAGCTAACGGAAATCTCCCTATCGACGCTTGCGATCGGGAGCTTTTCGGATCATGTGACCGCCAATCTTCGTGGTCACATGACCATAAGCCTCACCTCCCAGCATTTTAAGCCCCTTAAAGGGCCGGCTCCAAGGGGGTTCATGATGTATTATGAATATAGAGTGCGTCATTTGTGGAGATCACCTTGAGGAACATCCAGATATCGGTGCGTTTCGTCGAAGACTTTATTGCATTTTAGACGCCTCCATGTGGTTTCCATTATTGGCGTCACACCCGCTCAGGCCGATCCCCCCCCCCCAGACTCGGCAAAACTCAAGTCCGGTAAGGTGGAGGAAGTTCACGGCAAGTGAGCGCTGACCGTATTCTTGCCTTCTATAAAAGTTGGCATAGAATAGGAGGGGAGGAGGTCCGACGCGTTTCGTGGTGCTCACGGTACTTTCTCAGGAATGACAAGCATCATGTTACTTGGAGCTTCTGTCTCCCCAGTGTCTATGGCGATACTTTATGAATACAGAAGACTGTCAGCGATCATGCAGTGTGTGCTCATGTTTGTAACTTCTATTATCATGGCATAGAACAGGGGGGGAGGCCCGACGCTTTTCGTGCTGCTCACGGCACTTTCTCAGGAATGACCACAAGCAGCAGGACCTTTCTTCCGTCCCCAGTGTCTATGGTGATATTTTATGAATAGAGAAGACGGTCAGCGATCACGCAGAGTGCGCTCATGTTTATAACTTCTATTATCACGGCATAGAACAGGGGGGGGAGGTCCGACACATTTCGTGGTGCTCACGGGACTTTCTCAGGAATGACCACAAGCAGCAGAAAGTTTGTTAGATCTTCCGTCCCCAGTGTCTATGGTCATATTTTATGAATACATTAGACGGTCAGCGATCACGCAGTGTGTGCTCATGTTCGCAACTTCTAATATCATGGCATAGAACAGGAGGGGACAGAGGACCGACGCATTTCGTGGTGCTCACGCCACTTTCTCAAGAATGACCACAAGCAGCAGGACCTTTCTTCCGTCCCCAGTGTCTATGGTGATATTTTAATAATAGAGAAGACGGTCAGCAATCACGCAGTGTGCGCTCATGTTTATAACTTCTATTATCACAGCATAGAACAGGGGGAGATACCAACGCGTTTCGTGGTGCTCACGGCACTTTCTCAGGGGGAACACCACAAGCAGCAGAAAGTTTGTTAGATCTTCCGTCCCCAGTGTCTATGGTGATATTTTATGAATAGAGAAGACGGTCAGCGATCACGCAGTGTGCGCTCATTATTTAGTTCTGGTTGGGAATGGTAACCAGGTCACCACCCGGAACGTGGGCAACCCGAGGCTGCAGCGTTCCTTTTTTACATTAAAAAGCAATATTGGACAAAAACCCCCCAAAAATAAGAGAATACTGATGCTGTACATTGAAATGTATAGAACAAGCGGATCACAACTACTGCCTTCGCCTGCCTTGCCGGTCACACTAAAAAGAAATTCATTTATCCGGAGGAAACATCAAACATGAGAGAACCAAAGCTAACTCTCCTCCCCCCCTGATGTCATTTCCTGTATAAAATACTGGTTTTCACTTTTTTTTAAAAGGATAAGTTCACCTTTTTTTTCACCCCTTCCCGTCTTCCACCCTTTAAGGGTTCTAAAAGCCGGGAGGTGGGCATTCGGGTCATGTGACCGCTATGATTGGTTGTCACATGATCGGAAAGCTCCTGATCGCTAATTGGGAGCTTCCCGGTAACCGCCGGTAAGTGGTTTACACAGGGCCGAATATATGCGTTCGGCCGATGTGAAGAGGTTAAAAAATAAATACATGCACATTTTGTGCAGGTAAAAGAAAAATGCACATTTACTGTTTTTTTTTCTATGGAGCCTGCAGAGCATTGCACCCACAATGAGCAGATCATGGGTGCAATGTCCAGCACCTGCATACGCTCAGGATGACTGTCTGCCTGTACCTCATGTGGGCAGGCAGTTAGGTGAGAGCAGGAAAAGCAACCGACTACCTAGAGTGCTCATCAGCACCCAAGCTGACAGCTGCAATGGCTGGTGGTACTTGTGGGCATTCATTTACAGGAAACTGAATGAATGACGCAGCCTTTTGGGCGGAGCCTCACTGTTTTCAAATTGTGACAGCGGGCGCAGGGAGAAGATCCCCCACATGCTGTCCCATGGGTGAGAGCAGGAAGATTAGTGGACTGCCTAGAGCGCTCATCAGCACCCAAGCCAGGAGCTGCAATAGCTGGCTGTACTTGTGGGCATTAATTCACAGGAAACTAACAGAATGACACAGCCTTTTGGGCGGAGCCCCACTGTTTTCAAATTGTGACAGCGGGCGCAGGGAGAAGATCCCCCACATGCTGTCCCATGGGTGAGAGAAGGAAGATCAGTGGACTGCCTAGAGCGCTCATCAGCACCCAAGCCAGCAGCTGCAATAGCTGGCTGTACTTGTGGGCATTAATTCACAGAACACTGAATGAAGGACACAGCCTTTTGGGCGCAGCCCCACTGTTTTCAATGTGTCACAGTGGGCGCAGGGAGAGGATCCCCAACCAGCTGTCCCAGGGGTGAGAGCAAGAAGATCAATGGACTACCTAGAGCGCTCATCAGTACCCAAGCCAGCAGCTGCAATGGCTAGTGGTACTTGTAGTTATTCACTCACAGGAAACTGTGAATGAATGACACAGCCGCTACTTTCAATTTGTGACAGCGGGCGTGGGGAGAAGATCCTCCCACCAGCTGTCCCTAAAAACTGGAGGAACATGTAAAAATGTTCCAAAGCTGAACTTATCCTTTAAACTCTTTGTTACATCTCTGTGCTGTCCCTCCCCTGAGGCCTTTTTGCCGCAACTTGCCGCCCACATAGACTCCAGCAATGGCTGCATGACGTTTCACAGGACGGGATTCCTGATGGCGACAACGGTGGGTAATGAGTGTCACAACGGCCGCTTGTAGTCTCCATCCGAAGCCTGTGTGTGTGACAACGCAGGAGCACAACAGGGAGAGAGCGTTGTCACCTTCTAATACCTGAACCAGGGATGGAGGCACAATACTTCATTTAAAGTCCCAAACCCCCCCCCCTATTATTCTAGCGTTGTCACCTTATAACAGGAAGTGCCCAAAACAAGAACCTTCAAGGCAGGATCACCGGGTACTATTTTACTAAAAGCAAATTTAAAAAGACTGAAAATTCATTTAAAAAAAAAAAAAAAAATATACATATATTGTGGTAAAGGTCAGATTTTAGGCCCCTTTCACACTTGTACAAACTTGCATGACAAGTCGTACCCCATGATTTCCAATGAGAACTGTTCATCAAGTCGCAGCGACTTCAAAGTAGACCCTGCACTACTTTAGTCCAACTCTGATGTGACCTGAGGTCCACAGACCTCAAGATTACACAAGCATTCAAGTCGCGCGCCTTTCAGGTCCTACAAGTGTGAAAGGGGCCTTAGTGATTGGGTTTACATCGACTTTAATCTGTGTATAAACAAAACAAAAAAATAAAAGGTTAAAGACGTAAAACAAACCAGCTGTCACCCAAACCTGCCTTAAAAGATGAAGACTTTGGGGGAGGGGGGCGCTTTAGGCTAACTGCATGGCGTGCTACATAAGTCCTACATGGAGAGGGTGAGATCTGACACGTGGTTCAGGCACAGACACACGCTCCGGCACGTAATGCTGCACCGACACACGCTCCGGCGCGTAATGCTGCGCCGGCACACGTAATGCTGCGCCAACACATGTCCTGCACGTATGCTCTTCTGCACAGACACATGTCCTTTACGTATGCAGAACCGACACATGTTCTTTACATATCTTCTTCTGCACAGACACACGTCCTTTATGTATGCAGAAGCGACACGTTCTTTACATATCTTTTTCTGCACAGACACACGTCCTTTACGTATGCTCTTAAAAAAAAAAAAACCATCATCAATTCTTTAATATCGGACTGTCAACAAACGAGAGGGACAATCCTCAGTCTCAGAGTTTAACACAAGAGGCTCTACAAAAGCTCAGGAGGACCACTCTCAATCTTTGTGGTCCCAGAATCCTCAAACCTACTTCTCAATACCTACAGAAACTATAGGGTGATAGAAGTTCCAAAGGAGGGCAACGGAAGTATAAGAGTTAATATTCCAACGCCTGTTAGCAAAATCATTTGTGGAGAAGAAAACAAAAGCAATAAAGCAAAAGAAGGTGTCCGATGCACTGAGAGGCAGCCATGCACAGGGAAATAAAGAAGGCAGTGTGTATTGGAGGTCAACGCCTGAGGGATATTGGGTCTATGGCGGTCCTCATGCTGCGTCTCCCACTTCATTTTGTAGAAAGAAGCTGATCTTGCAAAGTGTTCTTGATATCATAATTGGGGACACCTGGCTGACTCATGGTTTAATCTTCTTCTGCACTTGCAGGCTCTGCACATTATGCACCCGGATGTGAGCCAAGAGGGTCTCTTTCTTGTTGAAGCTCCTCTCGCACTGGTTGCACGGGTAAGGTTTATCTGGACCATGGTTGGCTTGGTGGGCCTGCAGCTGCGTCTTCAGGAAGAAGCTCTCATTGCACTGAGTGCACTTGAAGGGTTTGGTATCTGTGTGCACCCCCTCGTGGGTGGCGAGCAGGGTCTTGTCGTTGAAGCTCTTCTCGCAGTGCCGGCACTTGAACGGCTTGGGTTTCAGGTGGCATTCTTCGTGTTCCACCAGGCTGTTGCGGTTGGGGAACCATTTGTTGCAGTGGCTGCACTTGTGAGGCTTCTCGCCGGTGTGGGTCCTCTTATGGGCCACCAGGAGGGACTCGTCGTTGAAGTTCTTGTCACACTGATCGCACTGGAAAGGCTTGCCTTCCTTGTGCGTGTTGTTGTGAGCCGCCAGCAATGACGGTTTGGAAAAACTCATGTCGCACATTGTACAAGGGTAGGCCAGCTTCCCGGTGTGGATTCGATGGTGGGCTTCCAATATTGACCTGTCGTTAAACCTTTTCTCACAGTAATTGCATTTAAGAGGCTTCTCGCTGTCTTTTTGAGGGAGGCTGGAGGGACCGCCGCTGCTAGTGCTCGGCTGTGAGCTCGGCACTGGCTGGGAAACGGGGCTCACAACACGTTCAGCATTTGAGTTGGTGGCCTCTGAGGTCCCGTTGATACTTGTGGTTGGAGGCGCCACGGATTCTTCAGGCGCTGCTGTGGTGGGAGGTGCAGCTTTGGTGGGAGGTTGATTTTTCACACCCTTGGATGATTTGGAGTGCTTCCTGCGGTGCACGATCAGCTCAGACTTGTAACTGAAAGACTGATGGCAGTCGTCACACTTGTGTGGTTTGTCCCCGCTGTGCACGCGGAGGTGAGCTTCCAACGCCGAGCTATAGTTGAAGCATTTTTCACAGTGCTGGCAGTAGTACTGTTTGCGCTCTCTGAGGTTTCTTGTGTGCGCGGGAGGATCCTTATTTTCATCCTTACTGATCGAGTCCCGGCTCTGCTCATCTGTGTTTTTACTAAATCGAACCCTCTTAGAGGTTCTTTTAATGGCTCCGTTCCCAGGATGGCTATACGACTCCTTTGGCGCCTCTTGTGACTCCTTTGGCTCTTCTTGTGGCTCCTTCTCTTTCAAGTGATTGGCTGTAGGATCTGTCAAACACAAAACGGAAGAGGTTAACAGATAACTATTTAAGCCTCTGAAGTTCATCTTATTTTACATGATTACACTATATGGCGCCATCTTGTTTTGCATGATTACACTATATGGCCAAATATTTATGGGCGCCATCTTGTTTTACATGATTACACTAAATGGCCACCATCTTGTTTTACATGATTACACCATACGGCCAAATATTTATGGGTGCAATCTTGTTTTACATGATTAGACTATATGGCCAAATATTTAGGGGCACCATCTTGCTTTTCAAGATTACACTACATGGCCAAATATTTATGGGCGCCATATTGTTTTGCAAAATTACACGATAGGGCGCCATCTTGTTTTACAGGATTACACCATATGGCCAAATATTTATGAGTGCCATCTAATTTTTCATGATTACTCTATATCAGGGATATGCAATTAGCGGACCTCCAGCTTTTGCAAAACTACAACTCCCATGAGACATATCAAGACTCTGACAGCCTCAAGCATGACACCCAGAGGCAGAGGCATGATGGGACTTGTAGTTTTGCAACAGCTGGAGGTCCGCTAATTGCATATCCCTGCACTATATGGCCGAATATTTATGGGTGCCTACCGCCACACCTCATGTATGTGCAACCCCTTCCCCTCAAATGACTGAGTTTTCAGTGAAGTGTACGGTTAATCCTACAGCATACAAAAGACATTTTAGACAACTATGAACTTCCAAACTTGTGCTAACTGTTTGGGTGGGGGGAAAGACTCTTCTGCTGTTCCTGCATGACTTTGCCCTTGTCTAGAAAGGCAACTCCATAAAGATATGGTTTGACCAATTCGATGTAGAGGAACTTGAGTGGGTTTGAGAGCCCTGATCTCATTCCTAATGAACACCTTTAGGACTAAACGGAATAAGCCTGGTCTTCTCAACCAACATCTTCATAAAGACATGGTTTGACCAGTTTGAGATGGAGGAGCTTGAGTGTCCTGTACAGTAGAGGTGCGCATCTTCACTTGCCTAACGATTCGATTATCAGGTCAACGATTCGATTCCGCGATGCATCACGATGCATCAAGATTACTGCGCGCGGTTTTCATAAAAAAAATTCAAGCAGTCAGGAGAACTCCATTTTTTTTTTTTTATCTGTTCTTAAAAAAAAAAAAAAACACAACAGACATGGTACAGGAGATGGTCAGAGACCGGGGACATGGTACAGGAGATGGTCAGAGACCGGGGACATGGTACAGGAGATGGTCAGAGACCGGGGACATGGTACAGGAGATGGTCAGAGACCGGGGACATGGTACAGGAGATGGTCAGAGACCGGGGACATGGTCAGAGACCGGGGACATGGTCAGAGACCGGGGACATGGTCAGAGACCGGGGACATGGTCAGAGACCGGGGACATGGTACAGGAGATGGTCAGAGACCGGGGACATGGTACAGGAGATGGTCAGAGACCGGGGACATGGTACAGGAGATGGTCAGAGACCGGGGACATGGTACAGGAGATGGTCAGAGACCGGGGACATGGTACAGGAGATGGTCAGAGACCGGGGACATGGTACAGGAGATGGTCAGAGACCGGGGACATGGTACAGGAGATGGTCAGAGACCGGGGACATGGTACAGGAGATGGTCAGAGACCGGGGACATGGTACAGGAGATGGTCAGAGACCGGGGTCATGGTACAGGAGATGGTCAGAGACCGGGGACATTATACAGGAGATGGTCAGAGACTGGGGACATTATACAGGAGATGGTCAGAGACTGGGGACATTATACAGGAGATGGTCAGAGACTGGGGACATTATACAGGAGATGGTCAGAGACTGGGGACATTATACAGGAGATGGTCAGAGACTGCAGACGTGATACAGGAGATGGTCAGAGACTGCAGACGTGATACAGGAGATGGTCAGAGACTGCAGACGTGATACAGGAGATGGTCAGAGACTGCAGACGTGATACAGGAGATGGTCAGAGACTGCAGACGTGATACAGGAGATGGTCAGAGACTGCAGACGTGATACAGGAGATGGTCAGAGACTGCAGACGTGATACAGGAGATGGTCAGAGACTGCAGACGTGATACAGGAGATGGTCAGAGACTGCAGACGTGATACAGGAGATGGTCAGAGACTGAAGACGTGATACAGGAGATGGTCAGAGACTGCAGACATAGTACAGGAGATGGTCAGAGACTGCAGACATAGTACAGGAGATGGTCAGAGACTGCAGACATAGTACAGGAGATGGTCAGAGACTGCAGACATAGTACAGGAGATGGTCAGAGACTGCAGACATAGTACAGGAGATGGTCAGAGACTGCAGACATAGTACAGGAGATGGTCAGAGACTGCAGACATAGTACAGGAGATGATCAGAGACTGCAGTCATAATACAGGAGATGATCAGAGACTGCAGACATGATACAGGAGATGGTCAGAGACTGCAGTCATAATACAGGAGATGATCAGAGACTGCAGTCATAGTACAGGAGATGGTCAGAGACTGCAGACATAGTACAGGAGATGATCAGAGACTGCAGTCATAATACAGGAGATGGTCAGAGACTGCAGACATAGTACAGGAGATGATCAGAGACTGCAGTCATAATACAGGAGATGATCAGAGACTGCAGACATGATACAGGAGATGGTCAGAGACTGCAGTCATAGTACAGGAGATGGTCAGAGACTGCAGTCATAGTACAGGAGATGGTCAGAGACTGCAGTCATAGTACAGGAGATGGTCAGAGACTGCAGTCATAGTACAGGAGATGGTCAGAGACTGCAGACGTGATACAGGAGATGGTCAGACTGCAGACATGATGCACCAAGTAGCCAGCATTGGGTTATAATGCGCTGCTGCTGCCATGGAGACAGAGACCAGCGTTGTCAATAGCGGTGCCAGGACAGCAACCCTGGTTGTTCGCCCACTGGTCCAGTGTCGGATTCCCCCATCCACCTGGAATGTGTAGATGAGGAATTGGATCTTTTTTTTTTTTTTTTTTCAGTGTAATGACCAAACGAAAAAAAAAAAAAGATCAATATATGGGCTGCATAAGTGGCTTAGTGCTAACTGGATCATGGAAGAACAGAGTGGGGGAGGGAGACAGATAGGGGAGAGAAAGGGACAGTTCAGTAATGAATGTGTAATGAACAATGCAATGCTCACTTATTCAGGGACGAGGCTGTAAGTTCACACAGCTTGGAATGTGGAGCTGCTGACTGTTCTTCGTATCTCCCGCGCACACCCCCTCCCCCCTCCTCTCTCTCTCCTTCACAGCTGTGTCGGGATAGGAGAGTGGGCGGGCTGGGCAGACACAGGGGGAGAGAGGAGGAGGAGGAGGAGGGCAGCTGTATGCATCGTAATCATCTGTCCGTTGCTGGGAGGGGGGAGTGAGCTTCGCTGGGCTGTGTGAGACGAGTGTCAGAGACACTCCGCTCAGCTGCAGCCACCAGCCCCTAAATGTACACACTGATTCTCCTGTCCTACGGACGGGAGAAATCAGTCTGTATCCTCAAACTGTCACAGGGATAATGGGGGGCTGGAAACACTGCAATGTCCCCCACAGTGCAGGATCTCCAGAGACTTTGGCAACCCCGATTGTCCTGCCACTCCCACGGATGTGATGACAGCTACAGTGATCTGTCTCACAGCTCCGTGGGGCTCTGCGCCCCGCACATCGGGGAGATAAGAGAGGACGTTGTCCAGTGTCTGAGTAGGGGGAGAGCCTGGGTGGGGGCAGTAGCTGAGGATACATCTCCCATTGACGGGGAACGGCGCCAGGCTTAGCCAGCCGATCAGTGGCTTGTCATCTCCAGCTGGCACTGCTGTGCGGGGGGAGGGGGAGGAGCCGTAATGACGTCATGCATAATCGATTACGGCCGGATACCGCATCGATGCCGAATCGGGAAGGGCAGAATCGCGATGCATCGATGCGGCGATCATTTTCAACACCCCTACTGTACAGAGCCCTGTCCTCATCCCTAATGAACACCTTTGGGACAAAATGGAATGAGCCAGGTCTTCTTAACCAAAATCTTCATAAAAACATTGTTTGCCCAGTTTGATGTGGAGGAGCTTGAGTGTCCTGTACAGAGCAATGACCTCAACCCTACAGAACACCTTTGGGATGAATTGGAATGCTGTTCACGCCAGGTCTTTTTTGGAGCCCAACATGTAATCCAGGTCTTCTCACCCAACATTACCTGATCTCACAGAACGAACAAATTCCCACAGATACCCTTCAAAATCTTGTGGAAAGTCCTCCCAGAAGAGTGGAGAATGTTATAGTCACATAGGGGACAACTCCATAAAAACATAGTTTGACCGGTTTGGTTTGGAGGAATGGGAGTGTCCTGACCTCAACCCTACTGAACACCTTTCGAATGCCAATTGTGAGCCTGATCTTCTCATCCAACATCAGTCCTCTCCTTGAGGTTCATGATTAAAGAACTCTACCAATAATGGCAATAGGGTCATCCCACTCCAAACAGATATCGTACATTATATGGCCCAAAGGATGTGGACACTCTTTCAAATGATGGAGTTCAGGTGTCTCCAGTAAAGGGTCCTCCTGATACTTCATCGTACAAAGACATTGTAGACAATTGTGGTAACAGTTTGGTGAAGCACCGGGAGCTACCTTGCTTTACCACTGTTGGTTTCTAATGCAGTAAGTGCTAACAGTGAGGGACTGAGCCCCGATGCCATCCACTGGGTTGAGTGTTGCTCCCGCTTGTAAGCACCAGGTGGAACTCTGATCTGGTCACTATTCATTCTGCTCTCAGAGAAATTATGCCTGCAGTCTGGATTCCAGTGACCCTATAAATTAATAAATGGGTCTACCCTTCAGCTTCATATGGTAAGGCCACGTCCCCCATCCTATCAGGGATCTCTACATCTACTCTAGACTCTGTGGTCCAATTCCTCGTAGATACTGGTGGAAGAGGCTGTAAGCATGCTTCAGCGCCATCCCCTGCAAGACCTACCTCTGGCCTTTCTGCGGCCTTAGAACAGGCAGGGTCACAGAGTGCTTTGACCCTCTCTGATTCAAATTCAATCTCAAGTCTAGTCCTGATGCAACTTTTCTTGGGGCACTGCAGTCCCCTTACCATCCTCTTAAACCTACAAGAGATTTATGGCCATTTTGATGTAGTGCCTACTTTACTTCATTTGGAGGATCACCCTACTTGTCTCCAGCCTTGGGTCTTTCAGAGCTCTTACAGCTGTAAAGACCTTTCCACCACATCCCGTTATTCAAGGTATTCCTTTGTACAGACTGGACGCACCCTGAAGGGTCCTGGGCCATACATGGGAGTGTTTTGAAAGTGCTCTGCAGTGGTTTACACTTACTGTGGATCCACTAGTGACCAAACGTAAAAGAAAAACCAGAAGGTAGATAGAAGGCGTGTTTACCTCATACCGACAGGCAGTTAGAATCCATCCTTAAATCCTAGTATGCTACAAGCATCCTGATTTAGCTGTGACCTTAATCGGTAAAACCATGGCAGAATTGGTTGGATCCCTTTAGAAGGATCTCTCCACCAAAGGGGTGAACCCGTTTAATGAAGCCTTTGGTACAGGTACCTGAAGCTTCGGGTTTTAGTTGTGTTGGCCTGTAACAAGCATCCAAACTGCTGTACTTCATGGATCTGCTGTCAATAGAGATGGGCAGAGCACTTAGGCTAAGATAATGGGACAGCGATGTCCTTTCCATAGAGCCACTGACTGGCCTTTCAAGGGACGTTGTCTCTTTGGATCTACACTAGATACCACCTGAATGGATGCCACAAGAAGCCAGAGCGTGCTCCTGCCTAAACACAGGAGGTTCAGGAAGAGGTTGGCCGAGTCTCAGCCTTTTTTTTGTTTATATTTGTGATGGGTGCCCTAAGACCCCAGAGCCCGACTTTCAGGCAGCTAAACAAGGCTATGAATTCAGAAACTGGCTAAGCCTGCTGACAAACTTTCTGCAGGAAGGTGCACCTCTACTTCTGCAAGTGGGGGGCTGTTTGTTAGTCCTTCCAGGTCCAAGAATAGTTAAGTCCTTCAGGCCTTAAGGTGCAGAAAGCACCCACTTTGTGCCCTTAGGCTAATCCCTTGCCCCTGACATACCCTTTGGTGACTATAATAGTGCCCCCATCACTGGTGTCAGTGGGAGGAATAGTGCCCCCATCACTGGTGTCAGTGGGAGGAATAGTGCCCCATCATTGGTGTCAGTGGGAGGAATAGTGCCCCATCATTGGTGTCAGTGGGAGGAATAGTGCCCCCATCATTGGTGTCAGTGGGAGGAATAGTGCCCCATCATTGGTGTCAGTGGGAGGAATAGTGCCCCCATCATTGGTGTCAGTGGGAGGAATAGTGCCCCCCATCATTGGTGTCAGTGGGAGGAATAGTGCCCCCCATCATTGGTGTCAGTGGGAGGAATAGTGTCCCATCATTGGTGTCAGTGGGAGGAATAGTGCCCCATCACTGGAGTCAGTGGGAGGAATAGTGCCCCATCACTGGTGTCAGTGGGAGGAATAGTGCCCCATCACTGGTGTCAGTGGGAGGAATAGTGCCCCATCACTGGTGTCAGTGGGGGGGAAGAGTGCTCCATCATTGGTGTCAGTGGGAGGAAGAGTGCCCCATCACTGGTGTCAGTGGGGGGGAAGAGTGCCCCATCACTGGTGTCAGTGGGAGGAAGAGTGCCCCATCACTGGTGTCAGTGGGAGGAAGAGTGCCCCATCACTGGTGTCAGTGGGAGGAAGAGTGCCCCATCACTGGTGTCAGTGGGAGGAAGAGTGCCCCATCACTGGTGTCAGTGGGAGGAAGAGTGCCCCCATCATTGGTGTCAGTGGGAGGAATAGTGCCCCATCACTGGTGTCAGTGGGGGGAATAGTGCCCCATCATTGGTGTCAGTGGGAGGAATAGTGTCCCATCATTGGTGTCAGTGGGAGGAATAGTGCCCCCATCATTGGTGTCAGTGGGAGGAATAGTGCCCCATCACTGGTGTCAGTGGGGGGAATAGTGCCCCATCATTGGTGTCAGTGGGAGGAATAGTGTCCCATCATTGGTGTCAGTGGGGGGAATAGTGCCCCATCATTGGTGTCAGTGGGAGGAATAGTGTCCCATCATTGGTGTCAGTGGGAGGAATAGTGTCCCATCATTGGTGTCAGTGGGGGGAATAGTGCCCCATCATTGGTGTCAGTGGGAGGAATAGTGTCCCATCATTGGTGTCAGTGGGAGGAATAGTGCCCCATCACTGGTGTCAGTGGGAGGAATAGTGCCCCATCATTGGTGTCAGTGCCCCCAGAACTATTCATAAAACAAACAGCTGGAGAAGATGTTTGGAAAACCTCGTACCTTCATGATTGGTGGGTTCAGGTGATGATTTCTGGGCCACCGTCTCACTGGCAGCCTTATTGCTGTGCTGCGGCCAGGACAGAATGATGGGGACCTTCAACCCTGAGAGGAAAAACCGGAGATAGAAGGAAGAGATGAGTACATGGGATAATCTGCCATATTTGTTGCATTTGAACGCTCCACAGACATACAGAGCATCCGCAAAGCATTCACAGCACTTCACTTTTTCCACATTTTGTTATGTTACAGCTAGAGCTGCGTGATTCTGGCTAAAATGAGAATCAAAATTATTTTTTGCTTAGAATAAAGATTGCGATTCTCTCAGTGTAACATCTACTTTCACATTATACAAAAAAAACTTGGGCTAACTTTACCGGTTTCGTTTTTTAAAAAAAAAATGCGTTTGAAAGACCGCTGTGCAAATACGGCGTGACATAAAATATTGCAACAACCAACATTTTATTCTCAGGGTCTCTGCTAAAAAAAAAAATATATCATATTTGGGTGTTCCAAGTAATTTTCTAGCAGAAAATAATGATTTTTACTTGCAAGCAACAAAAAAGGTTTGTTCTTTAACCACTTCAATACCGGGCCATAGTCATATGATGGGATCTCCCACCCTAGGCGGGCGTCATATGACGTCTTTGGTTTCTCGCCGGCGATCGGGGATGAGGCGTGTCCCTCGGACACAGCCCATCCCAGATCCGTGTAAAGAGCCAATAAAAAATGGCTCTTTACCATGTGACCGGCTGTGTCCAATCACAGCCGGTCACATGTACCGTCCACGTGCACGCCCATCACCAGCCATCAAAGTACCTGTCATCACCCATCAAAGTACTTGTCACCAGGCTATGAGAGTACCCGAGTACCTGTCACCAAGCCATCCCATGCCTCATAGAATTTACGTTGGGGTGTTTTATTTCCAAAATGCGGTAATTTTGTGGGTAATTCCATTGTCCTGGTGCTCCAGGGCCTTCAGAAGTGTGATAGGTAGGAATGAAATGTGTAATTTATGCACCTAGAACGCCTAAAGATACTACTTCAATGTTGGGCCTCAGTATGTGGCCAGGCTGTGTAAAAGTCACACACATGTGGTATCGCCATACTCGGGAAGAGTAGCAGAATGTATTTTGGGGTGTCATTTTTGCTATATACATGCTATGTGTTAGAAATATCTTATAAACTGACCACTTTGTGTAAAAAAATACGTTTTAAATTTTTTTTCCACGTTTTCTGAAGACTTATGTGAAAAAAAATGAACAATTCAAAAGACTCATAATGCTTCATAGAATAGACGTTGGGGTGTTTGTTTTCCAAAATGGGGTCATTTTGTGGGTAATTCCATTGTCTTGGCGCTTCCAGGGTCTTCACAAATGTAATAGGTCGTTAAGAAATTAGAGGTGTAATTTATGCTTCTAGAACGCCTGAAGGTGCTCCCTGCATGTTGGGCCTCTGTATGTGGCCAGGCTGTGTAAAAGTCCCACACATGTGGTATCACCATACTCAGGAGGAAAAGCAGAATGTATTTTGGGGTGTAATTGGAAGTATGCATATGCTGTGTGTGAGAAATAACTTATCACAATTTTGTGAAAAATAAATAAAAATTCTTCATTTCCCCAAGAATTGTGGGAAAAAATTACAACTTCAAAAAACTCACCATGCCTCATACTAAATACCTTTGACTGTCTACTTTTCAAAAAGGGGTCATTTGGGGGGTATTTGTACTTTCCTGACATTTCAGGACCTCAAGAAATGAGATAGGGCATTAGTACATCAGGTGTGATCGATTTTCAATGATTGGCACCATAGCTTGTAAACTCTATAACTTTCACAGAGACCAAATAATATCCACTAATTTGGGTTATTTTTACCAAAAGAATGTAGCAGTATAAATTTTGGCCCAAATTTATGAACAAAAATTACTTATCTGCAAGATTTTATCGTAGAAACAAAAAAAAAAAATGTTTTTTTTTTTTCAAAATTTTCGCTCTTTTTTTACTTCTGTCGCAAAAAAAATAAAAAACCCCAGTGGTGATTAAATACCACCAAAAGAAAGCTCTATTTGTATGAAAAAAAATGCTAAAAATTTTGTTTGGGTTCAGTGTTGCATGACTGAGTAATTGGCATTCAAAGTGAGAGAGCGCTGAAAGCTGAAAATTGGCCTGGGCAGGAAGGGGGTATAAATGCCCCCCGGTATTGAAGTGGTTAAACTTCCCTTATTTATGGAGTTCTTTCCTAAAAGAACGAAAAGATACTTTGTTTCAGGTGATGTCATAAAACTTGGCAGGCTGCCTGGATTTTTTTTTCCTTCCAGCTGTGAGAACTCTCTGCACTTGTTAGAAAGAATCCCGACATGCTGTTTTGAAGTTCGGAAAAAAAAAAAAAAAAAAAGCAATTTCAATTCTTAATGATTAATTGTACAGCTCTAGTTACAGCCTTATTCCATAATCAGTTTTATTTTCCTCAAAATTCTTCAAACAATCCCCCATAATGACAACATGAAAGAAGTTTGTTTGAAAACTTTGCAAATTTATAAAAAAGAAAAAATCCCATGTACAGAAGTCTCACAGGCTCCTCCCACGTACAGAAGTCTCACAGGCTCCTCCCACGTACAGAAGTCTCACAGGCTCCTCCCACGTACAGAACTCTCACAGGCTCCTCCCACGTACAGAACTCTCACAGGCTCCTCCCACGTACAGAACTATCACAGCCTTTGCTCAATATATTGGTGAAGTTCCTTTGCAACCAATTACAGCGCGTACATGGGAGGAGCCTGTGATACTCGCGTACATGGGAGGAGCCTGTGATACTCGCGTACATGGGAGGAGCCTGTGATACTCGCGTACATGGGAGGAGCCTGTGATACTCGCGTACATGGGAGGAGCCTGTGATACTCGCGTACATGGGAGGAGCCTGTGATACTCGCGTACATGGGAGGAGCCTGTGATACTCGCGTACATGGGAGGAGCCTGTGATACTCGCGTACATGGGAGGAGCCTGTGATACTCGCGTACATGGGAGGAGTCTGTGGATGTACATGGGAGGAGTCTGTGGATGTACATGGGAGGAGTCTGTGGATGTACATGGGAGGAGCCTGTGGATGTACATGGGAGGAGCCTGTGGATGTACATGGGAGGAGCCTGTGGATGTACATGGGAGGAGTCTGTGGATGTACATGGGAGGAGTCTGTGGATGTACATGGGATTGTTTTTCCCTTTTTTATTTTTAAAAAATTTGCAAAGATTTCAAACAAAATATTCCCACGTTGTCATTATGGGGATTGTTTGTAGAATTTTGAGGTAAATAATGAATTGAATCCATTTTGGAATAAGGCTGTAAGATAACAGAATGTGGAAAAAGTGAAGCCCTGTGAATACTTTCTGGATGCTCTACAGACACGGCACACACTGGGGGAGGGGGAGGGGAAGGGGGAGGAGCTACCAGACAGGAGAACCCCGAAGGTTTGTAAAGAGAACAGAATTGGATGTAAGAAGCAGAAAACTCTCCAATTCTTCCCATTGGAACTCTCTGAAGGTCGATGGAATGTTGACTTGCCTAAATAGATGAAATGTTCGTAGTTTTCCTTCATCACCTCCATGTAGAGCGCCCTCTGCTGGTCATTGAGCATCTCCCACTCTTCCCCGAGAAGACAATGGCAACATCATCGAATGTGATGGGGTCCTGCAAAACAGAAGAGCAGTTAGTGGGGGGGAGGGGAGGTCACGTGTTCTTAGGATGACGCAGCCATCGGCCCCCAGGACACGTCACACACCAGAAGAAAAGCCACTCCCAGCAGTCCTCCATCACATGCATGCGCAGTGAAGTGCAGGGGGCGGGGTCTGTGCAGGCAGTCTGACAAGTCCCCTCCCAGTCTTCCTCTGAGTACACTACTGCTGTGTTCATGTGGGGCAGATGGGAAATTCCGACTGCTACGTCACAAGGTCCGACCCTGCTACAGACCCCCCCGACCTCCAACAGACCCCCCCCCATCCTGCCACAGGCCCCCTGAACTCCGACCCTGCCCTCCCCCGACCTCCTACCCTGCCACAGGCCCCCCCCTCCTACCCTGCCACAGGTCCTCCCCCTCCTACCCTGCCACAGGTCCTCCCCCTCCTACCCTGCCACAGGCCTCCCCCTCCTACCCTGCCACAGGCCCCTCCCTCCTACCCTGCCACAGGCCTCCCCCTCCTACCCTGCCACAGGCCTCCCCCTCCTACCCTGCCACAGGTACCTCACAGGTCCTCCCCTCCTACCCTGCCACAGGCCCCCCCTCCTACCCTGCCACAGGCCCCCCTCCTACCCTGCCACAGGCCCCCCCCTCCTACCCTGACACAGGTCCCCCCCTTCTACCCTGACACAGGTCCCCCCCTCCTACCCTGACACAGGCCCCCCCCTCCTACCCTGCACAGGCCCCCCCCTCCTACCCTGCCACAGGCCCCCCTCCTACCCTGCCACAGGCCCCCCCCTCCTACCCTGACACAGGCCCCCCCCTCCTACCCTGACACAGGCCCCCCCTCCTACCCTGCCACAGGCCCCCCCTCCTACCCTGCCACAGGCCCCCCCCTCCTACCCTGCCACAGGCCCCCCCCTCCTACCCTGACACAGGCCCCCCCTCCTACCCTGACACAGGCCCCCCCCTCCTACCTGCCACAGGCCCCCCCTCCTACCCTGCCACAGGCCCCCCCCTCCTACCCTGACACAGGCCCCCCCCTCCTACCCTGCCACAGGCCCCCCCTCCTACCCTGCCACAGGCCCCCCCTCCTACCTGACACAGGTCCCCCCCTCCTACCCTGACACAGGTCCCCCCTCCTACCCTGACACAGGCCCCCCCTCCTACCCTGACACAGGCCCCCCCCTCTTACCCTGCCACAGGTCCCCCCCTCCTACCCTGCCACAGGCCCCTCCCTCCTACCCTGCACAGGCCCTCCCCCTCCTACCCTGCCACAGGCCCTCCCCCTCCTACCCTGCCACAGGCCCTCCCCCTCCTACCTGCCACAGGCCCTCCCCCTCCTACCCTGCCACAGGTCCCCCCCTCCTACCCTGCCACAGGCCCCCCCCCCTCCTACCCTGCCACAGGCCCCCCCCTCCTACCCTGCCACAGGCCCCCCCTCCTACCCTGCCACAGGCCCTCCCCCTCCTACCCTGCCACAGGTCCCCCCCTCCTACCCTGCCACAGGCCCCCCCCTCCTACCCTGCCACAGGTCCCCCCCTCTACCCTGCCACAGGTCCCCCTCCTACCCTGCCACAGGCCCCCCCCTCCTACCCTGCCACAGGCCCCCCCCTCCTACCCTGCCACAGGTCCCCCCCTCCTACCCTGCCACAGGCCCCCCCCTCCTACCCTGCCACAGGCCCTCCCCCTCCTACCCTGCCACAGGCCCCTCCCTCCTACCCTGCCACAGGCCCTCCCCCTCCTACCCTGCCACAGGCCCCCCCTCCTACCCTGCCACAGGTCCCCCCCTCCTACCCTGCCACAGGCCCCCCCCTCCTACCCTGCCACAGTCCTCCCCCTCCTACCCTGCCACAGGTCCTCCCCCTCCTACCCTGCCACAGGTCCTCCCCCTCCTACCCTGCCACAGGCCTCCCCTCCTACCCTGCCACAGGCCTCCCCCTCCTACCCTGCCACAGGCCCCCCCTCCTACCCTGCCACAGGCCCCCCCTCCTACCCTGCACAGGCCCCCCCTCCTACCCTGACACAGGTCCCCCCCTCCTACCCTGACACAGGTCCCCCCCTCCTACCCTGACACAGGCCCCCCCTCCTACCCTGCCACAGGCCCCCCCCTCCTACCCTGACACAGGCCCCCCCTCCTACCCTGCCACAGGCCCTCCCTCCTACCCTGCCACAGGCCCCCCCCTCCTACCCTGACACAGGTCCCCCCCTCCTACCCTGACACAGTCCCCCTCCTACCCTGACACAGGCCCCCCCCTCCTACCCTGACACAGGCCCCCCCCTCTTACCCTGCCACAGGTCCCCCCCCTCCTACCCTGCACAGGCCCCTCCCTCCTACCCTGCCACAGGCCCTCCCCCTCCTACCCTGCCACAGGCCCTCCCCCTCCTACCCTGCCACAGGCCCTCCCCTCCTACCCTGCCACAGGCCCTCCCCCTCCTACCCTGCCACAGTCCCCCCCTCCTACCCTGCCACAGGTCCCCCCCTCCTACCCTGCCACAGGCCCCCCCCTCCTACCCTGCCACAGGCCCCCCCCCCCTCCTACCCTGCCACAGGCCCCCCCCTCCTACCCTGCCACAGGCCCCCCCTCCTACCCTGCCACAGGCCCTCCCCCTCCTACCCTGCCACAGGTCCCCCCCTCCTACCCTGCCACAGGCCCCCCCCCTCCTACCCTGCCACAGGTCCCCCCCTCCTACCCTGCCACAGGTCCCCCCCTCCTACCCTGCCACAGGCCCCCCCCCTCCTACCCTGCCACAGGTCCCCCCCTCCTACCCTGCCACAGGCCCCCCCCTCCTACCTGCCACAGGCCCTCCCCCTCCTACCCTGCCACAGGCCCCTCCCTCCTACCCTGCCACAGGCCCTCCCCCTCCTACCCTGCCACAGGCCCCCCCTCCTACCCTGCCACAGGTCCCCCCCTCCTACCCTGCCACAGGCCCCCCCCTCCTACCCTGCCACAGGCCCTCCCCCTCCTACCCTGCCACAGCCCCCCCCCCTCCTACCCTGCCACAGGCCCTCCCCCTCCTACCCTGCCACAGGCCCTCCCCCTCCTACCCTGCCACAGGCCCCCCCTCCTACCCTGCCACAAGCCCCCCTCCTACCCTGCCACAGGTCCCCCCCTCCTACCCTGCCACAGGCCCCCCCCCCCTCCTACCCTGCCACAGGCCCCCCCCCCTCCTACAGGCCCCCCCCCTCCTACCCTGCCACAGGCCCCCCCTCCTACCCTGCCACAGGCCCCCCTCCTACCCTGCCACAAGTCCCCCCCCTCCTACCCTACCACAGGCCCCCCCCCTCCTACCCTGCCACAGGCCCCCCCCTCCTACCCTGCCACAGGTCCCCCCCTCCTACCCTGCCACAGGTCCCCCCCTTCTACCTCTGACCCTGCAACAGCCCACCCTTCTACCCTGCCACAGAACTTGACCCCTGACCCTGCTAGCTCCCAGTGGCAGAGGGGATCGATGTATTGGGAGAATGGGGGGGGTTATTAGTCTGTTTGGGGGGTGTGTGAAGGGTATCAGTGGGGGGGGGGGGGTTGAGGGGGATCAGTGGGGGGAGGTGTGTATATTAGTGGTGGGGGGATCAGTGGGGGGAGGTGTGTATATTGGTGGTGGTGGGGGATCAGTGGGGGGAGGTGTGTATATTGGTGGTGGTGGGGGGATCAGTGGGGGGAGGTGTGTATATTGGTGGGGGGGGGGGATCAGTGGGGGAGGTGTGTATATTGGTGGGGGGGGGGGATCAGTGGGGGAGGTGTGTATATTGGTGGTGGTGGGGGATCAGTGGGGGGGAGGTGTGTATATTGGTGGTGGGGGGAGATCAGTGGGGGAGGTGTGTATATTAGTGGTGGGGGATCAGTGGGGGGGAGGTGTGTATATTGGTGGTGGGGGGATCAGTGGGGGGGGAGGTGTGTATATTGGTGGTGGGGAGATCAGTGGGGGAGGTGTGTATATTAGTGGTGGGGGATCAGTGGGGGGAGGTGTGTATATTGGTGGTGGGGGGGGATCAGTGGGGGGGGAGGTGTGTATATTAGTGGTGGGGGGGATCAGTGGGGGAGGTGTGTATATTAGTGGTGGGGGGATCAGTGGGGGGGAGGTGTGTATATTGGTGGTGGGGGGGGGGGTCAGTGGGGGAGGTGTGTATATTAGTGGGGAGGTGTATAATGGGGAGATAAGAGGGGATCACTGGGGGAGGTGTGTATATTAGTGGTGGGGGGATCACTGGGGGAGGTGTGTATATTAGTGGTGGGGGGGGATCAGTGGGGGGAGGTGTGTATATTGGTGGTGGGGGGATCAGTGGGGGGGAGGTGTGTATATTGGTGGTGGGGGGGATCAGTGGGGGGAGGTGTGTATATTGGTGGTGGGGGAGATCAGTGGGGGAGGTGTGTATATTGGTGGTGGGGGGGGGATCAGTGGGGGAGGTGTGTATATTGGTGGTGGGGGGGGGGATCAGTGGGGGAGGTGTGTATATTGGTGGTGGGGGGGATCAGTGGGGGGTGGTGTGTATATTGGTGGTGGGGGGGATCAGTGAAGGAGGTGTGTATATTGGTGGTGGGGGAGATCAGTGGGGAGGGTGTATATTGGTGGTGGGGGGATCAGTGGGGGAGGTGTGTATATTGGTGGTGGGGGAGATCAGTGGGGGAGGTGTGTATATTGGTGGTGGGGGAGATCAGTGGGGGGGAGGTGTGTATATTGGTGGTGGGGGAGATCAGTGGGGGAGGTGTGTATATTGGTGGTGGGGGATCAGTGGGGGAGGTGTGTATATTGGTGGTGGGGAGATCAGTGGGGGAGGTGTGTATATTAGTGGTGGGGGGAGATCAGTGGGGGAGGTGTGTATATTGGTGGTGGGGGGAGATCAGTGGGGGAGGTGTGTATATTAGTGGTGGGGGAGATCAGTGGGGGAGGTGTGTATATTAGTGGTGGGGGGGTGAGGGGGATCAGTGGGGGAGGTGTGTATATTGGTGGTGGGGGAGATCAGTGGGGGAGGTGTGTATATTGGTGGTGGGGGGGATCAGTGGGGGGAGGTGTGTATATGGTGGTGGGGGGAGATCAGTGGGGGAGGTGTGTATATTAGTGGTGGGGGAGATCAGTGGGGGAGGTGTGTATATTAGTGGTGGGGGGGTGAGGGGATCAGTGGGGGAGGTGTGTATATTAGTGGTGGGGGGTGAGGGGGATCAGTGGGGGAGGTGTGTATATTGGTGGTGGGGGGTGAGGGGGATCAGTGGGGGGAGGTTGGTATATCAGTGGTGGTGGGGGGTGAGAGGTACCAGTGGAGGGAGGTGTGTATATTGGTGGTGGTGGGGGGATCAGTGGGGAGGTGTGTATATTGGTGGTGGGGGATCAGTGGGGGGAGGTGTGTATATTAGTGGTGGTGGTGGGGGTGCGGCGGGCCCGGACACAGGAGCCGACAGGCAGGGAGGGGAGGGGGGAGGACGACACAGGAGCAGACAGGCAGGGAGGGGAGAGGACGACACAGGAGCAGACAGGCAGGGAGGGGAGAGGACGACACAGGAGCCGACAGGCAGGAGGGGGACGACACAGGAGCCGACAGGCAGGGAGGGGAGAGGACGACACAGGAGCCGACAGGCAGGGAGGGGAGAGGACGACACAGGAGCCGACAGGCAGGGAGGGGAGAGGACGACACAGGAGCCGACAGGCAGGGAGGGGAGAGGACGACACAGGAGCCGACAGCAGGGAGGGGAGAGGACGACACAGAGCCGACAGGCAGGGAGGGGAGAGGACGACACAGGAGCCGACAGGCAGGGAGGGGAGGGGGGAGGACGACACAGGAGCAGACAGGCAGGGAGGGGAGGGGGGAGGACGACACAGGAGTAGAGAGGAGGGCAGGAAGGCTGCAGATAACAGGGGCAGATCGCTGCCATAACCCAGAATTTTCTTCAATGCCGGGTGGTCCTCTTTAGGATAAAAGTTGTCTCCGGAGCCTATTTGCCGCAAAATCACTTTTATCAGCGATGGGAGAGGTGCCCCCCTCCCCCCCTCATGGTCACAATGGGGTCCTCTCCCCTGATGGACATGAAGTCATGAGAGAAAAATGGCCTCCACTCAGCTCCACACCCATTGGATGACGGCAGCGACCGCAAATGTCACTTCCGCCCAACGACCTTAAAAGGGACCTTTTTTTTTTTAAATTGTATTTTAGTGTAAATATGAGATGTGACGTCTCTTCTGACCCCCGGATCTCATATATAAGAGGACCTGTCATGATTTTTACATTCTTTGTAATAGGAATTAAAGTGATACAAAACATTTTTTTTTTTAAAGGGACAGTGTAAAAAAAATAAATAAATAAGGGAAAAAAATATAACACATTTTTAAGTGCCCCGTCCCGCCGAGCTCGTGCACAGAAGGGAACGCATACGCAAGTCATCCCCCCCCCCCCGCGCGCAGCCGTGTAAACAGTGTTCAAACCAACCATTATGAACTGCCTCAGAATGAAGACCCCGCTGTGGTCACCGGTGGGGGGTGACATCTTCTTCCGGGTTTGTGGGCTCCGGGGCTGCGATTGGCCGGAGCCGTGATGATGTCACTCCTGCGCATGCATGTGAGAGCTCTTCATACCGGCAAGAAGCTCTGAAGTTTTGGTGCGATACACCGGACCATCAGAGACCGCCGAGGTCAGAGGTCAGAGCCCGCCGAGGTCAGAGCCCGCCGAGGTCAGAGGTCAGAGCCCGCCGAGGTCAGAGCCCGCCGAGGTCAGAGCCCGCCGAGGTCAGAGCCCGCCGAGGTCAGAGCCCGCCGAGGTCAGAGCCCGCCGAGGTCAGAGGTCAGAGCCCGCCGAGGTCAGAGCCCGCCGAGGTCAGAGGTCAGAGCCCGCCGAGGTCAGAGCCCGCCGAGGTCAGAGCCCGCCGAGGTCAGAGGTCAGAGCCCGCCGAGGTCAGAGGTCAGAGCCCGCCGAGGTCAGAGCCCGCCGAGGTCAGAGGTCAGAGCCCGCCGAGGTCAGAGGTCAGAGCCCGCCGAGGTCAGAGCCCGCCGAGGTCAGAGGTCAGAGCCCGCCGAGGTCAGAGGTCAGAGCCCGCCGAGGTCAGAGCCCGCCGAGGTCAGAGGTCAGAGCCCGCCGAGGTCAGAGCCCGCCGAGGTCAGAGGTCAGAGCCCGCCGAGGTCAGAGGTCAGAGCCCGCCGAGGTCAGAGCCCGCCGAGGTCAGAGGTCAGAGCCCGCCGAGGTCAGAGGTCAGAGCCCGCCGAGGTCAGAGCCCGCGAGGTCAGAGCCCGTCGAGGTCAGAGGTCAGAGCCCGTCGAGGTCAGAGGTCAGAGCCCGCCGAGGTCAGAGGCCGCATCTCCTAAACCTTCCACTTAGATCATCGTTCTCCCTCCAGGGAAGTCTGATGATGATTATTATTATGATGATCGGTGTGAAGAATTTGGTGATTAGAGGAGGAGAAGATCCCCCACACTGACCGATCGTATACTGGGGGGGATATATATATATATATATATTGGGGGGATGGGAGATATATAGAGATCGGTGTATTGGGGGATGGGAGGTGATATATCAGAGGGGGGAGGTGTATATTGGGGGAGGGGTGTATGTATATATAGTGGGGAGAGATGTATACAGATCAGAGAATATTAGGGGGTGATGGAGGGTGATATATTGGGGGGAGGGTGTATATTGGGAGGGGGGGAGGGGAGATGTATACTGATCAGTGTATATTGGGGGTGATGAGTGGGGGGAGGGGTGATATATTGGGGGGGGTCAGTGAGGAGTATATATCAGACGGTGATGGGGGGAGTATATTGGAGGGGGTGGGAGATGTATACAGATTGGCGTATATTGGGGGTGATCGGTGGTGATATATTGGGGGGTCAGTGAGGAGTATATTATATATATAGGGGAGAGATGTATACAGATCGGAGTATATTAGGGGGTGATGGGGGGGTGTATATTGGGGGGGATCAGGTGGGGGGAGGGGTGTATATGGGGGGGGATCAGGTGGGGGGAGGGGTGTATATTGGGGGGGATCAGGTGGGGGGGAGGGGTATACAGATCGGTGTATATTGGGGGTGATGAGTGGGGGGAGGGGTGATATAGTGGGGGGTCAGTGAGGAGTATATATATATTGGGGGGGGAGGGGATCAGGTGAGGGGTGTATATTGGGGGGGGGTGTATACAGATCGGAGTATATATATATATTGGGGGGAGGGGTGTATATTGGGGGGTCAGTGAGGAGTATACATATATATATATATATTGGGGGGAGGGGAGAAGTATACAGATCGGAGTATATATATATATATCAGGCGTGAGGGGGGAGGGGTGTATATTGGGGGGGAGGGGAGATGTATACAGATCGGAGTATATATATATATTGGGGGGAGGGGTGTATATTGGGGGGGAGGGGAGATGTATACAGATCGGAGTATATATATATATTGGGGGGAGGGGTGTATATTGGGGGGGAGGGAGATGTATACAGATCGGAGTATATATATATATTGGGGGGAGGGGTGTATATTGGGGGGGAGGGGAGATGTATACAGATCGGAGTATATATATATATTGGGGGGAGGGGTGTATATTGGGGGGGAGGGGAGATGTATACAGATCGAGTATATATATATATATATATATATATCAGGCGGTGATGGGGGGGGGGGGGGGGGGAGTACAGGTTGTGTATCGGAGGATGGATGGGGGGAGGGGTGATATATTGGGGGGGTCAGTGAGGAGTATACATATATATATATATATTGGGGGGGAGGGGGGGGTGTATACAGATCGAGTATATATATATATATCAGGCGGTGATGGGGGGGGAGGGGTGATATAGTGGGGGGTCTGTGAGGAGTATACATATATATTGGGGGGGGGAGGGGTGTATATTGGGGGGAGGGGAGATGTATACAGATCGGAGTATATATATATATATATATATATATATTCAGGCGGTGATGGGGGGAGGGGGCGGACAGGTTGTGTATCGGAGGATGGATGGGGGGGGGGTGGGAGGGGTAGGACGTAGACACAGAGGACGGATAACGATCGGTAGGACAGATCGGAGGACTCACCCGGCTGTCGGTAGTTCCGGCCATGTCTCGGCGGGTGAGAGGGCGGAGCTGATCAGACACACAGACAAGATGGCGGCCTCCAGGAAGTGACGTCACCGGGAGGAGGAGCACGGCAGGGGGCGGGGACACAGGAACACCGAAGAAACATCCCGCTCTCCCCAGCCAATCAGGTAGTGAACGTGCTGTAGCTCCGCCCCCCAGTGCAGGCAGTCCGGTTATCCTGTATGGAGGGGGAGGTCCTCAGTGTAACACGTGACCCCCATGTCTGTATATCGCTCTCCTATACCATCGTGCAGACACAGAGAGGGGTCCGGGGTCTCTGTATGGTGGAGGGGGAGAGGAATG